>NC_044031.1:90881361-91193815 GCF_901765095.1 Microcaecilia unicolor
CAGGGTGTCACAACCTCTTCATCCAGCCCTACCAGTCAGTACTTCAAATCAGAAAAGTGGGAAGTTGAGAAGTATAGAGACTGAAAAGAATGTGTGTGTGTGAGTGAATGAGTAAGGGAATCAGAAAAGGCTTCTTTGTATGTCTGCATGAGGTATGAGTAAATAAGGGGACCGAAGGAAGTGCAGGTGTAAATTAATTATTATTATTAGCATTTGTATAGCGCTACCAGACGCAAGCAGCGCTGAACACCTGATACAAAGAGACAGTCCCTGCCCAAAAGAGCTTACAATCTAAATAATACAGACAGACAAGACAGTTACAGGTGAGGGAAGTAATGGGTGAAAAGGGAGGAAGGGACAAGGGGAGGGCAATTGTGGCTAGGAGCCAAAAGCAGTAGTGAAAAGGTGGGTTTTTAGCATAGATTTGAAAACAGGTAGAGATGGAGCTAGACATATAGGTCCAGGAAGTCTATTCCAGGCATAAGGTGCCGCGAGAGAAAAGGTGGTGGGTTTAGGGGGAAAAATGAGAAGTTCAGTTTTGTTCATGTTGAGCTTTAGATGGAGTTGAGATATCCAAGCAGCAATGTCAGACAAACAGGCTGAGATTTTGTCCTGGATCGAGGTTGAGATTTCAGAGAGAGGAGGAGGGGGATTTGAGAGTGGATCCTCCTTCCCTCGCCATTTTCAATCAAGAATCTCCTGCTCTGATGCTACTTTCCTTTGCTCCTTTCATCCCCTCCATCCCATAACTATTTTCCCCTCTTCTTTTCCATCAATCAGTCCTCTCTTCTCTTCTCCCCATCCCCTAGATTTTACCTCTACTCTCTGTGCCCCTCCTCCTCCCAGTACTGGTCACAAAGCTCTCTTTTCCCAAAAGAACTATATAAATTAACTGGACACCCAAGAAATGTCAGGAAACGTTTTCTTTTAAATAAAGTAAAATATATATTTACATTATTTAATGTGCAAACTTAAGAAAACATATAGTATAATTACTGCAAAATTTCAGAAATTTTGTTGCAGAATTTTCTATCCTGCCACAGAGTTTAGTCCTCTGGTTTCCCAAGGAAACTGTGGTATCTCAGCATAACTAAAACTAAAAATCTCATTTTTATGTGCATGTTCTTTTTTTCTTTAAAGGTGAACCCTGCCAACCATACACAAGTATGGTAACCAATCTGGGAGCTAAAGTCTCCATGGTTTGCTCTTTTTGTTAATTACAATAATGGATCCTGCAAACTGTTTGCCTTGTTACTTTCTTGTTCCATATACAAGTGCCCTGCATTTTTTTTTTTACCCAGTTCTATTCAGATTAATTACAAAGGAGATCAGATTAAAGCACCGACTTATATAACCTTTTAGAAACAAGGAACATAACTGGGCTTTTGAGCCCTTCAGAGGTTTCCATGTACAGGATGCAACTAAAGCCATAATAAAACAGATGGGCCAGCTGCATTAACTGAACCAGCACAGCTGTACCTTTTAACAGAGAATGTCAGGATTAAAAAGAGAAACCAGAAAGCCTGGTATTTAAAAATTAAAAAAACAAAACTATAGGGGAATTTTGTAAGAATATCTAATTTAGGAAGGATCAGGAAAGAAGGCCCTGTAATGATATGGATTTCCAGTAGCTTCAATCTAACTCTTGTAGAAACATCTGTATAATGCCATCACCTTGAACAGCTCTTTAAATACGGGGTCACCCCAAATTAAAAGGCAGCGCTCCTATGAGGAAAGCTGCCAATCTGTTAAAGAATCACTCATCGCTCTGCTCACAGCTGCCGTAACAGAAGACCAGCTATGGTATTTCAAACTAAGTTTCTGAAATACCTCCAGAAAGAAAAGATAAAGACTCAGACTCTAAAAACAATCCTTTAAAACGTTATTAGTGCAGCCTGTGAGAAAAATGTTCATTAAGAAGATTGACAGTTGCAAAAATTTTGTTTGTAAAATCCAGCAGCACATGATATAATTACTTAGCATATATGAGAGGCTTCTGTTTGATTGAAAGTTCTGTGAATTGATATGTAGCATGATGTTAAAAACATTTTAATAATGCACTTTTAGAATTTCATTATTAATTACTGACATTTTAATCGCTATATTTTTATACACAACTTTTTTGTTATACTGACTGTGTACAAAGAACTATGGTAGAAAGAAGTAAGTATGGAGTAAGTAATAAATTAGTACTGCAACTCAAATCATTACAATAGCAAAAGGACTTCTTTAGACTAAATAGTTTATCATTCAAGTAATTACAGTTTGAACAGGCCTAATTATTTTTTAAAGTAACCACATAGCAGAATCATACTTTTATAACTAGGGCTGTACAAATGGTCTGTCGTATTCAGGTTAGGTCAATTTGATTCAATTTTTGGTCCAATTTTCCAAGCTCCAAACCAACTCTATTGAAAACCTAGCACTGATTTTCATAGCTTACAGATGGAGAGTAGAAAAACTTTCTTAAGATCTTGGTAGCTAAATTCTATTTCTTCTGAAGGAGCGGATTTTGGGTAGGTTTCATTGTTATTGTTGCTGCTGCTTATGTTTAGGAGTTTGGATAATGTTTGAGCGTTGATAGGTGTTTAAAAATTGCTGAAGAAAAAGGGATGTTTATGTCAGATTATAAAACATCTTAAAAAAAAAAACTCAGTTCATTTTACAACATGCAGTCACAGAGGTTTAACCTCCCTTCACCATTTGTCTCTAGCATGTAGCTTTTTCTCTCCTAATGATGGAGGTAGTTCTAGAGCAGGATGGGGCAACCTGTGGCCTGCCATTGAATTTTATGCAGCCTGCAAAACCATGGGAAGAATATACAGAAAACATCATTAACCTGAGTTTTGGTGATTTTAAATATTGCAAATATTTTGGAATAGCCACTCTAGCAGTTTGTTTGCACTACATTTTTATGTTTTTAATCACATTTATGGCTCTCTCCCTACTTGTGTCTTTCCTCATTTGCAATAGAGGCAAACAGTTATACCCAATACCCCATTTTCCTGTAGCAGCTCAAGGGTAGATTCTGTGGTAATGATTGGAAAATTATGCAGTGCCATTTGCAAAATTCTATGCATAAGTACATAAGTATTGCCATCCTGGGACAAACCAATGGTCCATCAAGCCCAGCATCCTGTTTCCAACAGTGGCCAATCCAGGTCACAAATACCTGGCAAGATCCCAAAAAAGTACAAAACATTTTATACTGCTTGTCACCAGAAATAGTAGATTTTCCCCAAGTTCAATTTACTAATGGTCTATGGACTTTTCCTTTAGGAAGTCGTCCACACCTTTTTAAAACTCTGCTAAGCTAACCTGCTTATGAATTCCAGAATTTAATTACACGTGGAGTCCTTAGAAGCCAGCTATTCAGAGGTTATAAGATATCAATGGTTTACACAAAACAGCTTCCCTCCTTTTAGAAAGCTATTGGTTAGGTTGTCAAGGAGGCTTTCAAAACTTCATCCTTGAGTTTGACTGAGGATCAGGTTGAGACTTATGGGCTTCCTGATCATTGGAATGAAAATAAAATCTCTGCAGAGTTTGTCTGGAAGGAAGAAGATATCTAAACCTTTGAGAGTAGTTTTTGTTTGCCAAGTTGGAGTTACATAAGTATATAAGTACAAGGCCTCAAACCATTCATCTATGCAGACGACGTTACAATATACATACCTTGTAAACATGACCTGACAGAAATCACAAATGTAATCAAGCTCAGCCTAAACATCATGAACTCATGAGCAAATGCATTCCAACTAAAACTCAATACCGACAAAACACACTGTCTCAAACTCTCATCCCAATACAATACGTACAAACCCACAAAGATAAGCACACCAAACTACACCCGCCCTATTTCAGACAGCCTGAAAATCCTCGGCGTCACTATCGACCGTAACCTCACACTTGAGAGCCAAGTTAACTCTATAACTAAGAAAATGTTCCACTCAATGTGGAAACTCAAACGCGTGAAACCATACTTCCCGAGGGAAACATTTCGCAGCTTGATACAATCAATGATACTAAGCCATTCAGACTACTGCAATGGACACTACACAGGATGCAAAGAACAGCTCATTAAGAAACTACAGACCGCCCAAAACACATCAGCCAGGCTTATATTTGGAAAAACACAATTTGAAAGAGACAAACCCCTCCGAGAAAAACTACATTGGCTACCAATTAAAGAACATATCGCTTTCAAAATCTGCACCCTGGTCCATAAAATTATCTACAGTGAAACCCCGGGATATATGACAGACCTCATAGACCTACCAACAAGAAACGCAACCAGATCAACACCAACTTACCTAAATCTCCACTACCCAATCTGCAAAGGTCTCAAATACAAATCAACTTATGGATCCAATTTCTCCTGCATATGCACACAACTGTGGAACACACTACCAAAAGCCGTGAAAACAATGTACGACCACCTAAGCTTCCGGAAATCACTAAAAACCTACCTGTTCAAAAAGGCATACCCTACCGACCCAACTTAAATGCCTAAACTCTGCAACACAATGAAACCAAAGCTTGTAATAGACTCCATATAACTCTTAATTCCCCAATGTGTTTATAACACATGAGCCTTATCCGACCACATTAACTCCTTGTATCTGTTTCAATGCCGGAGATGGTGAACGCCTCTATGGTACAATGTAAGCCACATTGAGCCTCCAAATAGGTGGGAAAATGTGGGATATAAATGAAACAAAATTTAAAAAATAAATAAAATACATAAGTATTGCCACACTGGGACAGACCAAAGTTCCATCAAGCCCAGTATCCTGTTTCCAACAGTGGCCAACCCAGGTCACAAATACCTGGCAAGATCCCAGAAAAGCTCAACATTTTATGATGCTTATCCCAGAAATAAGCAGTGGATTTCCCCAAGTCAATTTAATAATGGTCTATGGACTTTCCCTTTATGAAGCCGTCCAGACCCTTTTTAAACCCCACTAAGCTAACCGCTTTTAACACATTCTCTGGCAACAAATTCCAGAGTTTAATTACACGTTGAGTGAAGAAAACTTTTCTCCGATTCATTTTAAATTTACTACTTTGTAGCTTCATCATATGCCCCAAGTCCTAGTATTTTTGGAAAGCGTAAACAGACGCTTCACGTCTACCCATTCAACTCCACTCATTACCTTATAGACCTCTATCATATCTCCCCTCAACCGCCTTTTCTCCAAGCTGGAGAGTCCTAGCCGCTGTAGCCTTTCCTCATAGGAAAGTCGTCCCATCCCCTTTATCATTTCCGTCGCCCTTCTCTGCACCTTTTCTAATTCCACTATATCTTTTTTGAGATGCAGCGACCAGAATTGAACACAATATTCGAGGTGCGGTCGCACCATGGAGCGATACAAAGGCATTATAACATCTTCATTTTTGTTTTCCATTCCTTTCCTAATAATACCTAACATTCTATTTGCTTTCTTAGTTGTAGCAGCACACTGAGCAGAGGGTTTCAATGTATCATCAATAACGACACCTAGATCCCTTTCTTGGTCAGTGACTCCTAACGTGGAACCTTGCATTATGTAGCTATAATTCGGTTCCTCTTTCTCACATGCATCACTTTGCACTTGCTCACATTAAACATCATCTGCCATTTAGACACCCAGTCTCCCTGTCTCGTAAGGTCCTCTTGTAATTTTTCACAATCCTCCCGCGATTTAACAACTTTGAATAACTTTGTGTTGTCAGCAAATTTAATTACCTCACTAGTTACTCCCATCTCTAGGTCATTTATAAATATGTTAAAAAGCAGCAGTCCCAGCCCAGAACCCTGGGGAACCCCACTAACTACCCCCTGGGGAACCCCACTAACTACCCTTCTCAACTGAGAATACTGACCATTTAACCCTACTCTCTATTTTCTATCTTTTAACCAGTTTTTAATCCACAATAGAACACTACCTCCTATCCCATGACTCTCCAATTTCCTCTGGAGTCTTTCATGAGGTACTTTGTAAAATGCCTTCTGAAAATCCAGATACACAATATCAACCGGCTTACCTTTCTCCACATGTTTGTTCAACCCTTAAAAGAAATGTAATAGATTGGTGAAGCATGATTTCCCTTCACTAAATCCATGTTGGCTTTGTCTCATTATTCCATGCTTTTGAATATGCTCTGTAATTTTGTTCTTTATAATAGTCTCTACCATTTTGCCCAGTACCAACGTCAGACTCACCGGTCTATAATTTCCCGGATCTCCTCTGGAACCTTTTTTAAAAATCTGCGTTACATTGGCCACCCTCCAATCTTCCGGTACCACACTCGATTTTAAGGATAAATTACATATTACTAACAATAGCTCCGCAAGTTCATTTTTCAGTTCTATCAGTACTCTGGGATGAATACCATCCAGTCCAGGAGATTTGCTACTCTTCAATTTGTTAAATTGCGCCATTACATCTTCTAGATTTATAGAGATTTCATTCAGTTTCTCCAACTCGTCAGGTTCGAATACCATTTCTGGCACCGGTATCTCTCCCAAATCTTCCTCGGTGAAGACCTAAGCAAAGAATTAATTTAATCTCTCTGCTATGGCTTTATCTTCCCTGATCGCCCCTTTTACCCCTCGGTCATTTAGCAGTCCAACCGATTCTTGTGCCAGCTTCCTGCTTTTAATATATCTTTAAAAAAATTTACTATATGTTTTTGCCTCCAATGCAATCTTTTTTTTTTAAGTCCCTCTTAGCCTTCCTTATCAGTGCTTTGCATTTGACTTGACATTCCTTATGCTGTTTCTTATTATTTTCAGTCGGTTCCTTCTTCCATTTTTTGAAGGATTTTCTTTTAGCTTCCTTCACCTCACTTTTTAACCATGCTGGCTGTCGTTTGGTCTTCCGTCCTCCTTTTTTAATACACGGAATATATTTGGCCTGGGCTTTGGCATTAGTTATGCACATCAGCTTTTAAGCAGTGTTTGTTGCACCATTTTAGCACTCATTCTTTTCAAAGTACAGTTTTTGCTTTGGAGACTTCTGTCCCAGTGATTCAATGCTTGGGTAATTGGAAGTCCAATTCATTGGGAGGGGGGGAGCGAAGACAAGCATGGTTGTCTACGCTAGCGGCAGTTACATTTGATACCATAACATGAGTTTTTGGAGGGTTTATGGGAGGAATTTTGACAAAATTGGGGAAGAGGGTGATTCATGTGCGATACTGTCATGAATCTGAGGGCTTTGGCAGGCTTAGAAATACCGCAAGCCTTGCTTGGGTGGGATGGGTGAATTTTTGCAATGATTGGGGATGAAGAGGTGGTTAGGTCGATACAGACTAACCACATGGTTGATTTCCTTGTGGAATGTTAACAAACTGAGATCTGTTATGTGAAAATGGAATTACTGCTACTGTTGCATTATGTTAATTATAATAAAGCTGTGGCCATTGTGTTTGCCACATGCATTAGTTTATCTGAGTTATTTATTGTATTCTGGATTGTGCAGGATACAAAAGAAGTGTGAATACCAAAGTTATGGCCAATGCTACTCCTTGCCTCATCAGAGGTATATGTTATATGGTGTTATTACCTTTAGCTGCCTTAAAATTCCAGTTTGAATTAATTCTACTCCTTGTAACCTTCCGGTCACCCATTAAACTCCCTCCCCACACTGAACTCACCCCACCCCCACCCCTCCACATACACACATACCTTTCCTCTACCATAGACATTCTTTTTAGGATTCATTTACAGAATATTTACTGGTAATATGTTTTTGTTCATTATCTAAAGGGTATGTTAGTTCCCAGGTTCTAGTGAAGATAACATTCTAGTACACTAAAGAAGTATCACCTTATATATTTAATGATGCTAATATCTGTGTGATTCTTCTTTCAGAGAGCAATTTCCAAAAATCATTTACCCAGAAACAAGGCCTTATAAGAATTATCCACCTACCTCTCTTCAAGGAGAAAGTACATATGTTATTCCACATGCATACTTTCACCTGCATTGAGAGGTGGAGATAAGGTGGCATGCATAGTATTTCATTTTCAAAAAAAATACATGCATTATTTTGAAGGTTAAAAAAAAAGCAGGTGTAAATCTCAGCAGGCAGTTTTCCAAAGGAAAATATATGCATCCTTTCCTTTTGAGAACGGGTACAAACTGTACAACTAAAACCACCCATTGACATTGCAACTCTACAGACTGTTACATAAATTACAGCTTTATTAACAGATTATGGGGCCCTTTTACTAAAGCATGGTAGGACTAATATGATTCTACTGCATGCTTAAAGAGCACTACCACAGAATGCACTGAGGCCTCCTGCAGCAGTTTTCTACTTAGCACATGCTAATCCCGCACTGGAAAATATTTTTTATTTTCCAGCGTGGGAGGTGTGCCCAAGGGTGGAGAGTAGGAGTGCCTACACTAATCAGGTAGCACAGGCACATTACCACGCACTATCCAATTAATGTGGGAGTAGCCCCTCCGAAGGGACACCACCTTGTAGTGGTGGAGGGGCTTGTGTGTTTCAATGACTTAGAGGGCTATGCTGAAGGGTTACCCATATCAGACAGGCCTCTGAGGAGAAACCAGACAAAGAGTGTCCCAAACTGGGAGAGTGGTAAGATGGTGACCTGAAGTTCGTATGCCCAACAGCCCAGCTGCCCTCTGAATTTTCGTCTTCTTTACGTAAATTTCCTCTCTGCAATTGCAGTTACCTTAACTGAGAGGAAGGGGACAACTGGCGGTCAGCCACCGATGGCCAGCGCTTTAACCCCTGACAGCAAATGCGGGACCGCTGTGCAACAAACTGCCCACAGATGAAAGGGTTGGCGAGTCCTTTGATTAGCAACGGCGAAGGAGTGTCAACGCTCTTGGACCTGGAAAAAACAACTCCATCGCTCCCGAATTATTCAACCACCGTGCTCAAAGGAGTGGAGGAGTGAGATAGAGGTATATGCTGAAACGGAGGACGTTTACAGCAGAACCCGAATCAGCGGAACCACTCCTAATAACTATGAGAAATCAACTTGGAGTTTTTGGCTCCCGTGGAGGTTACATTGAATACCATCTGGAAGGCGCTTCGGGACCTAACGGTGGCAGTAAATAATTTTGCTTCAGATATAATTTTATTAGAGAGTTACATGGACAATTCAACTGAACCCTTTGAGAGTAAAAAATCGATATAACAAATGATTCTACATAAGCAAGAAGTGGTTATGATTTTGAAAATGATAATAGACCAGAAATTTTGAATAATAAAATGAATATTATTATAGATGATTAATATTGAGATTATTGTTTTTCCCAGAGTTCCGGGTATGACTCCTAAAGTTTTCTTCAGAAATACTTCCTTAAAGTATTACTTTAAAAGGAGTGAAGCCTGTGAAAACTGGGATTACTTTAATCAGTGGGATTTGAATTAGAGACTTAAGTATATGTATTGTTAAATAACTTCTGGTTTTTAAAAGAGAAAGAATGTAATCAGATGTATTATTTCTAACTAATATTGGATAATAAGTATGTTTTCAATGAAATGATTTGACTATACACCGTATTGGCCTTGAAGAAGCCAACCAGATGATCAATGTGGAATAATAAATTAGACGAGTAATATCTGGGGATAATCAGGTTAATATCACAGGGTTTTTTTCTGTTTATTGTTTAATTGATCTCCTTATCTTGTTTCACTCTCCCTATTTAGTGGTCTAAGGAATCTCCCTATTTAGTGGTCTAAGGAAGAGAATAGAATTACCTGACTGAAATAATTCCTACATATTACTTTCTCTGTATTTCCAGCAAGTTGTTTTATTGCTTGTAAAAATGTAAACAGTTATAAATAAAAAATTAAAAAATTAATGTGAGAGTAGCATGGGAGCCCTTACCATTTCCTAAATAGGTGGTGGTAAGGGCTCCCATGGTAATGACCATGCGCTAATAGGGAAATTAGCATATGACCATTACTAAAAAATATTGAAAGGTGGCCATTTTATTGCCATGCTAAAAATGGCTGCAGCATGCGGGAAACCCATGTACTGACCACAGCGCCAGCCTCTTTTTAGCGCAGCCTGGTAAAAGGACCCCTGTGTTGGCTTTTCTACTAATTATTCTGCATCCAAATATGCTCCTGACAGAAGAGAAAAATAAAAACAACCACCTTATCCAGTAAGGCAAATTATGGAACATAGCAGCAGCAGGAGACATGAGGGTTTTTTGTTTGTTTTCTTTTAATACTTGTTTCTCTTTTGCTGTGAAGCTAAATCATTTCTCTGCACACTGGGAATGAACATGGTGAAAGGAAACATGAACTTAAATTCAGAAAGATGGGAACTTTCATCTTCAAGATCTCCAAATTGTGGCATCTGGGGCTTTTCTGAACACAGCAGGAGCATCAACAGTAGCTAGGTCAAGGGAAGTGATGTCATTAATTAGCAGCAATGATAGTTCTGACTGAAAAAAAAGAATGCCTTCTGGATATTAAATCAAGGAACAAGTTTAAATCTTAGCCTTCAGCTACTAAAGTTCATTTATGCACTTCAAGATTACTTACAAGACTCACGTTCCTAAGGAAATAAGGGATTTACACAGGCCTGGGATGATCTGTTTCTGACTGCTCCATTTTTTAAATATTTTTTTTCTTTTATGCCTTTTGAAGAATCTGATAGTAGCAATTTAGTTCAGACACATAACAATTTCATGCTGCCAAATACATTCAGGTAGAACTGAATTGGGGGTTTAATTTTTTTTGATCGAAGAAAGATTAGGAAAGCAAAATGGATTAAAAAGCTTCTGTTTTGCAATTTGGTTTTCCAAGTCCCCAATCAAAAAGGTCATGTTCAAATAGTGACACTCTGCTGGGACAAGAACTGTAACGGAGACCAGGGATCAAATCAGGGCATTTTCTTTCCCTCATATTAGACTAGAGGGTATCCACCAGTGTGGATCTCACTGGGGGATGTGAAAATTCCAGCTAGAGGAATGTGAAGAATCTTTGAGCTGCAGAGCCAGGCTGGCAGGGCATGGCAGGTGCTTGTTTACAGGAAATGTGCAGTGGCATCCCAGTCTGTCTGCATTCATAGGTTATAGATACCAGTGTGAAAGAGGAAGGGAAAGAACAGTGTGGAAGGAAAACTGCACCATATGCACTAAAAAATAAAATAAAATGAACACCTAAAATCTGTGCTGTTGTATTAAGTGAAATACAGTATATTATTTTCACAGTATACTTTTAACAGGACCAGTGTGTTTTTTCTAGCAAAAAAGGTGCTGGTACTCAAATGCTAGGCCACCCTTCAGGGGTGGGGTGATCACTGAGGGACCCACCCCACAATAGCCAGGACCCTGCAACCAATCACAGAATCTATGACAAGGCAGAATTGGTGTGTAGAGCCTGAGCTCTTTCATTAAAACTTGGGGATCATGGGTCAATTTTAGCAGACAATGGAAAGGTGCCGGTACTCAGTACCCCCAAGTACCCCCTCAAAAAAAGCCCTGAATAGGACTAACTTTAGAAAGAAGCTATTTACTTCATGATTGCATGAAATCTCTTTGGTTTCTTTCTCAGGTAAAATGAAAAGGAATTGGCATTCTCAACTTCTGGGGTTTTCACCCCAGTCCTCAGGGCACACCCAGCCAGTCGGGGTTTTTAGGATATCCCCAGCGGTAGGTGGGTTAGGTGTGCCCTGTGGACTGAGTTGAAAACCTCTGCTCTACTGGGTCAAGAGGGTGGCTACTTTGGGCTCAAATACTTTGGGCTCTGTTGTGAAAAAAATGTGCCCACAAAATTGAATGGATTATGCCACACATTCCACTTTTACCAAAACTTTGTTTTCAAAGCCAACAATAGAATATTTGTCAAAATACATACAAAAACGTTTGCATGTATTCATTGATTTATTGGGATTAGTTAACCACCTTTATGAAGAGATTACATACAATAGCAAAATAACCAAATATAAACAGAAATACAACAGATGAGGTAAATTAGAAGACAGGCTAATTGAAACCTATTATTACAGTGTCAGAAACAAACATTTAATAGCACTGGAAAACAATTATATAACAGAAATAAGATAAATGTCAGCAGAAGTCAAATAGGCAGCCAAAACAGAAGAACCAATCCTTGCAAATCAGCACAGATGATGATCAGACACAAACTGTAATTGAAACAAGGCATAACGCGACATGGGCCTGTGTTTTGGCCAAATGGCCTGCATCGGGAGTCTATTTGCCAATGAAGCTGTTAAAATCAGTGTTCTATGAACCATTAATGCTATGAATCAGTAAACATTGACGATCCTGTTAAAGGCTTACTCTACTGACTTATCGCTAGCCGAACTTCAATCACATACCGCAATCTAGAATGTTATGTGAAAGCACTATTACTGACTTTGTGTGTTTTCGTTGTCTTCTTCGCTGTGTCTGTGTCTGATCAACATCATAATAGGCAGCATGGAAGAACATTCATATAACACAGGTATGATAGTTACAATGTCAGCACACAATAAACATTTACATAGCATAGATATGATAAACACAGTCAGCAGAATTCAAATTAATCACAAACAGCTCTTCCAAAACAGGTTAAATGTAATATAGAAACTTTTGGGGGGAGTAAAATAGTTACATAGTACATCCAGGCTGCCCAGCAAGGTGGTCAGAATTGTATCTGGCACTCTGTGCAGGTTACACTTCTTTGTGATTAAAAACTGGCATCATCAACAGAGCAATCAGCATCTTGCCACATTGCCAACCTCATCGAGGCAGACATTTTTACATACAAATTCTCTTCAGTTAAATCTCTTATATTAACAGATACAAAATGACAGAGATACCATGGTAAGACCATTATAAATTAAATGTATCATTATAATGGCAGAAAAAAGACTCAGATCAGAAACAAGAACATACAACATATACCACAAGAGGCCAAATTGATCCTCTCCTATTCTGGCAACAGTTCTATATGAATGATTGGTCAACACAAATAGAATCCAAAGCATATCTCCTAAATTGGGATGACAGATGCAAGATTATATTAGACACTATCGCACCACTACAAACAAGAACCTCACATAGACATAGTTCAATACCATTGTTTAATGAAAATCTGAAAATACTAAAAACTCAAGTAAGGAGACTTGAACGAGCATGGAATAAAATGAAAAATTAATCCACACTCAATGCATGGAAACAAATGCAAAGGAAATATAAATATACAATTAGACAAACCAAAAGGTCATATTACAAATCCAAAATAGGGCCTGATACAAAGACACACATAAATTATTCTAACTCGTGCATAAACTTCTTGACTCCTCACCAGTTACCACAAGTAGCACAGATACCCCATCAGCAGATGATCTGGCTACTTATTTCAAAGAGAAAATTATAAAACTACGATCTACCTTACCACTTAATACCACCAACCATGTAACATTCATCAACTGTTTGGACCCAATTACCGATGGATATCCAGCAGACCGAATCTGGACAAATTTTGATATACTAGAAGAGAAAACCGCCACCCAAGAGATCAATAGATTCGCCAAGTCCCATTGCAAACTAGACTCTTGCCCCAGTTATCTAATTACTGTAAGTCTGCTCCTCAACGTGTCTTAACAGATCTCACCTCCTACTTAAACTTCATGCTTCAACATGGATTCTTCCCTTTGGACAAAGGAAATATTTTACTCACTCCGATACCTAAAGACCTAAAGAAAAAATTAAATGATATAACTAACTACCGCCCAGTAGCATCCATCCCTCTTGTAATTAAGTTAATGGAAAGTTTAGTTACCAAACAACTTACCGATTACTTTAACAAATTCTCTATACTCCATACATCTCAATCGGGATTCCGAGCTAATCATAGCACTGAAACAGTACTAATAATGCTCCTAACCAAATTTAAACAAATAATAGCAGCTGGCAATAACGTTCTCCTCTTGCAATTTGACATGTCCAGCGCGTTCGACATGGTCAGCCACAATATACTATTGAACATCTTAGAATATTTCGGTATTGGAGGAAACGTACTGAATTGGTTTAATGACTTCCTAACTACTAGAACATACCAAGTGATATCAACACTGAAAACATCATTACCATGGAAACCTGAATGTGGAGTGCCTCAGGGCTCATCCCTCTCACCAACCCTTTTCAACTTAATGATGACTCCACTGGCCAGATCACTCTCCAGTCAAGGCCTCAGTCCATAGATTTATGCAGGCGATGTCATGATTTACATTCCGTTTGAAAAGGATTTAACAGAAATCACAAACAAAATTGATCATAGCTTCCAAATAATGAATTCATGGGCAGATGCATTTCAACGGAAGCTTAATGCAGAAAAGACACAATGCCTTATCCTTTCATCGCAATATAACAAGAATAAGTATACCACAATAAATATCCCAAACCATACCCTCCCTCTTTGCATTCCTCCTAATGCCAACCTTCTCTGTATCAGGGGAGACTCTGTCCATGTTTTATGTGTGTGTGACTGAGGTGAAAGATTCGACTAGCATGTAGTGTCAATTGTGCTAATGTGATTTGCAGCCCCCCTTCTAACTTGGAAGCACTGGGTGACTGTCTGGTAGAATACTCTACAGACTGTAGCTGTCAATTTAATATTTTTCTTTTGACTGAATGGTTTACCTGAGGCATTTCATTCATGTAACTATAGTAATTGTTTCTGGCCCAAAGCAGCATAGGCCCCGGTCTCTGAAAAGCAAGTATTTGCATGCAATCATGTAGATTACGCACAAGGAAAATTAATGCAGAAGCATCTACACAGCTTGTGAACTAAGAATCCAAAATGAATCATCATCATCACACAATCAGCTAACTTGCTAGGCATGAAATTGCCCATTTTTAGTGTCTGCTAAAGTGTTAATCCTTTCACTAGTACTAAAGACTTCATTTAAACTAATCTTATATTTAGAAAGGTGGTTACGCATTAATTGCCAAAACAAATAAAGGAAAACAAGTTCTTGTAAAACATAACAGAGATTAAATTATTAGGGATGCGCGCAGGCAAAAAAATGTGGCTCTCCTAGGCATGCACGAACACGGAGGACCAAAGATTTAACGAAACAGCAGCAGAAAACTCTCCTGGACGCCCAATGATGACATCACTTACTGGGGCCTTATAAGGGATCTTGGGTCTCTCCTGCACTGCCTTTGCAACAGGTCTCCTAGATTTGCCTGGTGTGAGTTGCAGTCTATCCTTGATCCAGTCTGCCTCTCCAGCATGCCAACTCTTGATCCAGTACAATGTCTCCAGCCGGCCTACCCTTGTTCCAATCCGTCTCTCCAGCCTGCCTGCCCTTGATCCAGTACACCACTCCAGCCTGCCTATTCTGGCCAGTTAAGTGCTGTGATCGATGCTGAGCCCGGATATTCAATGTCAGGCCCTTTCCGGTGACAGACATTGAATATCCATATTTTTGTCGCCAGCTTAAACTTAACCAACCAATTCAATACTCAGCACTGGCTGGTTAGGTTTATAGCAAACATACACTGTGGTTCAAACACCTTGTGTTACAATAAAATCTACAAAAAAGTAGAAAAAACTGAAAATAATAGAATGGAGGAAAAAAACCTCTGCAAGTCTGCAATAAATTATAGTAACCAGCAGAACTTTAATCCTTTATTGGCTCATAAAACCTCCATCCCCTCATAGTTCTTTTACTTCTTTGTCCATTAATTCCACATTAATGAACACAGAAGTAATAGAACTATGAGGCAATGAAGAATTAAGGTTCTGCTGGTTACTATATTTTACTGAAGAACTAAATAACGCAGACTTGCAGAGGCGTTTTCCTCCATTCCATTATTTCCATTTTTTTCACTTTTTTGTAAATTTTATTGTCACAGAAGGTATTTGAACCACAGTGTATGTTTGGTGAAAAGATTTTTCATAAGTTTGTGGGAAGTTCTTTTCTTTATATGTTTATAGCAGCCAAAGCTAGGACTGCTATTTATGCGTTCCAGTTTAGCCACTAAACTTAGCCGATGAAGAACTGAATATTCGTGGCTAGCCAGTTATATCGCGCAATATAACCATTGGCCACTATGTACTAAGTGCTAATATTAAGCAAGAAAACCGGCTATCTTGCACTGAATATTAGCGCTTATCTGGCTAAGTGCTATTTAACTGGCCAGGAACCATTCCTAGGGGCCCTTTTATTAAGCAGCGTAAGCACCTACGTGCACCCAACATGCGTCAGTTCTGAGTTACTGCCTGGCTACCGCGTGGCCCGGGCAGTAATTTCATTTTCTACGCGCGTCAGAAAATTTTTTAATTTTCTGGCATTTGAGCGGTAATCGGCGGTTAACGTGTTACCGGAAATAATTTAAATGTTCTTAATATCCATTAAAAATGTTACAAAATTGTCACAGTCCTAATATGATATTTAAGAGCAAAGAGCAGGGGAATATTTTAAGAGCACTCGCTAAAATGTTCTCCACCACTTACCCACAAGGTAAGAACGATTCAAGAATAAAAGGAATTAAGTGTACTTATTGGATTGCATTAACCTGCATTACCAGGTCTAAAGGACAAGAACACTATATATTTAGATTCAAAAGGTTTATTATTTTACAATATGATTAATGCAATCATATAAATAAGGTTACAAACGAGAGATAGCTTTTAAAAGGATCTTAGAACAGAGAATTTGTGCATAAAATAGAACAAAGTAACAGGTAGGTTAACTTATAGTCCTTGTTACAAGCATGCTGTGGTCCAGCTGATTGATGAGCACATGGTCAGGAGCAAGGCATCAGCAGACCCCAAAGAGAGCAGCAGGTCCCAAGAGGAGGCAGGTCCCAAGAGAGTGAGCTGGGCTGTTTCCAGGCTTTTTATAATGTTCCCCGAGTCCTGGGTATTTTAGTTTGCAGGGGATCTTGGGTATTGTAGTTTGCAGGGAATCATGGTCACATGTTTCCTGGATATCTGCTGGCAAATGGCTTTTCTATAGCTTGAGGGTTTCAGTCTGCTGTGATAGGTGGAGTTTCTTTTGTCATTTGAGTCATAGGAGTCTCTCTGTCTGCTTCAGTTTTTTGTTCTCTAGAGATGTCTTGATGACCCTCCCAGTCAGCTTTTGTCTCTGTTAAGTGTTTGTAATTGACTAGCCCTGCTATCAAAAGTCCCCAAGAAAAAGGGAGGGGGAGAGAGGGGCTTGAAATGAAACTATTTTCTCTGCTGTAGTTTAAAACTGTATTTTTAAAGCTGTATGTTTGTATTGCTATATATGATCCAGCAAAATATCATGCTACATATTTAATTCTGACAATTGGCTTATACCATAACAAACGCATGAGACCTTACCACTAAGTCAATGGCTGTCGGTACCCTGTTTCCCCGAAAGTAAGACATCCCCCGAAAATAAGACCTAGTAGAGGTTTTCCTGAATTGGTAGATATAAGGCCTCCCCCAAAAGTAAGACCTAGCAAAATTTTGTTTGAAAGCAGGGCCGCCGAGAGCCAGACAAGGCCACCCCCCCCACCCAAAATCACCGGGCCCCCCTCCACCCACCCTCCGTCGCTCCCGGAACTAACTTTAAACGCCTCCTTTCACCTTCACAGCAAGCAGCAGCAGGGCAGACCTCTCCTTCCTTCCGTGCCCCGCCCTCGCGGACATTACGTCAGGTGAGGGCGGGTCACGGAAGGAAGGAGTGGCCTGCCCTGCTGCTGCTGGCTGCGAAGATGAAAGGAGGCATTTAAGGTTAGTTCCAGGAGCGACGGAGGGCGGGCAGGCCAACCCCGATCCAGCCCCAATGTTTCCCCGAAAAATAAGACAGCCCCTGAAAATAAGACCTAGCGCATTTTGGGGGGCAAAAATTAATATAAGACAGTGTCTTATTTTCGGGGAAACACGGTAAGATCTCAGACCCAAAATGGACACGTGCCAATTTTCATTTTGCCGCACGTCCATTTTTGGCCCCCCAAAAAAGGCACTTTTTACAGGTGTGCTGAAAAATGATTCTGCACGCGGCCAAAATACGCGCCTACACTACCGCAGGCCATTTTTCAGTGCACATTAGTAAAAGAGCCCTTTAGCCAGTTAAATAATGCTGAATATTGGGGGAGAAGGTAAACTTTTAAGGCATATTAACAGATTGAATTTTCTTGACGTTCTTTAATTTCTATATGTAGATGTAATATTTTAATTGTAATATTGTAGTGATTGACAACCTAATCTTTTGTAATTCACAATTTTTGCTGTGGGCGGATGTGACCCCCAATGACAAGCTTCCCCATTCCCTACCCTTAGGCTTTCCCCAGGTCTGCCTTAAAAGCCCTAGCAGTGTATTCGTGGCAGGAGTGAACCCCACTGCTAGACAACCAGGGCTTTTAATGAACAGTTTGATTTTCTACCTATTGGAATTTTTTTTCCACACTGTTCTGTTTTTCCTAGTTTATGTGTGAGCAAATGATGGTGACAGATACTCTAGTTTAGATTGCCAGGAAGTTGCTACTACACTGGCGTGCTTGTGGAGTTGTTGAGGCAATTTTTCTTTAAGTATTTTATATGTTATCCTCTTGCAGTTCTCTTTGATATCAGATATTAGCAAACATATTTTGGAATTTTGATTAGTTTTACAGTTTTCGAATGTGCAAAAATCGCTAGGTGGTTGTGCTAAAAACTCTGTAATTTCACCACATTTAAAGATAATCTTATTCTACTTGGTACATAAATGTACAAAAGTAACAATAAATAAAGCTATAACATTTCATGTTGAAATTTCAAGCAGTTGCTGAGAAAATGTAAAAAAAACTCTAGGGGTTACTTTTTATTTTTTGCCTCATCCTGTAAAGCAGAACTGAGACACAATCACGACATCAGAAGGCAGAGGAGATTCATAGAGTTTAGGGGTGCACTGTCATTTGACAATGCCATGAAAATACCAACCTCAAAAAAATCCTCAATAACTGAACATTAGCAACATATCAATTCTGTGTAGCAGCCAGCCAATATAATTTGAAGTTTGGAATTTAGACTTGACACATTATTTACTCTAAACATTTTTCTCTTTGGAAGAAATTAAATAAGTGAAGAAAAGCCCTCAGAACGTCTCACCTAATACATCCACTACCAAGGTGGCTCACAAGATAATGAAAATCCCAACAACCTTTGGAACTAGATTTTAAAAAGTGCATTACATGAATTAATGTGGGTCATTTACAGCAGGTCTCATTTTCTTTAATGGAACTTATTTAATAAAAATGCACATTAATGGTGGGTTAGCATTTTCTAATGCGGAGCACAGTTTAGTAATTTTGTTCTGTGAACAAAATGAATTTAACAAATACATGCTAAAAACAAAAGATTTAAATGAAGCAAAAACAAGTGGGGAAAAAAACCCCCAAAACAAAACCAAATGAAAAATGAAAGCTTTGCCATGCACAGCCCTAACAGAGGTCAGCAGCAATTGGCTACCATGATTATCCTTTTCCTCCTTTGCCTACCATCTTTCAATAGTAGGGCAGAGAATAAGCAGATACAGGTTGCCACAGCATCACAGCAATCAGAACAAGGCTGAATCCCTAGAAAACTGGATAGCATTTTGAGTTTCAACTAGAGATCAGTTTCCACCTAGATGCCTTCTTTGCTCTCCCTCTTTCTATCTAGTACTGCTTTTGACTCCTAACCATGACTCTCTTACTCAACACCCTCACTTATCACCCCTACCACTGCAATTTCCCCACCCCTAGCTGTCTGTTCATCTGTCCAATTTAGATTGTAAGCTCTGTTGAGCAGGGACTGTCTTTTCATGTTCATTTGTACAGCGCTGCGTAAGTCTAGTAGCGCTATAGAAATGTTTAATAGTAGTAGTAGTAGTACTGGCTTCAAGATGGTACGCTTTGTTATAGACTAACTACTTTAGGTTTCTCTTTCCTTCTGCTCCTACTCCTGCACAAAATCATAGTACTGTGCTGTAGCATCATATGGTAGAACACAAGCCAAACATATGGGGCTCTTTTACTAAGCTGTGCTAAAAGTGGCCGGTGCTGTTTTTCCTGCATGCTGAGGCCACTTTTAGCATGGTGGTAAAATAGCCACAATTTAGTTTTTTAGTTTTTTTTTTCCATTAATGGCCGCATGCTAATTTCATTAACGCAGGAGCCCTTAGTCACCTATTTACTAGGCAGTAAGGGCTCCCGCGCTAATCAGCAGCTTGTGGCAATTGGCTGATTACCGCAGAGCACACCTACTCTCTACCCCCAAACATGCCCCCATGCTAAAAAACATATTTTATATTTTTTAGCACAGAATTGGTGCTCACTGATCCCAAAAATAAAGAAATAAAGAAGTTGTTAAAGACATTCCTCTTTGCTAAGACTTATCCCTCAATTTACCATGTTGATTAAAACATCCCTTGTCCCTTACCCTACTTAGTTCACTTTGTTAGTTTCTTCCCCCATGTTTACTTCTTTATGCTTGCCTAAGCTGTTAAGTTTGTACTCTTATGTAATTCTCTGTAAGCCACATTGCGCCTGCATGTGTGGGAAAATGTGGGATATAAGTAACAAATAAATAAATAAATAAAAGGGCCCCATAAATTGCTGATCATCTGGGACTGGAGCGCTGTATCATTGTCATACACTTAGAGAGCTTGTTTTGCTAAAGGCCTGATTTACTAAGGGCCCTGTTTCCTAAGGCTTGCTAGCGCTTTTAGCATGAACTAAAGCTAGAGACACCCATATATTCCTATGGGTATCTAGTGTTAGAGCTCACTAATTTTTACCACATGCTAAAACTGCTAGCACGCCTTCAGCACAGCTTAATTAACAAGGCCCAGAGGCTTTTCTCTCATTCTGTGTCTAGATGAAAATGCTGACTGGATAAAGTCCCAACAGTGGTATGTACTGGATGATGCCACTGACCGAATGACTACTATAGATGATCCTCTTCTGTGTGTGAACACACAAACATAACAAAGGCAGCAACCCACTAGTATTACAGTCATTACACTCATTAGAGTACCATAAGTCTCTAGTGCTCTAGAGAGACCAATATTTGTATTTCTATTCCATCTCCTTCTTAAAGTCACAGAAAATCGCAAAGGGGTGTGCCTGTTCCCTTTTCCCATTACTTTCTGTTTGTTTCCTTTTACATTCTCCCCTGCATGACCCTCTTTCTTAAGGGGAACTCAGCACAGTCAGTCAGTGGATTATGGGTAGAATTTCAGATATATTTAAGAGGCAAATTAGGTAAGAAGAGAGCAAATACATTTCATATACCCATTTCCAAATAACTGTATCTTTTCAATATCATTCCAATGGAATATATGACAAGCTGTCAGTACAAACTCCCAGGGCTCATAGCAACAACCCTACCTATGATAAGGCAACACTTCAAATATATAAGGCCTAGAACACCAGTGCATCTTCTACTGGGAAATAAAACAGAATGGATTACTATAGATCCCTATACAGAAACTGCCGTGCATGCTAGCTCTAACACATACAAATACTGTCAGACCCTCACAGAATAAGTGCAATTACTAACACCGTTTCTCTATCTCTGCTGATGGGGAAAAGCATAACATATCAGGCCCATAGAGAATTGTTCAATATAATTCTCTCCACTGAAAGTTGTTCTAAAATGTCAGGAGAGATTGGGATGAGCAAGAGTAGAACTGCAGAGAGCCTAGAATATACCCCCAAGAGAGTAATTTGATGTGAATTTCAGAGTGCTAAAACATTTGGGAATAGTTATTCCAACACCTACATGAATACCTTGCCGCAAATCTTTCAAACCTTACCCACACATAAATTTGTTCTAGGCAGGATATTTATTAAAAATATTTTTTAAGTCTAATTTGATAATATGAAAAAACAGTAATTACCGCTGATATGATTGGAGAATATTTTGCAAAATGTGCTTGTTCTACTTTGAGAAGTTTACAAGGCACTTTCCAAATATCTTAGCCTCAGGTCTGCAGAATTGATATAAATAGCTCAATGTCTGGAAATGTCCAGCATGCATCCTTTTTATCTTTTGCTAGAAAACAAGTACATTCAGACCAGCTCAGGGGGTGTTTAGCTCTGTCCTGCAGAGAATTACGTTACTGCATAATTGGTTTCACTCTCCTCTGCTAGTTTTGACATTTATAGATTGACTTAGGAAGCACTTCCTCTGCAGAATGAAGCTCCATGAAGAATTTTTGCTTCTTGCATTTCATAGCAGCATGTGTTTTCTAAGGATTAGAGTACAGGCAATCTGCAGAAGTCAGTATCATCAATCTTGGGTTCACCCGTACTGAACAGCTAATAGTCACATGTTATGTTGTTGTTCTTTTCTTCTTCCTGAAAAATACTCTGTGAGACAGAGGAAGTTGCTTATTCTTTCCAATGTTTCTCAGCATATAAATTTCATAAATCAAGTCCATGTCTAGGACGCTATTCTTTATTGAGAGGCAGCAAAGGCTGTCCTAAGAGGTGTCTTGTTTCGCTTTTGGGATCTCGAGAGAAAGGGGGGAGTGTGTTATTGGGGATGGCCTATACCTTGGGGAAGAAATGCATCCTAAATCATTAGTTGCAGGATACACCTCCTACATTTTGGACCTGGTGTAATAAACTGCATGCTTTAATGACTTGGGAGGCATGGACGGCTCATCCTCACCCCAAGAGACAGAAACCCCTATTTAGCTACCATTTCATCTACAACTTGCAGCCAAGTGCTTAACAAATTCCAAGGTCCTCGGCTTCCTTCACAGCTATATGGAGGGGGATAGATATGGATTTTCTGATGAGAGGAAGAGGGCTATGTCTGTGTTTTGGGTTTGAGGTCATAAGAGCCCAGGACTCAAACCACAATTTATTTGATAGGTTCATCCTCAAATTTGTAGTTTTTTGGGTAGGGGGTGGGTAGTTTTGAACTGTTGGAGTGGTTTTCCTTAATGTAGTTGGAGTTTATATACATGTATTTGTATTTACCCTTGTATTTCATATTGCTTTGCTGTCTACTCTGCATATTGATAAAAAGATAAGGATTAAGATAAAGATTAAGCAAAAGTAAGACAATAAGAAGCTAAGCCAAGATTGGATGGCAGAGCCGGTGGTGGGAGGCGGGGCTGGTGGTTGGGAGGCGGGGCTAGTGCTGGGCAATACTTCTACGGTCTGTGCCCTAAAAATGGCAGATACAAATCAAGGTAAGGTATACACAAAAAGTAGCACATATGAGTTTATCTTGTTGGGCAGACTGGGTGGACCGTGCAGATCTTTTTCTGCCGTCATCTACTATGTTACTATGTTTTACCATGTATACTATGTATATGTTATAAGAGGTATAACATCATAGCAGTAGAATCACTCATTTGAAAATAACAAACTAGCTTAGAGAATTGCAATGGTCTACATTTGTTGGAAATAGGTCTACATATGTAATTAATTAATAATAATAATAACAATATCATGAATTATATGGTATCTTATCCTCTTTCATTCCTGCAGTTTTCTAGTTCTCTTCTTTAGAGTCAAAATTCATTCAGGCATCTCATGCACTTACTGGTATCACATAGGGCTCAAGGGATGAAAGAAAAATGGAAAATGCCTAACTTACTAAACCTGCACATCTGTGGAAGGACATTTGAATTTAGCTGGCTTTTCACCAAATCAGTGTATGTTGGAATGCTGCTTTAAGAAATTTTGCTCAAAGTAAACTGACATTTTTTTTTTAATGAGATATATGTGAATCCTACAGAGAGATTTTTTTCCCTTGTCTACCATTCTTTCCAAATGTTACCTTCCTGTGTGTCTCTTCATGCTACACTTAATTCTCCCTCTCCTGCTGTTCCACTTTCCTCATTTCTGCCCTGTCTGCTCAGTCTGCAAAATCTGAACATCCATATTCATTTGTTCATCTTTAGGGGAGCAGTCATGCTAGAATCTGATCACATAAACTTGCTAACTAAGGAAAACTGTAGCAAAATTTAAAGAAAAAAATGTGCATAACTCAAAAAATTGAAGAGCACCTGAAAATGGCTGAACTTGTAGTCATTTGCAGGTGCACTTTTCCTGTATTCCTGGTCTATTCTGCCTGTTTCAATAAGGTAGCACTATCCTGAGCACTATGCAGGTCAGCCTTTAGCTTTGTATTCCAAATTCTATGTAGAAGTGAGTTTGGGGTGCTACTGGCTCTAAAGACTTTTGAAGCAGTTTAATGGGATCAAGAAATTTAAGTTACAGACTTCTTACATGTAGAACTGTGGTTTGAATCTACCTATCATAGCAAGTTGATGTTATTTAGCTGAGTTTAAAAGACATAGAACCCGATAAAAAGCTGAGGGCTTCAGGGGCGTAGCCAGACAACAGATTTTGGGTGGGCCTAGGCAAGAAGTGGGTGGGCACCAAGTGTTCCCCCCCCCCCCCCCCCAACCACCACCAAAAAAATATCTCAGCTGGCGGGAAAATGCTTCTTTCCACCTTGGCAGTCTGCAGCAGTTATGTGCTGAAAAATGAGCATGCTCAGGTGCCAGTATCATGGAGAGTAGCATTTTTGTTACCATCAGGGGGAAGTCTTCAGCTGGCCAAGCTTGGTATCCCCACCAGCTACTACTAAACGTGTGCTACTGTTGGGCGGGCCTGAGCCTTAAATGGGTGGGCCCTGGCCCACCCAGGCCCACCTGTGGCTACGCCACTGGAGGGCTTATATCAAAAGGATTTATGCTTTGAAAATTTGCTAGAGGATGAATGCTTACACTTATACTTAACATTTCACTAAAAAACTAAATTTAAAAGCACAAAAAATGGGTGGCACTGGTAACAGGGATGGTTTTAGGGTGGGGGGGGGGGGAAGATTATGAACTTAGCACTAATTTTCAACACCAGACTCATAAACTAGGCTCATATATTACTGAAAACTAAATTATTTAACGAGACTTACAACAAGAATCCTTCATAAAAGACTCACTATCACATCTGTATTAGAACTAATCAACATTGATCTCTTAATTTGGTTACTTAATCACATTGTTATTATCTAACACTATATTCTACCTACATTTTGTATATCCGATATGTATTAATTATTTCCTTCATTTCTAATTTTCTTGATATTTAAAATACCTTATTGTAACAGTACTTTGTTCTTCTCTTACCGTTTATGACGATTGTCATTGCGGCAAACTGAAGACCCATCTCTTCAACAAGGCATACAACAAGGATCAACAAATATGAACTCCTGTACACATATCCAGAACCGCCCTTACAATATTTGCTGCCAAACCACTATCATATTTTTTTCGCTATTACTAAATGCACATTTTCTATATAATCTCTATATATAAAAGGCACCACCAACGTTCTAAATGAAGCCTCCAGCCGGAAGTGTGAAGGGGGAGAGATATCCGGTTTCCCCATGAGTGTCTGCCCCATCCTCGCTCTCTCTATAACACAAACAGTGAAGGAAAACACAGCAAAGCACGAAATTAAATCGCTCTCTCTGTAACAGTGAAGGACTCAGAGGGGGGAGGGGAGAGAGGGCAGAAGCTCTCACTATCTCTGTAACATAAACACAGCACAGCAGGAAACTTAACACTGAAGGACTTGACTCCGAGGGGGGAGGGGGCAGAGAGGACAGACAGCACAGGGGAAGGGAGAGAGGGCAGAGGGCAGGGACACACACACTCCCACATGCACACAGAAGAAAACCTTGCTAGCCCTCGTTTCATTTGCATCAGAAACGGGGCTTTTTTACTAGTTCTTATATAATTCTTAAATATTTCTTACTATGATTGCTTGCTAAAATTCTATCATGTTTTATCATTATCATGTTACTCAAAATCCTTCTGTTATTACTAAATGTATACTTTCTCATGTATTCTCACTATTCATGATGTATTGTAAGCCACATTGAGCCTGCAAAGAGGTGGGAAAATGTGGGATGCAAATGCAGCAAATAAATAAAATTAAATAAATATATCTAGGCAAATGAATGTCAGGCCTAAATCTATAAGCATAACTTTAAGCTTCTATATTAAGATAAATTTTCAGCTGAAAGCTTAGGTTGCTAAGGGGCCCTTTTACTAAAGTTTAACACATGCTAACGGACATTAGCATGAGCTAAATGCCATGTAGCCAATAGGTATAAAATAGGACATGCAACATTTAGGGGCCCTTTTGCAAAGTGGTGGTAAGCCCAATGCAGGCTTACCGCACACTACTCTGGAGCTACCACCGACCCAACACGGGCACCAGCAGTAGTTCCAGCCCCAGAGTGTGCCGTTTCCCACACTGGGGAAAATAGGGTTGTATTTCTCAGGGCAGCACTAACCCAGCGGTAATCGGGTATCAACACGTGCTACCCGGTTACTGGCAGGTTAAGGCAAGAGCCCTTACCACCACCTCAGTAGGTGGCGGTAAGTGCTCTTCCTCGCATGACCACGTGGTAAGAGCAATCTTACCACATAGCTGTGACTGCTTTGAGCCTTTTTTCCCCACTGTGGTAAAAAAAGGGCCACAGCGCATGGCAAAAATGGCCCCCGCTGCTAGCACAGGGTCCTTTTTACCGCAGCTTGGTCAAAGGACCCCTAAGCGTGTGCTAATGTTTGTTAGCATGTACTGAGCTGTAGTAAAAGGGCCCCTAAGTTTGGCTAAAAATAAAACACAATTTAAGAAGCCTAACTTAAGAGCATGAAGTTTGGAGCACAGCTTTTTTTGGACTATTAGGTCCTATGCTATGATTTTAGGCCTGCCATTCATTTGCCTAGAATTGTGAGTCTAATTTATCAGCCTAGTGCTGAAAATCAGTGCTAAGCTCCTTTTTCCCCCACTCCCTCTTGCCACCCACTTTTTGTGCTCCTCAGTGTGGTTTAAACACTTAAACCATACTGAGCTGGCCACCTGCCAATGAATATTGTCCAGTACCCATGTAACTACCGAATAGCAGCTTCACTAATCTATCGTTCCCCTCTCTGCCCTGAACACAAATCAAATCAATTCTTTCATACTGCTAATATCCCCTTTCCAGGGTGCAGTGCTGTTTACATTCTAGGTGAGACAAAAGCCGATAATGTTAGTGTGAGTTATGAGAACAATTAGAGACCACTGGTGTAAAGCATGAGAACAAAAACATTATAGGAAAGAATAATGGATGATACTAGGAGGTAGAAGTCAACACAAGCATATCACCCCAATCCCCCACCCCCAAAAATCATGGTTCCCTCCCAACCCTAATACCCAGAAAAGCTGAGCCCCCCAAGAGCACAGCTCCCTCCCAACCCTCTTCCTCAGAAGACCTGGCTCCTCAAAAGGACACTTTGATAATAGTTCCTGTGAAGCTATTAATATGGTATTCGTAGATGATTGTGTCCCACTGTGTGTTCTGATGACCCCTGATGAAGGCTGTTGTCGAAACTTGACCAAGTCGGTCCTTCTCCAATAAAATATCACATTAACACCATTGGTTGTTCCTCCTTTCTGGACCACCTTTACTGTTTTTGGGTCCCCAAAAGGACAACCTCACTCCTTAGGGCCTGGGTTGTCTCCTCTGCTGCCTGGTCCCAGAACTCAACCTCTGCAACGAGCTCCAGTCATCTTTGGGGGGGAGCGGGGGGCTGTCCCCTCTGCCACCTCTGCTGGGTACAACTCCACCTGCGGCTGTTGCTCTACTGAGCTGCTGGGCCCCACTTTGCCTGGGGCTCTTGCTCCACCTGGGACAATCATCTTTCAGCTGCTAGACTCCACTATGTCTGAGGTTACTGCCTCTCTGCCATTGGGCCCCATTCTGTCTGGGGCTATTGTTGCATTGTCTCTCAATCATACCTTCAAATCCTGGGTTGCCTTCATTCTATCAACGAGGAGCTGCAATTCTGCTTGATCCATGGTTTAATAGTTCTGACTTTTATTGATTCTAGCTCTTAATGATTCTAGATAACTAATCTCATGGCTTGCAAGTTCTGCTATTCCCAACTTGGAAAGATCCCTCTTCTCTCAGCCATAAGGCCAAGATCCAGGCAGAAAAACACAAGTCAGGCCCTCCCTCCTTTCTAGCCTTTTACTAGCCTGAACCCCAGCTGTCCTTGGATTTCATTCTTATACGTTTCACTCAGGTGAAAATCTGTCTCTTTAGTGAATGAGGTCCTGAAACCTTGTTTCACTCTGCCCAACATATATGAGGCATATAGCTCATGCTGTATCTCAGAGAAATATTACTCTTAAGGTGTGTGGTAATAGTAAGGTGTAATTTTAACTTATCAGTGAGTCAGGAATTTGCATGTCCTGCCTTCAGACACCTTAAATCAAACTTTCCTAGGTATTCCTTCCCAGAAGGTATCTGATCACCAGTGCCCATGACTTACATTATATTGCATGAGTTTGCAAGTCCTGCCCTTTTGTGCTTGAAGTTTATTACTAAATAACATCCCCCCTTCCACCCCCCTAAACCTAGGGGGAGGGGGTTCACACATATAAGTTTAAATGGCTAGTTATACATTAAAGTGGGACCTGCTATTCATGAGTTGTTACTTGGACATATAAGTTTTGTTTCTATCTTTGAATTAGGCTGCTAAATTGGCCTCTGAAAAATTATGAAGGCTGAGCGCTTAAATTTATGCTGAAAATAACAAGATCCCTGAAATTCTATAAATGGCACTTAAAATTGCGTGTGCAAATTTGGGCATACACCCAATTTGTGCATGCATTTTAATTGAATAATAAGTCATTAGCACCAACAATTGAGGGTTGCCAAGTTGCCTCCCTTGATATTGTACATATTGACATTTGCAAAATGGTTCTGCTGCTGGCATATAAATGTCCATTCCTACGTGTATTTTCAAAAAGACCCCTATGTTGGCTGAATTGTTTTTCTAAAATATTACCGAACTTTGATAAATCCTGACCTGGATGTCTCAATTCCAGTTTCTATGTTCTATCTAAAATATGCCTTCATGTTTAGTTATTGGGCTGTATAGGGACAATTCTATAAGAGTGGGTATATTTTAAGCAGTAAAGTATGTGCCCACTTTGGAGTATTTTAATTATTTATTCATGAATGAGGCAACACACACATGTAAATAGCCCCTTACAAAATGCCAACTAGTTGAAAAGTATGTGCCATGACATGAAAGGCATATACTGTGTTAGTGGGAATACACCTGGAATGCACAAGTAGACATGTAGATTATAAAATACTATAATTTATGCACATGCATGAAAAATATGAGTGCAGACATTTATACCACCCCTAGGTCTGCACCTGAAACATTAGTCTTGTAGAAAGAAAATTAGGCAGCTACTATACTTCATAAAATAGCACCTAAGGAGTTACTCTCGCATCCTCTTAACCTAAGTACCTTGTTATAGAATTATCCTTCACATGTCCAGCAGCTGAATTCACCATTGAACATGTATCATTTGCCCACCATCTCTCTGCCCTAAACCACTTTTTTTTGTGAAGTATTTTTTCAGGAGTTTGCTAGCAAGCTCAGTCAAGATGGCTGCCTAACCCCAGAGCTTCTGAAGAACTCTACTAATACAGCAACTCTCCACCTGACTACACAATGCTAATAGTGAAACACTGAAATAAATAAATGTACAAAGGTGTCTACAGTTAAACTGACTAAGTTAGACTTAGCATGTATGGTCTCATATGGTTTGAAATATTCCAGTTTGGAGGCTCCATCTCCTTCCAAGATGGTAGAAAGAGTTTTAAAAAGATATGAATTGCAATCTTTAAAGTAAACAAACCAAAAAGGAGAACCACTGTGAAAGTCAACACACCAAAAAATGTAAATAGTGGATAAAACACCTCACAAATATGGTCCAGAATATGAAACATATGATCTACACATACAGTTCATAGCATTTCTTGAAGATCCTTTTACTTAATGTCGTTATATATATATATATTTTAATTTTTCTTTGATTACCTAAAAAGGAGGAAATAAGACCTCAGTTGGCTGTGACTGTCTTATCTAATTAAAATGGCAGATAAACCTGCAGTCAGATAGACACCTCCAAACAGTAGTGTAGCCAAGGGTGGGCTCGGGTGGGCACAGGCCCACCCACTTTAGGCTCAGGCCCACCCAGTAGCAGGACACCTATGATGTGACTGTCAGGGATCCCCAAGTCCCACCAGCTGAAAACTCCCAACAACTGTCCCTCCTGCATACCTTGTAAATAGCAGATCTTCGCCTGCAGTGAGACACAACTGATACATACTGCTTACTCTGGCCCCACAGCCTTCCCTCTGATGTATTCCCGCCTATGCGGAAACAAGAAGATGCATCAGAGGGAAGGCTTTGGGGTCAACATGAGCAATTTGTATTAGTTGCTGCTCGCTGCCGGTGAAAATCTGCTATTTAAAAGGTATGCAGGAGAGGGGGGGTGTTTGTTAGACCATATGGCATGCAGGCGAGAGAGGGAGAGACCAAATCACTTGTGGGACAAGGCAGAGTTCTTCTGCCCACCCATCTTAGACCAAGGCCCACCCAAAATTGGGTGTCTGGCTACGCCCCTGCCTCCAAAGACATTTTTCATTCAAAATATTCAAAATGTAACAGTGAAACTTCTTGGATCTTCTAAACAGAAAAGCATATTATCTTGAGTGTATAAGAAATCACCTAATTTAGTTCATCGCAGGAGTGGTCCCAATGCAGCAGGCTGATATTAAAGCATGAAAAGTTGGAAGTGAGCTTATTCCCCTGAGGAAGCCTATTTGGTGAAACGGGTCCCCATTGGGACCGTTCCTGCTATGAACTAAGTTAAGTGATTTCTTATACATACAAGATACGTGCATTTTTGTTTAGAAGATCCAAGAAGTTTCACGTTTACATTTTGAATGAAAAATGTCTTTGGAGGTTTTTTTTTAAGACCAATGATAGAGAACTGTGAGCTGTTTATGTACTACAAAATATCTATCTGACTGCAGGTTTACCTGCCATTTTAATCAGGTAAGACAGTCACAGCCAACTGAGATCTTTTTTCCTCCTTGTTAGATAATCAAATAAATAAAATAACATTAAGTAAAAGGATCTTCAAGAAACGCTATGGATTGTATGTGGTATGTGTAGATCATATGTTTCACGTTCTGAAGTATATTTGTAAGGTATTTTATCCACTATTAACATTTTTTTTGAATTTTTATAAGTAGAAATTATAGTGCTGGGCAGACTTATACAGTCTGTGCCAGAGCCAGTGGTGGGAGGCAGGGATAGTGCTGGGCAGACTTATATGGTCTGTGCCAGAGCCGGTGGTGGGAGGCGGAGATAGTGCTGGGCAGACTTATACGGTCTGTGCCAGAGCCAGTGGTTGGGAGGCGGGGCTGGTGGTTGGAAGGCGGGGATAGTGCTGGGCAGACTTATATGGTCTGTGCCAGAGCCGGTGGTAGGAGGCGGAGATAGTGCTGGGCAGACTTATACGGTCTGTGCCAGAGCCGGTGGTTGGGAGGCAGGGCTGGTGGTTGGGAGGCGGGGATAGTGCTGGACAGACTTATACTGTCTGTGCCAGAGCCGGTGGTTGGGAGGTGGGGCTGGTGGTTAGGAGGCGGGGATAGTGCTGGGCAGACTTATATGGTCTGTGCCCTGAAGAGCACAGGTACAAATCAAAGTAGGGTATACACAAAAAGTAGCACATATGAGTTTATCTTGTTGGGCAGACCGGATGGACCGTGCAGGTCTTTTTCTGCTGTCATCTACTATGTTACTATGTTTCTACTCATATATTTTATGCATCTTCTCAAAGATCATTGGTCGCTAGTGTTGTATGTGTTGGTTTGAAAAAGTAAGCAAAGAATCAGGACTTGGTTCATTATGCCTTTTCCTCATTCTTTATCTTCGGAATGGACATTGATTAATTAGGCCTTAGGCATTATAATCAAGGCAGTAATAAAAAGAGTAAGAAAAGCTTTGTGTCTTTTATTTAGTACTGTATAACAAGATTTTTCCAAAATATTTTTAAATGGCACATTTCACTAAAATATGTTCTAGCATGTTGATTTTTATAAATGTGAAATGGTTGGTCTAATGTTTCTCTCTCCTTTGCCAGAAACCAGGGCTCTTTATCTCTTCCAACGAAATCCAGTTGCCAAACAGAGAAGAGATGACAGACTCCATAGCTAATTGCCTTGGCAGCTTCAGCATTGCCTCTGGCTCTGTCACATTGTTGCTAGTCTGCTCTTGGCTGGCTGGAATGACTTGACTTCCTGAATGCCATTTCCTTTCATTTTTAGATTTGGTACCACATAATTTGAACAGATTTTACCTGGTCAAGAATAAGGCTGCATTCAAATCTAGCACTGAAATACAGTACGTAGGCAGGATTTTAATCATAAAACTGGGTACTTTGTCACAGCATGCATACCAATTTTGTTTCATACTACATATTTCTCAAATGTCAGTTCATCTTGTATAGTACTTCTGATTTTAGGTGTCAACTGATAAATACCAATAAAACACCCTCAAGGCTAATAAAATTAAGGGGTCCTTTTACTAAAGAGTGTTAGAATCTAGGTTTAATGCATCTTAACACATCTTAACTCAGGACTTTCCCTCGATCTGAGCTGAGATTCAATGCAGCAGTATTTTGGACTTTTTTTTTCTTCTTTTGCAGGTTCCGTGTTACTTTTTCTGTTAGCACATGGTACTTACAAAATATTAATGTGGGAGCAATTACTGTCTCCTATTTAGGGGTGCTAAGAGCTCCCTCATTAATCAGCATTATTTATTTTATTTTATTTATTTATTTAGATTTAGATTTTGCTCACACCTTTTTCAGTAGTAGCTCAAGGTGAGCTACATTCAGGTACACTGGATATTTCAGTTAGCACATGCTAATGTGAATGTAACTCCACCCCTCCTGCCTGAGTATGATGACCCGGGTTCCGGCTGGTGAGATGTAGGCAGTCGTGGCAACCTTGCCGGAATTCAGTTTACAGGAAGGAGGAGGGAGAGACAAATAACTAACCACGTCCTTGACTTCCTAGAAACCAAGGAGGAAATTAAACTAAATTCAGGATTTTTCTTTTAACGGTTTGGGTGGCAATAAGAAGAGATTAGATTTTCAAAAACAATATAACATTTTTATTAAAACATTCTTTTACTTTGTAGAAAAAACAACAAATCAATTTCAACATACACCAGAATTTCCCTTTCCCACTTAAATGTTAACTTTGTAACCCTTAAACCCGAACTCCCAATAATAACCTTATTTTACTTGTATTCTTTTCACAGAAACCACCTTCGTCTTTACAGAGCACTTTCCAGATAAGTATCTTCTTTTACCAATAATCAATTCCTCAAATTAGTTATAAAATATATTGTTTATCTCTTTTATAACCTTTAAGAATTGATTCTTTGTGTATCCCTTTTTATTGTTTTCACAGGTACTCCGTTCACTATTCCTAAGGAACAAGGTAAGTATGTCTTTTTATTCCTCTTTCCCTTTCCTAATTGTCTTTCTCTACTTAAGTTTTCTCCGTGTTTTCAAAAGTCACTTAGCTGTTACCGATCTTCATTTGTTGGCAGCGTAGACTTTCTTGCTGAGGGGCCCTTGTTGTTTTCTGTATGCCTGCCAGTCTTGTCCAATTGAATCTTCTTCCTAAACTTCACTCTTAAAAAACTCAAAGAATGCAAAACCCTATTTTTCCTATAAGTGGGGTTTACACCTTTCCCTGCTTCTGAGGAGTATTACAAAAACTGTGGCCAAAATAATCTATTAAAATAAAATTAAGCAAACTTCCCTTTCCTTCCCAAGCCTGTACTCTGTTTTTAATTCCCTAAGCTGGGAGAGACTGGAAACCCTGCAGTCCTATGCACCACACTCTCAGCATTCCATGCACAGCTCCCTATTACTGTTATTTTAAATATCCCCTTGCCACACTCCCTTCACCATTCACTCCACATTTACACAAAATTCCCAAATCTCACTTTCTCAATCTCACTTTTACTATCACTCTCACCTCAATGCTTTCACTGCCAGCCAAACTCACTTCCTAAAACTTTTAATTTCCTTCAATTCCACACTGCCTGTCCCACATCAAACAGCACATCCACTCTCTTCAGTTGCCAGAACCTCTCTGCAACTGCCAGCCAGCCCCGTCTCCCAGGTAACCCCTCCTTAGCTTCCCATTCCAAAACCCTTCTCAAAATTCTAAGCTACATTGTTGACTGGCGGAATGTTCACCAGCACAAGTAAATCCCCATTTTACCACTTTGTTTTTTTCTTCTTTCCCTAACCCCATGTTACATGAACATATGTGCAGGACGTCAGACTCACAGAAACAGAAAGAAGCCTTGTGCCAGAAGACGAGGACCTCGGCTGGTGGGGGTTGGGGTCCCCCGCCATCAAAGGTAGGCGACGGCGGGGGAGGGTTGGCGATGGGAGGGGGGTCGAGAGGCTCGTCGGCAAGGAGGGAGGTCAAAGTTGGTAGTAGCACCGGGGGGTGGCGGAGGCGCCGGGGGGGGGGCTAAAATGTGCCCCCTCACCTCGGGCTCTGGACCCCCCCTCCCGCCGAAGTCTGGCTACGCCCCTGAATTGTACACAAACCTGGCATTAACTGCCTGTTAGCGCCAGCAGTAGTTTGAACATCAGCCCCTTAATGAGCTGATGATTCCTAAGTGACACACATGTACATATTTGATTTCTCCAGAAGAGGTACCAAGCAACAGTACCTTTGGTGTGAAAACACTGATTGTTTTGTACCCTCAAAAGATCCATAATTAGTTGGAAAATAAACACCTACATTTAGAATTTATGTTTAAAAGTCATTTTTATTGTTCCAATATTAACATCAGAAGAATAGGTTATCAACTATTTCCACAGTAACAGGTCAACACCCTCCCTCCCACATACCCATCATGCAACTCCTAGTAGGGTTACCATATTTTGTCCTCTCAAAAATAGGACACATGTCCCGCCCCCTGCCCCACCCACACCCCACCCCTTTCGCATCCTCGCCCTGCCCCTGTCACATATTCCCCTCCCCTGCCCCCCCCCCCATCACCTCCCCTCCCCCGGGTCACCTCCCCTCCCCTTATTTACTATCTACTGCCCTGGTGGTCTAGTGACCTATTCGGGGCAGGAAAGAGCCCCCTCTTTCCTGCTCAGAGCTCTGTCCTTGCCCTGCATCCTGTTGCTGTGACGGTCTCGGGATTCAAAACGGCCGCCGAGAGTTGAAGTCTCGCGAGGCCGCTTCAATTCCAAGCGTATTCTGTAACAGCATGTGTAACTTAATTGGCTTAACAATCTAATCAGTGTTGATAACAGCTCTTACCAAACTACAATGAGCACTAATTGACACTAATTAGAATTTACGTGCACAACTCGCTAAGTGCATTCTGTAATGTAGTGTGCCTAACTTTTAACGCAGGCAGGCATAAAGGGGTGTAGTTATAGGCAGGTAAATGGGCATTTTGTGGGCATTCTGAAGTTTACACCCATAGTTATAGAATATGGCCCAGTGCACCTAAATCTACCCTCCAGGATTTACACCATGTTTTTGTTGGTGTAAATGGATATGCATAGTTTTAGGTGCTAGGATGCCAACTAAGTGTATTCTATATACCACACCTAACTCTAGAATACGCTTAGTTGGCACTGATTTCTGCACTGATTTTTTAGGTGCTATATATATAGAATCTCCCCCATTATGACCTTGCAGAATTCAGTCCAAATTTGCCAAAACCCTATTTTCAAACACATACAGCACTACTGGCTATTTAGTTTGCACTAACATGGCCAAACTTTATGTGACTACATTTGGCTTTACCAGTGCCTGTGAGTCTTCAGTGCTTCCTGGTATGACTTTATCTTGCAAACAACTTGTTCCATGAAGGTACAGAAAAAAGCCCTTATATTAGAACTATCCCCATACATAACTAGCAGCTTTTACATGGGTAGATTGGCTTACACACATCAAAGCTATTTTAGGAAGGGGGACTTTCACACAGGGGGATGGCCAATGTGTATATTTTAGCAGGAGGCGTGGTAGCAGTAGGGAAAGAACATGATGTGAGTTAGACCTAAGAAATCGATGTGTATTCTCATCTTACAAGGGGAAACCATGTCAAGGATAACAAATTTCTAGAACCTGATATTCAAAATGATTTAACTGCCTGGTTACATTGCAGTGGCCAGCTGCTAATACTCAGTGGCACTTAACTGGATAGCACCCCTGAATATTAGCATTAACCACAGAACTCTCCGGTTATTGCTAGGGTAGAGTCAGGGCAGACTGAACAGTTGTCCAGGCACCATAGATATTCAGTATCAGTATCTGGATAAATAACCAGGCATGTTAGATCGCATATAATGCTGTCTTAACTATGCCCAGTGACCTATCCAAGTACCGACTTGATTGATCTACCAGCCAAGAACAGGTCCAAATCTTCTCGAACATATCTCAATCTCCATCTTCCCAATTGCAAAGGCCTCAAATACAAAACCTAGTACGCATCCAACTTCTCCGTTATAGGCAGCAAACTCTGGAACGCAATACCTCGACACATCCGAACAACCAATGAACATCTACCCTTTCAAAAGCTGCTGAAAACTTACCTCTTCAAACAAGCATACCCAAACAACCCAACTTAATTCTTGAACCTAATCCACACCACTAACACTACCCATACTCCAATCCTCTCCCCCACATCTCTTCCTATTGTCCTACTCTCTATAACTGGGTTATCTTCGTGATACTTTGTACCATACTTTATATTATCTCTGTGATACTTTGTACCATACCTTGTAAGGCGCACTGAACCTGCTATTGAACGGGAAAGAGCGGGGTATAAATGCTATAAATAATAATAATAATAATTTTTAAAAAGTACCCAAAACTTCCAGGCACTGCCAAACAACCAGATTTTCATTGCTGCTACCCAGATTGGTATTGGGTCTATATATCCATTCCTATTTCAGTTCACAACAATCAGCACTCTCAAAAATGCTGACTACCACAGGCTGAGTATTTTTCCCTAGACATCAGCTTTAGGGGGAGGAGCCAATGCTGAAGTCTGCCCCCATCCCCTCCCTCCAATCCCCAATATTCCCCCATCACAATACCAAGAATCTCTCTCCCCCCCCCCAAGGAATGTATCTGATCTCCCAACTCTGAACCTCACTGACAACAGAGAATCCATGGAGAGGTTCCCCCCTGTCATATTCCTCTACCCCCATCATGGTGCCTATCCCAGTTCTTACCAGGGTAGCCCAGTAGGAGCAGCAGCATTGCCCACTTGCTCCTGCTCATATTGTATCAGGTCTCAAAATGGCAGCCTGTCCATAGCGGAAATACTACGAGATTACTGCTAGGGGTAACAGACTAACAGTGGCCATTTTGAGACCTGTGGCCATGCGAGCACAAGAGATTGGGCATTTCTCCTACTCCCACTAAACACCAGAGACCCCAGTAAGGTCAGTGAAGGAGGCTGGGGTGATGGGAGCCTGCTCATGGAGGGGGACCTTGGAGGGGATTCTTTATTGCCGGAGGGTTCAGGATAGGGGAATCAGATGTTGGGCCAGGGCTGGAGATCAGATGTGCTGTGGTGGAGAAGGGAGGGAAGGGGGGGAAGGGGAACCAAACAGCTGTTCCTGGATCAGGGTACATGGAGAGGGAGCAGTAATTTCAAAACACTGATCCCATGTGCATGTGGGGTTGTTGCATACATTTTCTCCCTATTTCAGTTTTTGAAAATCACTGCTCCTGCTGGTCATGGAGAAACATACATGTGCAGTCCTGCACTTGTTCTGCAAGTGACTCTACATTTAGTAGAGCCTCTTGTAAAATACAATGGGAATGCTCCACATCCTGGACTGAACTTTTGAATTCTCCTCTCCACGCCATATCTAAAATATGTCTTGAATGTCTTTTTTTTTAAATATGATATTGAACCAGGACTGAGAGATGAAATCTGTAATGTAATTTTGGTACTAATGCAGGATTCCACTATGAGCTTTGTATTAATACCCAGTGAAAATGTTGGTAATTAAATGAAAAGAAAGTCAGGAAACATAAGAAAAGTGGATCATGTTTTTACCTGAATGCTAAACAGTGATATGGAAAGGATAAGTAATAATAGAAGGGTGACTCATAAAGCACATGTATATGAGATAGGTATTGCCAATACTGCTCTTAAATGCAGCTCTCATCTATTCTTTTCTAGAATATTGTTAAGCAGAGTTGAGCATTTATCTCCTTCATTCTTTCCACCTTCCTATTCATAATCCTAGGTAAATCTGGTTAATTTGGTGCTCTTTGTTAATAAGGCTGGGAACAGCTTTGCTAGCTCATCATCCATCTGGGAAATTTCCTGCTACACTGCATGGTAGATTAAGTTCTCACGATTTCACTTAACTGAGTTAAAAATAATGCCCACTGAACTGTTAGAATCACCCTTTCTTTTTCCCAAGGCTAAAAATGACAGAAGTTGTTTTGCAGAACTGAGTCCTTTCTGTGGTGAGTAGGATTTTACCACTCCCTAAATTTCATATTTGGAAGAACTTTTATGGGTCAATATTGAAATGCCATAGTCAGTGATTTCTAAATACAGGCCATGGTGTTTAAATCTATTCTGTATATCCGATGCCGCTATCCGGATGGTGAGCAGCGCTGGGTATATGTGGACAATGGTGGCTATCGCCAGTTCCATGGATAGCAACAATACTAAGCTGCTTCCTCTAGTCCTATGTGATTTAAGTTGTGACAACCATTTTGCTCACATAAATTAATTCACAAAATTATGTTGATAGTGGCTGAATATTGCTAGCTACCCATAGAGATAGGCAGAATGCCCATGCTCTGCCATTACACTATCCAGATAGTGATGAGGTGGTTTGTACAAATTTTCGCTGGCACTATCTGGAGACTGACAATCAAAAAGGGGGGGGGGGGGGGGGGTTGGACACTAATCAGTATGACAGCTATTAACATATGCATAAGTTCTTTTGAATAGCCATTCAAATTATCCCCTTAGCAAACTAATAGAATGAGTAGAAGTAAATCAATATTTTACTTGTTCCAAAAGTACAAAGACTAGAGGACACTCGAGGAAGTTACATGGAAATACTTTTAAAACAAATAGGAGGAAATATTTTTTCACTCAACAAATAGTTAAGCTCTGGAACTCTTTGCTGGAGGATGTGGTAACAGCGGTTAGCATATCTAGGATTAAAAAATGTTTGGACTAGTTCCTGGAGGAAAAGTCCATAGTTTGCTGTTGACACAGACATGGGAAGCAACTGCTTTCTCTGGGATTTGTAGTATGGAGTGTTGCCACGATTTGGGTTTCTGCCAGGTACTTGTGGCTTGGCTTGGCCACTGTTTGGAAAACAGGATACTGGGCTAGATGGACCATTGATCTGACCCAGTATGTCTATTTTTATGTACTTATGTTCTTATGTAACCTTGGGAACATTCATACTTAAAGCCTACCAGTAGACAGTGGCAAAATGGAGTTCTGTGGAGAATTTCAAATCTCTAGAATTGTCCAGCCTTGGCAGAGTTTGGGAGAGGGATTAAGCTGATGATGTCAACCCGCAGTGTCAGAGACCCACCTCTATGCTACTGTTCAGCAACCACAGACTTGTAGTGCATCTCCCATCATCATCCTGTGTTGAGACTCCAGCCTGTTTAAATTGCTCCTGGCCACCAAACCACAGATATTCAGTGACACTTAATTAAGCAATGCCACTGAATATTGACTCTGACCAGCCATTTTAAAAATGAGCAGGTTGGGGGCAGTATAGAAAGCAGTGTTTGGGAGGAGCCAGCAGTTATGCAGGTGCCTGCAATATTCAGTGCCAGAACCCGCATAGCTAACCCAGCACTTGGCCCTTCTTCTTTTTCCTAGAGTTGCTGCCCACCGCTACTTCGGGTCACATGACCCATGATGTGAGTATAATTATCCAGAAGTGCTGTGTTATGCTAGACAGCCCGTAGCGGTGTTTTGTGTTCTGTACTTTGCTGTTGTGTGATTATTGCTCTTCTGTACATGTTACAGGTTGTTGTGAACTGAATCACACTTGAGCCTGCCTGTCTTTTTGCTAGAGCTGCTGCTCACTGCTACTTCAGTTTGGGCCCATGATGTGAGTGTGATCATCTGGAAGTGCTGGATTATTTTAGACAATCCCTAGTGGTGCTCCCTGGGTGAGCTCCTTGGGGCGAAATCCAAGAGGCAAACTCCATTCTGGCCTTATAATGATGTCTTCTCCCTTTCTCTTGCTCTTCTCGGGGGTTTTCCTACTGGCCTTGACTGCTGTATGTACTGTTCTTCCTAACCATGAACAAGAAATATAAAATCCCTATAGGAAGAGACAAAAAGCTATATCAAAAAGTAAAGGCAGTCAATCCCCAAAAATTCAAAATCATATTCTGGGTGCCCAGAGAAGAACCCCTACAAGTGAAAAGATTATTAGAAAAGGGGGACAAAGAGAGTTCAGTATAGGCTGACCATTCAGCTGAGCAAATTTCAGTGCCATTTATGAAGCTCTATACATCATGGATACTCTCTATCAATGCACTCCCTTTATTTAAAAATAAAATTGTTCAATAATTTTATTATGTATTATAAATTATAATAGGAAAAAATTAGAAAGCTGTTCACTGGGCATCCATATATTCAAGAGGACTCACTAATGTGAAGAAAAACAGCTCCTATATCTTCAAGAGCTGAATTCAACAGTACATAAATTCATACATATGAACCAAAGCACCGGAATATGGGGCAAACAAGAGAACTTTCATTGAATGCTCCCAACATTCCACAAGAACCCTGTTCCAAAATCTTCCTCAGGGGCGCCAGTGCTAACTTGTAAATGAATCCTCCATTTTGAAAGCATGCGTCTTTAACGACAAACTTTTACGTCCAAATACGTACTGACATCACTGACTTAATTGATTAGAAGACCCAATTGATCAAATAGCATCATTCCAGTCAATGAACTCATTCAATCTTCTAGGCATTACTGAGTCCAATTCAAAATCCAGTATTGTTCCCGCAAGGCTAAAAACGCCTCCTGATCACCTTGAAAATGCAGGCATACACTTTCAACAATCAACCACCGGATTTCAAAAAAATCATGACCAAACTCAATGCAGTGGCTGACTATTTTTAAGTCTACTCCAATGATCACTTATTCTGCTAGTGTGCCCCACATATGTTTTAGAGCAGGGACAAATGATGACATAAACAACATTTGCCAAAGAACAGTCATTATTAGATCTTAATTTATCATTTTTAAAAGTGCCCGGATGTTGCCAAATATTACAAGTTAGAGACATGGGGCAAGCTTTTCAGTGTCCACATGGTTTATGACCCTTGGGTAAAGGGGTACCTCATTTAATTTGAGAATTAAAAGTAGAGGAAACTAACTGGCTAGACAAGCTTTTACCTCTAGAAAAAGCTATGCACGGGCCAGCATTAAACACGTGATGTAACTGCAAAACATGCCAAAGGTTATAAATGCTGCTTGCCATAGCTACTTATTTATCCGAATGGGACAACACACAGATTTGTTTCTCCTGAGGTTCTTTTTGCATATCTGGCTCGTCTGTAAGCTTGTTTAACAATATTAGAAGGATACCCTTTAGCCAGGAATCGTTGACTTAAAATCCTGGCTTGCTGTTGAAAATCTTGTAAAGAGCTACAAATCCTTCTGATACGCAAAAATTGACTAATAGGAACAGCCCGCTTCAATTGACGTGGATGACGAGGGTAATTATTTCTATCAGTTGACTAACAATAAACTGTAGTGATCAAGTGATTTTGTTCTCTTATAACCTTAGTGTCCAAAAATGAAACCCCTCTTTTACTGAAAGTATATGTATATTGTAAGTTTTCATCTAAAGTGTTAATCCATGTTCCAAACTTTTGCAACTGTTGTTCCAATGCTGTCCAGATGAAAAATATATCATTAATAAATCTCACCCAATTTGATACACTTGTCATCCAACTGGAAGGATAAATGAAGCGGTGTTCAAATTCCGCCACAAAAAGGTTAGCAATACTTGGAGCAGCCACTGCCCATGGCTACTTCTTGTTTCTGCAAAAAGAAATGATTATCAAAAACAAAGTAATTGCGAGTCAAAATAAGAGTAGTAATGGAGACCAAAAACTGATTGGTCATATGCTTTGGTTCATATGTGTGAATTAATATACTGTTGAATTTAGCCCTCGAAGATATAGGAGCTGCTTTTCTTCATATTAGTGAATCCTCTTGAATATATGGATGCCCAGTGAACAGCTTTCTAATTTATTCTATGATATGAAAAGATTTATAATAGATAATAAAATTATTAAACAAAAACTTTTATTTAATAAACAGAGAGCATTGATAGAGAGTATCCATGATGTATAGAGCTTCATAAGTGAGCCACCTTGTGGCTAGTCTCACTGAAATTTAGCACGGCTGAATGGTCAGCCTATACTGAACTCTCTTTGTCCTCCTTTTCTAATAATCTTTTCACTTGTAGGGGTTCTTCTCTGGGCACCCAGTATATGAGTTTGAATTTTTTGGGATTGACTAGGAGTGGCCTAGTGGTTAGGGTGGTGGACTTTGGTCCTGAGGAACTGAGTTCAATTCCCACTTCAGGCACAGGCAGCTCCTTGTGACTCTGGTGCAAGTCACTTAACCCTCCATTGCCACATTGAGCCTGCCATGAGTGGGGAAGCTACCTGACTACCCAATCCTGGTCATTTGGAGGCCACTGTTTTTCACTGCCCCACCCATGCTATGACCAATTTAGCCAGGTATGTGTCATTCCATTTACTATTTCATCTTCTATTTAAAGCATTTCATCTCTTTCTATAACACTTTTAAATTGTAGGGCAATTAAAAACAAAAAATCTAGGGGGTCTTTTACTAAGGTATGCTCATGTTTTTAGCGCATGCTAAAAATAGGCACGGACTAAACATTAGGGCCCATAGGAATACATTCTACTTCAGCCAGTATCAATATTAATTTTAATAGAGGGTTTTTTTTTCAGAATAAATTCTTATTATTACCCAGCTCCAACAACCTCTTCTCAATATCCTTACACACCACTTAAAGGGTACTGAGTATTGGATCCATCAGATATCCATGTCACCACCCTTCAGGCTATATATATGTGAGCCAGGCACTTTACTATGGTGGGCATGAATTCGTCATTGATCCATGATTTTAATCTTTTAACTTTCTTCTTTCTACTTTCACCCAATTCTATCTTGTAATCAAAATTACACTTCGCTTAGTTGAAGTTTCGCTATTTCGCTGTTCTATTTTTCTTTTCTTTTTACTTTTAAATTAGTCATCTCGGAGACATCAGCTAATCCGACATGAAGTCATGTTTCGCACAAAATGCTATGTCAAGGTACGTCTCCTCTATACAAGCTGGGAACATATCCATTGCTTTCCCTATTACTTGTAGTACTGTGACTGATATAGCCTCCATTCTAAGTGAGGTCCACTATAATTTAGATCGGAGGAGATCACTCTTGCAGCCTCCTTAGATCTGTCTGCAGCCTTTGATCTCATAGATCATTATCTTCTTCTTTATAGATTACATTGTATAGGACTATGTGGCTCTGTTTTTAGTTGGTTTCAGTCTTTCCCCATCTGATAGAACTTTTAGAATAACTACCTCTTCACTTTTTAATTTATTTTTAAGTCCACTTGTCACACTTATTCATGAGTCTAACATATCCTTCCGTATCTCTGCAGATGACATTCTCCTTAACCATACCAATCCAATTAACCCACATTTGCTTCCCTTTCAGCATTGCTTAGATGCTATTTCTCGTTGGTTAACTGATCATCATTTGGTATTTGAATCGTGAAGAAACAGTGCCTTGTTGGCTTTCTGGCCATTATTCTCATCCAACTGCTGCATATCCCTTTTCAATACACCCATTCTTCAGTGGAACACTTTCATTATCTTGGAGTTGTTCTTTGTTCTTGATTCCCAGCTTTCCTTTGTCCCTCAGGTTTTTGCACTCTGTGATACTGGATTTCTGATTTTTGCATCAGCTTCATTCAGTTTGCTCATTTTGTTTTTACCATGACTCATTTCATTGTTTTTTGATACCTCTTATTATGTCTAAAATCTATTGTTGTAACATCATTTACTCTGGGATTAGCAAAGATACTCTTAAGGAGATTCAGACCTTACAGAATTCTGCCATGCGTCTATTATGTCACTGTTGTATCTCATATCACATTACTCCTATGCTCAAAAGCCATCATTGGCTGCCAGTAGCTTATTGTGTCAAATACACAACTCTTTTGTTAACCTTTCATGCTTTTATACTAGGGGCTCCACAATATCTTGCATCTTTAAATATCCCTTACTACCCAATGTGCACTTCAAGATCCTTAAATGCCCATAGAATGGTCTTGCCGGGACCTTGTGCGGCTAAATATGAAACCACAAGACACACTGCATTCTATTTTACCACCCTGGCCTTATATAATTCTTTGCCATTAGATATACGCAGAGAATTACCATTAAAGCACATTAAATCTAAAATTAAAACTTGGGTTTTTTTACAAGTCTTTCAGGACTAGGCTGGATTTAGTGCTGGAATGTTCACCTCCCTGCTTTAGCTATATATGAATTCTCTGCTGTGAGTTCATGTTGTCTTCCGTTCCTATGCTTGCATTAGAGTTCCTTTTCCTTTATGTATTTTATTAGTATTTTACTCTGCATTGTTAGCTAAAGTGGAATAACAAGTCTTGAATAAATAAATAATGAATAAAGTTTGAACATTGTACCACGAGGCTGCCACAAGAGGTCGCAGCAGCCATTTTGAATTTCCACCGCTAGGGGCAGGAGAGAGTAGGATTTGTTACTGCCTCTGCCCACACTGGAACACCAGGGACCTCATGTAGGCCCAGGTGGGCTAAGCTGGGTTGGAAATGGAGGGGTGAGGATGGGAGGGGAGTATGGATCTGTTGGAGGGGGGGAAGCTTCACTCATCAGAGGTGAGTTGGGAGGGGGACTATGGACCGCAAAAGGATGGGTGAGCAGAGGGAAACTGGAATAATGTGGTTATCTGTAGGCCAGTTACTAGTGTTTGTGCAATCCCACTTAGCTACAAAAAATTAAGGGAGCAATTCTATAAAAGGCACCAAACGTTAGGCACCAAGATGCATTGTGCTAAATGCTAAGGACTAAGTTCTATATTTATGGTGCCTGAAAAATCTGCACGGTAGAAAATTACCATGTTTGTGGGTTCCAATGCAGCAATCCACTGCTTGTGTGAGTGGGTTCCCGTTTTCACCTGGTCTTGTGTGTGTGGGTTCCAGCAAGCCATCTTCTCTGTATATAAAAAGCAACCCCAACGTTCTGAAGCCTCCACGGAAGTTGAGGCGCCCGAGATATCCGGTGTGCCCTGGAGTGTCTACACCGCCCTCACATCAAAACGTCATGACGTCGAGGGCAGAGCTATAACACTCGGAGGGCCAAAACGCGAGGTGAACGCGAACCCCGAACAACGCAAATAGCTCGGAGGGAGGGTCTGCACCGCCCTCGCGTCAAAACGTCATGACGTCGAGGGCGGAGCTATAACACTCGGAGGGCCAAAACGCGAGGCGAACACCAACCCCGAACAAGGCAAGTAACTCGGAGGGACGGAGGGAGGGGGCCCCTTGCTAGCGCCCGTTTCATTGCGCTCAGAAACGGTCATTTTTTCCTAGTATGTTTATAGTGTGTGGGTTTCCATGAGCCTTACACTTCTTGTGTGTTTGGGTTCCAGAAAGACTTACACTTCTAGTCTGTGTAGGTTCCAGCAAAAGTACACCTAAATTTTATAGAATAGACTTAAATTTCCGCACACTATCTAGAATATACCGAACAGCTCGCCACACAACCAAATTTGATCGCCTCCATTTAGGCCATGTTGTACTTGGTGTAAATCCCGATGCCTAAATTAGGTGCAGATCAGGTGTATTCTATAATAATGTGCTTAGATTTTAGAAACGCCCATGCTCTGACCATGGATACGCCCTCTTTCCAACTATGCAACTTAGAATGTAGGAACGCTACGTATAGATTAGACTTAGGGCCCTTTTTACTAAGGTGTGCTAGCATTTTAGCATGCACTAAAATTAGCGTGTGCTAAACACTAGAGAGGACATTCATATATTCCTAATGGTGTCTCTAACGTTAGTGTGTGCTAATTTTAGTGCATGCTAAAAATGCTAGAGCGCCTATAGATCAGCATAGTAAACAGGGCCCTTAGTGAGTTGTGCATGTAAATCTCAATTAATGCCAATTAGTGCTGATAATTGCTTGTTATCATACATTTAACAGCACTGATTAGTCAGTTAACCAATTAAGTTCTGCACATTGTTATAAAATACGCTTTGGTTTCTGCACGGATTTTCAGGCGCCATATATGGAATCCAGGGGTAATTCTATAATGGCGTCTGGGTGCCCAGATTCTGTTATAGACACTAGCATAAGTCTACATTTATACACAAATTTAGATCCATGTCAATAGGGAGCATAAATACATTTCACCTTGGTTAATCAGTTCATGGGCCTTAAATCTGTCCATGTGCATGATCAAGTTTTATTATGCTACCCTACTGTGAGGAATGTTAAGTCTGTAAAAGTTTTGTCATTGTCCTTTTCATATCAGGTTGTCTCTATTTTGTATTTCATAAATATGTTGTACCTGGAGCTAAATAAGATTATTGTTTGGATTGTTTTTTTCTGTATTTAGCAGTTTTGTTAGCTTATTCAATTCTTTTTTTTTTATCTTATTGTTACCTGCAGTGAACTATTTTGGTGTCTTCCTGCTTATTTGGGCAAGCTTACCCTAAAGATCCAATCCTGCATCCGTGATTCCTGGACTACAAATCCTATAAAGACCTTGTGAACTCAATTACTTTACCTTACCCCTGTAACTTTACTTTCACTTTATTGTACTTTACTGTTTGTTTCTTAAATGTTGTAAGCCACATTGAGCCTGCCAGTGGTGGGGAATATGTGGGGTATAAATGATATAAATAAATAAATAAGCTTTGTATAATGTAATGTAAATGCAGCATTTTGGTGCATAACTTACAGTATATGTGACAAGTGTAAATATGGGACCAACTTAAGCCCCACCCATGTGTACACCCTTGAAATTATGCACTAAGCATGTTGCTTGCCAATATTATCAAATACCATTAAACACATAACTAGCACTTAACTCGTGTAACTGTATCAATCACCTATGTAATGCTAGTATTCTATAACTTACATATGCAATTAATGCTTAACTTTAGGTGAACTGTTATAGAATGAGGAGGTAACGAGATAGTGTTAAATATCACTGCTATCTGAGTAGCTTTAGGCCATCCAATTAACTAGATAAGGTTTTTTTTTTAATTGATTTTTTAAAATATGTCTTCATATACTGTCTTAGATTGGGGAACCCCAAAGTGGTTTGCACTAAATAAAATTTAGGGGAGGAGGGAACAGATATTGTACTGCTGAATATGAGCCCCCTTCCTATTTCCTTCAGCTCACTGTGTCACGGTCCTACTGTGCCCCGCCGCCGTGTTCCAGCGCCGCCTCGCCAGTGGATCGGGAGGATTTGCCTTAGCCCAGGAAGCAGCGTAGGGCTGCTTCGTCTAGCTGTCAGCATGCCCCGGGGTAGCACGGGACGCCGATGCTGAGCGGGATATTTTACCTCGACGTGCCGGGACTCAGACGCTTTCACGTCATAGCCACCCTACCTGCTTTCCTGCTCTCTGGGGTCTTCAGATGCTTTTCTTTCGTGCCTCCTTGCAACCTGGGGCTGCAGCATGTGTGGGTTCCATCGCAGCAGTCCGCTGCTTGTGTGAGTAGGTTCCGGTTTTTGTCTTGTCTTATGTGTGTGTGGGTTCCATCACAGAGATCCGCAGCCGCTCCCAGCTCTGCTCATGGGGATTCAGTCTTTCGTGGGCCTGTCCTATGAACCAAGGGCTCTCTACCTAGAAAAACAACACACTGTCATTAGTGCTGCAAGAACCTTCCCAAGCTCCCTTCATGTTCTGGGATGTACCCTTCCAGTCTCCCTTGTTCATTTTAGGTTAGTTAGTTAGTTAGTTAGTTAGTTAGTTAGTTAGTTAGTTAGTTAGTTAGTTAGTTAGTTAGTTAGTTAGTTGAACTCTCATTTTCTTATCTGTCAAATGAAGCAAGGTCTCGTCTTCTCCCATGTGTTTACTTTTTTTAACATTAAGTACAGGAATGAAATATGCATGGGACAGGGTTGAATATCCCATAACTCAGCTGAAATGTTTCTTTTCCTAACCACAAACTATACAGAACTGAAGCTACACTGAATGAAATATTGGCAGCTTTGTTATTTTTCTTGAGATTTCCTGAAGGACTTCAGCAAAAGCAACGCATTTGCCGTTTGATGAATGGTTGTTGTTTGTTTATAAATATCATCTTTCCTCTGTCAGGTTGAAATGTTCTTTTCTAGGGTTATATTGTTTGCAATGGAATGTTCACATCAAATCTTACAAGTGCAAAAAAAAAAGTTTTTTTTTATCTTTCTTCTGTACACAGCAAGTTAGTATATCTAAAAAAAAAAAGAAAAAAAGATCTGTATGTTTAAACAGGTGTCAAAGCCTAGGAGTTTCTCCAACTCTAAAGATCAGAATAGTGAGATTTTTCTGAAATTCAAATTAGCAAGTGTCACTCTTCATGTCTTCTAATACAGTTCAGGAAAACTATAATGTTTGATCACTACTAAAGGAAGAAAGCAATAAGAGCTGAAGTCAGAGGCAGAGGAAAACACACTTTCAGTAGTCGAAAGTTCCATATCTCACTGCTCTAACTAGTCACTCCCAAATAATATTAGTGTCTCCGAAGGATAATAGAGATGTTCCAAAGCACAATAGAGTATTTATCATATGGTACATATGGTTTCCATGCAATAAATGTGCCTATCTTAAGAAGAATAACTGGGGCGTGGAGGCTGAATTGGCATTCATCCTTGCATCCTATGGGGCCCTTTTACAAAGTTGTGGCAAAAAGAGGCCATAGTGTACCCTTGTGTGGGTCTTTCCCATGCAATGAGGCCTTTTTTTGCCATGGCTGGAAAATGGCCGATTTTCTATTTTCTACATTAATGGTCACACACTAATATTGTCATTAGTGCATGCCCATTACTGTGTGAGTCCTTACTGCCACCCATTTTGTAGGTGGCAAGTGCTCACATGATAATCCCACACTAATCAGTTAGTGCGTGGCAATGTGTCTGTGTTAACTGATTTGTGCAGACATGCCCTCTCTCTACCCCCAGATACGTACCCCATGCCGGTAGTAATGCTCATGCCACAATGTCACAAGTACCGCAGGACACGTCAGCGCACCCCACAGTATGCCATTTTAAGCTGCGGTAAGCATGATTAGTATTTACTACAGCTTGGTAAAAGGACCCTTATGTAAATAGGACATGGCAATAAAGGATAATCAGAATCAGGCATTCTGACAGATGTAGCAAAGTGCAATAAGCATGGTGATATGTGTCACTTGACATTTAAAGTCATGCATTTGGCATTAAGTGAATCTTGAGACCTTGCTCCTTACACTTGTCATTTCTCATATTGACTACTGCAATGCTCCATATAATGGCCTCCCTCTTAGCTCTCTTCGATACCTGCAATTAATACAATCAACCGCTGTAAAAATGATTTACAGTACCCATCTATGTGAAACTCTCAGCGCTATTACCAAAGGAACACTGCCTTCCAGTATCAGCTAGATTACAATACAAGATTTTGCTTTTAGTTCACCATGCATTACATATGGATAATCTAAGCTATTTGGCAGATCACCTGTCTTCCTACTCACCTTCTTGATCTTCAAAATCCTTACAAGTCACACTGTTATGTTTACTTCCTCCATCATGACTCCGTTTACAAATCTCTAGGATCTCAGCATTTTCATGTATGTGTCCAAATGAATGGAACTCACTTCCTTTTTCCATTCTGCTTGAACCTTCCACTTCAAAGTTTAAGATGGCAATCAAAACAGGTTTACATATAAACCCTCAAGATGAGCAGTTACTACTAATAATCATTTCTCACTAGACATATACACCTTATATACAGGTACTTTCTCTGTCCCTAGGGGGCTCACACTCTGTTTTTTGTACCTGGGACAATGGAGGGTTACGTGACTTGCCCAAGGTCACAAGGAGCTGCAGTGGGAATTGAAGCCAGGTTGCCAGTATCAAAGCCTGCTGCACTAACCATTAGGCTACCCCTCCAGTTGCTATTCTTCTTCTGTTCTCTATTCTTCCATACCCCTCCCTTCATTTTCTGTTGTCCTACCTTATTACAATCTTTTCTAAGACTTTGGAAAGAAAGGCAGATTTGAGATTGAGTGGTAATAGCATAGGATCAAGTGGATCAGAATCACATTTTTTTGGAATAGGGGTACCACAGCATGTCCTTTGATTCCAACTGTAGCTCCCTGTTTCCTGGGCAGCAGGGAGACCTTTCACTAAATCTTAGCACACTCTAACAGATTTTAGCATGCGCTAATGCCATGTGGTCCATAGGTATAAAAAAGAACATACAGCACTAATGTCTGTTAGCATGTGCTATGCTTTGGTAAAAGGGCCTCTTAAACCCTTCCACCCTCGAGTGGAGGAGTAGCCTAGTGGTTTGTGCAGTGGACTTTGATCCTGGGGAACTGAGTTTGATTCCCACTGCAGCTCCTTGTGACTCTGGGCAAGTCACATAACCCTCCATTGCCCCTGGTCCAAAATAAGTACCTGAACATATGTAAACCACTTTGAATGTAGTTGCAAAAACCTCAGAAAGGTGGTATATCAAGCCCCATTTCCCTTTCCCTTTCATTGCTCCAGGAGCAAAACCTAAGATTGTGAGTCCACTAGGGACAGAGAATGTACCCTTTCCTTGCTGCATGTGTGCCCCTGAAGTCCACAGCTGAAAACTGGCAGGCACACAAATCAGGCTTTTCTCCAAGGCAGGCACCTCTCCAGCATGAATGCCCTGCACAATTTTATGGAAGCCCTCTTATACATGTGAATAGACTTTATAAAATTATCCCTTTAATGTGGAGACAAGCTGAGTCACTTTCTCCACTTTCATACCCAAGCTATCCATTATTTTGATGTCTAAACTCTCCATAACCAAATGGATTTTTTTCTGCTGCTTGAACTATATACTTGGCCCTACTCTATCCCCTAATACTGAGTCATCTACTGGTGGGGCTTTCACCATTGTTGATTTATTCTTGTATGCTTTGGTTTAGAGAGTTGGTCTGCCCACATGGCAAGCAGAGATTATTTGGTTCACTTTCTCAGCTATTATTATGGTGGTTGGAGTTCTTAAGAAGCCAAATTATAGGACCTATGGGGAAGAGACCACAGGAAGTGCATCAGTATGGAAATTATACATTTAAAACATAACGAGAAGTCTATATTTTTATTTTTACCAATCCCAGTAGTAACATTTTATGCAAATTTTTCCTACCCAGCTGATTGACCTGGGGGCCCTTTTACAAAGGCACGAAACCTACGGTAGTGTAGACGCGTGTTTTGAGTGCACGCAGAATCATTTTTCAGTGCACCTGTAAAACCTGCCTGTCTCGAGCCTAACCATTGAAAACACAATATTGAAACACCACCCCCCTACTGGCAGCAATGAAGTTGGAGGACTCCCACTCAGCTTACAGCAAACAGTGCTAACAACTAGACTACTCCTCCACACCTCTACTAGGGACATCAGTACAGCGGCGTATGAAGGGCGGGGCGGTGGGGGCGGTCCGCCCCAGGTGCACGCTACTGGGGGGGGGTGCCGCGTGCCTGTCAGCTCCACTGGTTCCCTGCTGTCTCTGCCCCGGAACAGGTTACTTCCTGTTCCGGGGCAGAGGGAGCAGGGAGCCAGCGGAGCCGAGAGCCGCGCGGCTGCTCCCCGCAGGTAAAGATGCACCCAGTGGGAGGGGGTTTGATGCGCCGGGGAGGTGTCATTTCGCCAGGGGGGGGGAGTCGCGCTGCACCCAGGGGGGTGCGCATTGGCGATCCTCCCCGGGTGGCAGCCGACCTAGGATCGTCACTGCATCAGTATTTCAGCCTTTAAAAGTATTCTTTGAAATACTGCTCCCCAAGCATTCATCAAGCCTGTCCCAGATTAGTTTCTCAGATATTACAGGTTCAGTTTTCAAGATGGTATAGCCAACTCCAGATTGGAGTCTTGATTTATCATACACTCTAATTTGCTGAGATGCCTTAATATACTACCAAATTTTACTTCGGATATGGATAAAGCTCCTCCATTCTGTTCATTTTATGACGTCCTAATTTCAGGCATCTTTGCTGCCTCATTTCAAAGCCCTGTGTCTCCCACTTGAAAACTGCAGGTTAAAAGCTTTGCATTTACTGTATATATCTTTGGAACGAAGTTCATGCTTTAAAAGGTAACTTGCTCAGTAATATTCCTTCTGCCAAGCTGAGGCCATCCCTTGGGAAACAACACTTTTGGAAGCTTGAACTACATACTTACAGCTTTGAAAACGAGTACAGAAATAATGGATTCGCTAGAAAAGCTAAAAAGAGCTACCTGGAATGGAATTCAGGCCAATGAAATAAAGGTTAAGCAGCTTCAGCTAATGCACAATTTGAGGAATATATTTAAAACAATACACAATTTTGTGAAAATATTTACCATTTTCACTTATTTATTTTTTGGACCTGGCAGTTGCCCTCCTGCTCCCTTTGTACTAACAGCTCAATCAGAACCAGGGCTGAGATTTGGTGGTGCCGGGAGCCTTCATTAGCAAAATACCAGAGGAAACGGCCTATCTTCTTGCCTCCTCAAGCTTTACTGCTTGTTCTCGTGACCCCATTCCTACAAAACTGCTAAATTCTCTCCTATGTGCATTCCCTCCTTTAGTCACATTCTCAATCATGCCCACAGCTGGAAAGTATGCAGAACGTGGCTCATGTGTGTGTGTGTTTCTGCATGTGTGTGTATATATGTTTGTATCTGTTTTACCTCAGTGTGTGTGTGTGTGTGTATCTGAGCTGCAGATACACACACACACACAATAGAGAAAGGAGGGGTGTTTTGAATGGAGATCTATCCAAATATTCTGTTGGCTTGGAAAGAATAATAAAGAAAACCCATGTTTGATAACATATCTAACCATTACTTGTCACTTTCAATAGATTTTAATTCCTGTTCTTGCTTCTCCTCATCACTCCAAAAATTCTCTGACTAGCACAGTTTATGTCTATCATGACTGGATGGTAGAGTTGTAGAGGTCAACCTCCAAAATGGAGGAACAGGAACTACTACGAATGTACATGGTCAAACAGAAGAGTAGCATGATCAACACAACTCTTTCAATAATACCAGGGAGATGGAAAATGTCATCTACATTTTATTCCATGAATTAGATGGTATTAAAGATGTTGACTTCACCCAGCACCATGTTTCGGCTGAAGTGCCTGTCTCAGGAGTCTGTGTATATCTGATAGAGTCCACAACTAGCAAAGAGTGCTTCGCACAATTGCAACAAATGGATTATCAAGTATTAGTGTTCCAAATGACACAATCACCTAATAGTTAGTAGATGTAGCAGTGAAAACTTTTCAGCAGCTAGCAGCAGGATAAAAAGAGTGTCTCCTCCTTTTTCAATAGTTTACTGTTTTCATTGCTATATTTACTAGCAGGTGTTTGTGCCCTTTGGGGGCCCTAATAATTGATAATCCCTGATGCAGCCTCTAGAGAGGTAAATTGTGGCCACGTTGGGTTGTGTTTTAAAGTGGCAAGAATAAAAGCCTTTTTAACTATTAGAGACGTGTTCTGCTTTTGTGGACTGTACTGCTCTTTCTGTAGAACTTTTGTTTTCTTCTCAGGATTCCCGTTAGCATGTGGTCATTACCACGGGAGCCCTTACCTCCATCTATTTAGGAGGCAGTAAGGGCTCCCTCACTATACCCACGCTTATCAGGTAGCGCATTTTAATGTGCTCACTCTACCCGATTAGCACAGGCATGCCTACTCTTCACCCATGGGCATGCCTCACGTGTGGGAATAGCATGCGCTGAGTAGGAAACTACTGTGAGATGCCTCAGTACGTCCTGCAGTATTGCCCTTTTAGCATATGGCAGGCCTGCGTTAGGCCTTCCGTGCCTTAGTAAAAGAGTCTCTGTGTGTGGAGTGATAATAAGACATTGGAGAGGAGGCACAGGAGATCGGTTGATTTGTGGTAGTCCCTCTATCTGAGTACAATTATAATAATAATATACTTACCAGTTGTTTAAATTGTGTTTATTATACCATAGATTAGTGGAGCTGTGGGTTATTACACTAAAAAAAAAACAAATTGTGCATTTGTATTTGAGCCTGTCAGGTTGTGTTAGTAGGTCTGACAGAGCTGAGGCACATCTGTAATTGCTAGATATAAAATATTGTTCCTGAAAAGTCAGGGGAAAACTAAAGGTCATTGTCATAAACCGGGAAAGTTACTGATAAATGCCTGGAGAGTGGCAGTGTAAGTGCTGGAGTAAACTGTAGGCATTAAAAAGCTCTGACATATGTTTAATTTATAAATCTGAGAAGCCAGGCTCCAAGGAAGTAACACTTCTGGTGGGGAACTTGGAACAGTTCCCATAAATGTAGAGAAGCAGCATTTACAAGCAGGGGCGTATCTGCGTGGGGCCACAGGGGCCTGGGCCCCCCGCAGATTTCGCCCCGGACCCCCCTACCGCCGTTAACCCTCCCTCCCTCCCCGTCTACTGCCGTCACCTACCCCCGAGGTCCGCTTCCTCCTGCCGGCTTTTTAAAATATTGGTTCAGGTGGCGGGGGACCCCAACCCCCCCCCCCCAGCCCAGCCGCGGTCTTCTTTAAACTTCTTCATCCTCGTCGTGCTGTGAAAGCTGCATGCATCCTTAGTTCCAGTTGGACGGAGTCTGACGTCGCAGTACTTACTGCCACCTATTTAGGTGACGGTAAGGGTTCCTGCACTAACCCAACAGTACAAAATACAAAATATTTTTATTGCACCGGAAATGGCGTACGCTGGGGGTGGTAGTAGCCCGGCGGCAGTTCCAAATTGGCGTGCAGCAAACCTTTTGTATGGGCCCCTACTAATTTTTCTAGTTGTTTAAAATATATATAAAACATATTTCGTTGGCTATTTATTTATTAAGGTACTATGAATTTGTTCTCTTTTACTTTAATCCCTTATTTTTAAGGTTTCCCATTCCCATTCCTCCTAATTTTTGTTTTTCTATTCTTGTACACCTTTGCCACTCTGAGAGAAATCTCACCTGAGGTATTGGTCATTGCATGACTATATAAAACTGAATCTCGCGGTAGAAAATGTTTTTCTATTTTCTACCAAGGTGCGTTCCCAGTGGTAATTGGCAGCGCGGCCGTGTGGCACACGATGCATGATTACCGCGCGGGTAGCACATGAGCCCTTACCGCTAAGTCAATGGCTAGCGGTAAGGGCTCAGAATATAAATAGGGAAGGGAAGGGAAATGGGACTTGATATACCGCCTTTCTGAGGTTTTTTGCAACTAAATTCAAAGCGATTTACATATATTCAGGTACTTATTTGTACCAGGGGCAATGGAGGGTTAAGTGACTTGCCCAGAGTCACAAGGAGCTGCAGTGGGATTTGAACCCAGTTCCCCAGGATCAAACTCCACTGCACTAACCACTAGGCTACTCCTCCACTAGTGACATTCCATGTAGAAGCTGCCCTTGCAGTGGCCAGCGTTGCTGATCTGCAAGGGCAGGCTTCTACATGGAATGTTGCTAGTGGGAATAGCAACATTCCATGTAGAATCTCAAATAGTAGCAACAGAATCTCAACATTCCATGTAGAATCTCAAATAGTAGCAACATTCCAGAATCTCAAATAGTAGCAACAGCAACATTCCATGTTGAATCTCAATAGTAGCAACATTCCAGAATCTCAAATAGTAGCAACAGAATCTCAACATTCCATGATGAATCTCAAATAGGGAAATGCAAATGGGACTTGATATACCGCCTTTCTGAGGTTTTTTGCAACTACATTCAAAACGTTTTACATATATTCAGGTACTTATTTTGTATCAGGGGCAATGGAGGGTAAGTGACTTGCCCAGACTCACAAGGAGCTGAAGTGGGAATTGAACCCAGTTCCCCAGGATCAAAGTCCGCTGCACTAATCACTAGGCTACTCCTCCACAGTAGTTTTAATTTTTGCACACACCCATTTCCTGGCCCATTAAAAAATGGCCTTTTCCCCAGCCGCGGTAAAAAGTGGCCAGCGCACGCATAAGATGTGCTCACACTACCACAGGCCACTTTTTACCATGGTTTTGTAAAAAAGGACCCTTAGAGTGTTCAGTTTACTTAAAAGTTGCCAACAGCATCAAAAACCTTAGTGAAAATCTAAGTACACCACACACAACACTCTCCTCTGATCCTACTTTCAGGTCACTCAAAGTGCCAATTTTGCCTCTATTTACATATGTAGAAAACCACAAGATACACATATTTGAAAGGGGTTTTGGACAGTCCAAAATATGTGCGTAGATCTCATTGTAAAATGTGAACTTCAGGTAGGTGAGTCAGCTACCTACTTACTTGGATCTGAGGTCGACACCAGTGATTGAAGAAATGATTATGGTTACCACTGTGTGTCTGACACCTTAACTGGTTCTTCTTATATGTGTAGTATTATGAAATCTAGCACATACACATGTAAATGCAGGCACAAATATGTATAGTTACTGATGCTTACATGTATGAAGCCCGAGTAATACCACTCTTTTTTCAGCATCATTTTTTATAAAATAAAAGATATATATGCCATCTAATACATATGTGTTTACTGACATCCATACACATACTTTTACAAATATCTATAGATTTAACAGAGCCTTTTGTAAACACCCTAATCTGGACATCCTACTTAGACAACCTATGCAAAATTGGTTGGGCTTCACATGTGCGGGTAAATTCTATGAGGAACCGCCTCGTTTGAGGTGATAGGAAAGAACGTAAATGGTGGCATTACATAATACCAACTAGCAGAAAAGTACATGCCATTTTTGATGACATATACTGTGCCATTGGGTATTCACATAGGCAGAATTTTGATGGAACACGAGCAGTGTGCACAGATACGTTTGTAAATATAAAATGCTACAATTTACATGCATACCAGCTAACACCTAGGTGTGGGCGTTTACACCAGTTGTAGGTCTGGTATAAGTCATCATGCCTCAATGTATGGCTATTTTCAGCCATTGTCACTAGAATTCTATACAGAAAAGTAGGCACCTACTTTTCTTATGGAATAAACTTAAAATGGGCATCATAACCAGTACCTAGAGGGATGAATTCTATAAATGATGCCTAAAAAGTCAGTGCTGAAGAAAATGTTTAAGTGCTATTCTATAAGTTGCACTTTAACGTTAGATGCAGTTTATAGGATAGTGCTTAAGCACAGGGATCGTGCATAAATTTAGGCATGTCCATTTACACCAAAGAAAGCATGGTGCGAATGTCCATGCCTAAATTTATGGGTGGAATCCCTTTATTCTATAATTTCACATGTAACTGGAATCCACGCTCACGCTTTGCATGGAAAGACCCATCACACTCCCATTTCCACTACCCCTTTTCTGGGACATGTGTGAAATTTATGCACAAATCACACACCTAAATTTACCCACATATATTTTAATTGATTTCAGTTAGTGCCAATAATTGCTTGTTAAAAAGCCAATTATTGGCACTGATTGGCTCATTATACAATTAAATTGCACATGCAATGTGGGTGTGAACCCAAGTTGCACACGCAAGTTTTAGTACTTTTTATACAACTAGGGGGATAATAGGCACCGCCCAATTGGATTGCCATCTTAGGGTGCCTTTTACAAAGCTAATCCGGAGCTATCACCAGCCCAATGTGGCCGCCGGCAGTAGTTCCAGCTGGACTGCATGCCATTTCTGGCACTCCGGAATTTTGTACTGTAGCATGGTGCTAATCCGGTGGTAATTGGGTATCACCATGTGCTGCCCGGTTACCATCGGGTTACCGCGGGAGCTTTTACCGTCTCCTTTCACATGCCCATTTTTGGGGGCATTTTACCAGCTGCGGGGCCTGGCCTGTGGGGAAATCGGCCCCCCACTGCTACCGCAGGGCCCTTTTTCCTGCAGCTTAGTAAAAGGACCCCTGAGTAAACAGAAAAATTAAATTATGTGATGAACTATGAGGACATTTTAGGCCCCTGTTTTCATAGCCGCGCTAGCAGCTGGCCGTGCAGTACTGCCAACACAGCCCGTTCACTTTGAATGGGCTGTGTCGGCAATGCCGTGTAGCGCGGTTTTGTAAACAGGGGGGGTTAGAAATTATATCTGTATTTTCCTATGAATAGGTACAGTGGGGGAAATAAGTATTTGATCCCTTGCTGATTTTGTAAGTTGGCCCACTGACAAAGACATGAGCAGCCCATAATTGAAGGGTAGGTTATTGGTAACAGTGAGAGATAGCACACCACAAATTAAATCCGGAAAATCACATTGTGGAAAGTATATGAATTATTTGCATTCTGCAGAGGGAAATAAGTATTTAATCCCTCTGGCAAACAAGACCTAATACTTGGTGGCAAAACCCTTGTTGGCAAGCACAGCGGTCAGACGTCTTCTGTAGTTGATGATGAGGTTTGCACACATGTCAGGAGGAATTTTGGTCCACTCCTCTTTGCAGATCATCTCTAAATCATTAAGAGTTCTGGGCTGTCGCTTGGCAACTCGCAGCTTCAGCTCCCTCCATAAGTTTTCAATGGGATTAAGGTCTGGTGACTGGCTAGGCCACTCCATGACCCTAATGTGCTTCTTCCTGAGCCACTCCTTTGTTGCCTTGGCTGTATGTTTGGGTCATTGTCGTGCTGGAAGACCCAGCCACGACCCATTTTTAAGGCCCTGGCGGAGGGAAGGAGGTTGTCACTCAGAATTGTACGGTACATGGCCCCATCCATTCTCCCATTGATGCGGTGAAGTAGTCCTGTGCCCTTAGCAGAGAAACACCCCCAAAACATAACATTTCCCATCCCATGCTTGACAGTGGGGACGGTGTTCTTTGGGTCATAGGCAGCATTTCTCTTCCTCCAAACACGGCGAGTTGAGTTCATGCCAAGAGCTCAATTTTGTCTCATCTGACCACAGCACCTTCTCCCAATCACTCTCGGCATCATCCAGGTGTTTCACTGGCAAACTTCAGACGGGCCGTCACATGTGCCTTCCGGAGCAGGGGGACCTTGCGGGCACTGCAGGATTGCAATCCGTTATGTCGTAATGTGTTACCAATGGTTTTCGTGGTGACAGGGTCCCAGCTGCCTTGAGATCATTGACAAGTTCCCCCCTTGTAGTTGTAGGCTGATTCTAACCTTCCTCATGATCAAGGATACCCCACGAGGTGAGATTTTGCGTGGAGCCCCAGATCTTTGTCGGTGACAGTCATTTTGTACTTCTTCCATTTCTTACTATGGCACCAACAGTTGTCTCCTTCTCGCCCAGCGTCTTACTGATGGTTTTGTAGCCCATCCAGCCTTGTGCAGGTGTATGATCTTGTCCCTGACATCCCTTAGACAGCTCCTTCTCTTGGCCATTTTGTAGGAGGTTAGAGTCTGACTGATTCACTGAGTCTGTGGACAGGTGTCTTTCATACAGGTGACCATTGCCGACAGCTGTCTGTCATGCAGGTAACGAGTTGATTTGGAGCATCTACCTGGTCTGTAGGGGCCAGATCTCTTACTGGTTGGTGGGGGATCAAATACTTATTTCACCTCTGCAGAATGCAAATAAATTCATATACTTTCCACAATGTGATTTTCCGGATTTTAATTGTGATGTGCTATCTCTCACTGTTACCATAACCTACCCTTCAATTATGGGCTGCTCATGTCTTTGTCAGTGGGCAAACTTACAAATCAGCAAGGGATCAAATACTTATTTCCCACACTGTATGCCTTTCCAGACAAATTTTTAAAATTTAGTATCTATTAAAAGATGCCAAGAGTTGAAAGTTATTTAGAAAAATGAAGTGATTTTTTTTTTTTTTAGCATTTTACTAGAAGACAGATAGAGAGTGCATAATTATTTAATGAATCATGACTAATAAAATGAAAGCCCCTGGGGTTCATTACGTCTCTTGAGCTGTTAATAGTAAAGTTAATTTTTAAATGCTTTGAGGTGATTAAGGACCCAGGCATCACTCTAAATGTAATAAGCTCTGGTTCATTTCCTCAGTTAACTCTTACTGCAGAAGTCACTAACAATTTAGTTTACTGATGCATTTATGAACCCTTGTCTAGTTCATAATTAACTCCTCATGCAAATGTGTCCCAAAACTCATTAATAATTAGCCAAACACATGTATAAAAAGCTGATGGGTTCATTGAAAAATTGGTTCATATAACTTATAAACATGAATATTGTGATCTACAAATGCTGTTCAGTCTGAAATGGTTTATGTTCTCTATATTCAGCAAAAACTAGCGTAAACACTTTCTAATTTGTCTAACATTAAATGTTGACTGAGAAAGAAACCAGCATTACAATAATCGGCACTGCTCATAATTTTGGAACTTATGTTGAGAACCTGCTCCTTTAAACTTCTTACTTTCATTAAGTGTAATTATTACTGGAAGGGACGAGTTTTATTCTTGAAAGCTGATGCAATTTAATACTTTGAATGCACTGAAGAGACACAGTGGAAGTCATTTTTGAAGCAGATGGATGTCTCAAAATGGCCAAAAACCCTCCATCTGTTTCCACTGAGGTTGCCCAAATAGCAAGGGAAAGCATTCCGGGTGTGTTTTGGGGCAGGATTAAGGCTAGCCCAAAATTAGGATGACTTCAGAGATAACGTCCAAGTCTAAAAAAGTATATATTTTTTCTAGACCTGCCTTCAATCACTTTCAAGTGTTTTAAAAGATGCTCTGAATGACCTGACCACTGGAAGGATTGAGGCTTGACCTCTCCTTAATCCCCAGTAGATGTTGTCCCCCTCCCACCCACCCACCCCTCCTAAGAACTGAAATTGAAAGTGAATATCAGGTATTATGGGCATATCCAACAGAGCAGCAAGCGCTCCCAGGAGTGCCTTTTTCTAATTCAAGAAGTACGTTGTATTAAAAAACAGCTTTTGATATAAATTAATCACTCAGTTGGAGGTGTGTGACTTATGAGGAGCTCGCAGCATATTCAACGATAGCAGACATTCTGTCTGCATTGGATATGAGGCAGTCTGCCATTCACAGAATTATAATTTAATAGAGTGAATGCAGAGCATCTGAAGTCTTTTCTCCGTTAACAAAGAATAAGAGAGAATTATACTTGTTAGCTGTGTACATTGAATTTATCTTCACTAGCAAGTACCATAGGAAGTGTGAATTAGACATTATCTATGCAATTTATCTGCAATGCGTCCAAACAGGGCTGCCGAGAGGGGGGGCAGGGGGGACAAAAATTCCCCGGGCCGGGCCTCCAAGGGGGGCCCGGTGCCGCAGTCCCACCCGCCCGCCCTCGGCTCCGTCGACCGTCCGCCACCGGGCCGGGCCCCCTCCATTAAAATCACAGCGCCTCACCACCTCGCTCCTTGTGAAAGCGCAGCAGCGGCAGTCTGCAGATCGCCTCCCTTCGGGCCTTCCCTCGCTGTGTCCCACCCTTGTCTGACATTTTTTTATTTTATTTTTATTTATTTATGTTAATTTATAGACCGTATCTTATTGCATCTGCAAAACAGAACGGTTTACATATATATAAAAAAATTGGTATATACAAATAAACAGACATAGGAATTCCATTCATGACAGGAAAGCACAGCAATCAAGATAAACTACATAATAAATCAATACAAGTTAAAAATCTAATATCCAGTTAAGCTATCCCATTTTTCTTTGTCTTTTTGACCTTATCTCATTATGCTAAGTTCTGTTCTACGTAGCTTATAAAGAGAAAGGTTTTCAGAAGTTTTCGGTAATGGAGATAAGATTTCTCTAATCTGATCTCCTTTGGAAGGCTATTCCAAAGGGAGGGTAACTTCCGCGAGAGCGGGACACAGGTAGGGAAGGCCCGCAGGGAGGCAATCTGCAGACTGCCGCTGCTGCTCTTTCACATGGAGCGAGGTGAGGCGCTGTGATTTGAATTCAGGGGGCCTGGCCCGGTAGTGGACGAAGGGGGGCGGCAGCGGTGATGACCTTGGGGGGGGGGGTGTGGCAGGGCCCCGGCCCTAGCCCAGTCTCTTGGTGGCCCTGCGTCCAAATCACAAGGAGGTGTGTTGGATGTGTGTTTCAAAGGTGGGATTATTGCGTGCCTAACACTTGGAAATTTTACAGCCATAATGGAATAAAACAAAAACATCCAGGACTAAAACTATGATGTTTTGGTCTAGACCTGTTTTAAGAATGAATAAGGTACAAAAAGGTGCCCTAAATGACCTCCACCCACCCCCCCAAAAATGTGAATAAAAATATGACTTACCAGCCTCTATGACAGCCTCAGATGTTAAAGTCAAGTCTATTAGAGCAGCATGCACGTCCCTGGAGTAGTGTAGTGGTCAGTGCAGTGCACTATGGAGTGGGGAACTCAGGTCCCTATCTCTTTCCTCCTGTCACACTTGTGGTGGAAACTGTGACCCCTCCCAAAGTCATCAAAACACTACTGTACCCATATATAGGTGCCCCCTTCACCCATAAGGGCTATTGTAGTGGGGTACAGTGTGTTTTGGGTGGGTTTTGGAGAGCTCAGAGGACAAGATAAGTAAGCAAAGGTGAAATGTGTACCTGGGAGCATTTTTATGAAGTGGCCTCTAGAGTGCCCCATTGCTCTCCTGGGATGTCTTGGGGACCAGTCTACTCAAAATGTTGGCTCCTCCTACATCCCAATGGCATGAATCTCTACGTTTTGCACTCATTTGTTTTTGTTTTTTAAATGGACCAAAAAAACAAAACATCCAAACCACAAAACCTTGTTCGAAACAGTATTTTGAAAAAAATATATATATATTTTTCTTTTAGAAAATTAACTTCTTTCCTATTTGGATTTTGGACGTTTTGTGGAAAACATCCAAAATCGGACTTAGACGTCATATTGAAAATGTCCCTCCACTTAACTTTGCAAGTCTATGTGCTTTGGAAATGAGAGAACAATACCAGCAGAAACTATGGAAACAAATTATCATTTATAATCATCAATTTTTAATATTTGCACTTTTTACTTTCTCATCAATCAAACATCAAAAAATGTGAAGGAAAAGACCTTAGGTAACCAAGCAGCCATCAAAATAATCACTACAGGATTTAAGGGGAGATGCACAAAGCTTACCATGCTTGCAATATTTGCTTTAGACCGGCTGTAGCATCTAATGAACAAAGGGATTCAGCATGGCTTTACCCATTCGCTATAGCAGCTACTGATAATCCTATGCAAATGTATTACAATGAACGGACTGGACCGCTGAAGGGTGTTCACCGCGTCAGTGTGGTACGCTGAAGAGGTAGTGTGACCCACCGGGAGAGTAGAGGAGGAGAGCAGGAGAGAAATGGCCGGTGAGGTGCGGGCGCGTGCATGAGGCGGCGAGCCTCATGCACGAATTAGGAGTGCGCTGCTTCGTTTTTGTTTTTGGATCTCCGGCAAGGCCTAGAAGCCTGGGCCTCAATTTAGAACCGGAGTTCCATAGAATATCACGTTTTTCGGGCAGTTTTTTTGTTTTGCCTCCGAATTTTGATGAGGAGAAGCAGGACCGGATCCGAGGGAAGGTAACATGTAAGGGGAAAATCCCAGACCAGGTAATGGGTCTTTGACCCAAAGTTTTAATTTATTTATTTTTAAATTGTGTAAATAGCATTTTTTATTTTAAAAATTCAGGGATTTTTGTGATTTAAATTTTGTTTTCATATTCGTGATCGGGAAATTTTTCTGGATTTTTTGGTGGGTAAGTTTTTAAATTTAAATATTTTTAGGGGGTATTTTAGAGGGGGTAGGTTTTGAAGGGGTTAATAAAGTGTTAGGGAGCTGAATTCGACGTAGTGTGTCCGGGGGGAGTTATTGGAATTTTTGAGAGGGATTTTAAATTTTGGGGGAATTTTACGGGGATTTTTGTTAGGTTGTTGTAAGGCGGGGGTTAAATGTTGAGATTTTTAAATTTTAAAAATATGGTTTAATAGGGGGCGGAGAGTTTAATTAGCATGGAAAATTTGGGGAAATTTATTAAAAGTTTAAGGGTTTTTTAGGTTAATTGAAGAATTTCCCATTGATTCCTATGGGAATTTTTCAATTAAAATGGAGATCCAGCAGTGCTGCTCAACATTCCGCTTGTCAGCAGGAGAGCTCGGAATGTTGAGCAGGACTTGGGATTGGTTGATCGGGTTTAGAACCCCAAGCTCAGAGCTGGTCTCCTAGGTAATGGTGACTCTGGCAGTTGGCAGAGTGGTTTGGATGGTCAAGGTGGAAGGAAGTGTTGTGTGTGGTCAGAACAAAAGAGGTGATTTGAATGTAAAAAAATTAAAGTTAAAAAGGGAGTTAGAGTGAGTATTAATATAGGAGTGTAGTAATATTGTAAGGATAGTGTTGGGGGGAAATTACATTAATTTATATAGGGTTTAGGAATTTGGGTATAGGGGAAAGTGTTTGGGAGTGTTCATTGGTGAGAGTATACAGGTGAACAGGTGTTTGAATAAGGGGGCTGTGTGTGTGTTAAAATTTATTTTCAGGGAGAAATACAATTTAGTGTTAGAATTTTAGTCAAGGGTGATTAGGGAAGGGAGAGAAAAAATAGAGTGATGGAATGTTGAGACAGGGTGATATCTGGAGTGTGGTGTGAGAAGTGCTGAAGGAGAAAGACAGTCCAACACTCTTTAATTTTAAGGAAAATAAAAGTTCAATTAGAGGTAGGTCTAATAGATAAGGGGATTTTTGATTTTTTTTATTTTAATAGTTTACTTGGGCCACAGTCTTTATTAAAAATCTTCCCCAGTGTAGAAACTGTTCCAGCCAGTCAGGAAGATAGGGTTTTGCCTATATTTGAGTTTATTAATGAATAGGTTTAGGAGGAAGAGTTTCGGAGAGAAGATCTGCGGTTCGTTAAAATCATCAAGGGCCCCACCGCAAGAAAGTCTGCATCACATTTTGGAGAGAGGAAGAACTTCAGAAGCTAAGTGACTGTGTGGGACTTAAGGGAGATCCTAAATAAAGAAAAGATAACAAGGATAGTGGGAAAGGGAAAGAAATTATAAACTTACAGAGATCCGGAGAGGTGCTGGGTGGAAGAAACCTGAAAGAGAACATTTGACACAAAGTATCAATTCCTTGTGATTGATAAGTAAAGTAATAAAAACAAATACTACATGTTAGCCTAATTAAAATTTGGAATAATACTTATCTGATAGATCCTCTTGTTGAGAGAGAAGTACCTGTAACAGAAAAAGAACATAGAATTATTAATTGAGTTTATTGTTACAAAGCTTTGTTTTTTGTTGTATGAAAAGTGAAACGTTTTCTTGCATACACTAGGTAGAAAAAGCAAAATCGTTTTAATAAAATAGTTAACATTTTTAAGAAATCTTCAAGTGTTGTATTCCTCAACAAGAACAAATTGGGAAGAAAGTCCTAAATTAGTTAATTTTTCCTCTTCCGCTCTTTGAGAGCAGAAGACGTGGTTAGTTTTTCCTGCATCACTCCCGGAATTCTGAAGTGCAACTCAGAGACTGGCCTGACTACCAACATCTGTCCTGAGGCACTTTAATTTCATCTGGAATTTCGGGGGTGCATGACATTTTTTTTTTTCGATAATACGGTTTAGCCCAGCCAAATGCCGTGGAGTTCGCCGGGTTTGAGATGGCCGGGTTTGTTTTTCAGCAATAATGGAAACTTATGTCGGCCATCTCAAACCCCAGCCAAATTCAAGGCATTTGGCTGTGGGAGGAGCCAGCATTTTTAGTGCACTGGCCCCCCTGACATGCCAGGACACCAACCAGCCACCCTAGGAGTCACTGTGGTGGACTTCAGAAAAGCTCCCACATGCACAGCTCCCTTACTTTGGGAGCTGAGCCCCCCACCCCCCCCCCCCCCAAAACCCACTACCCACAAATGTACTGCACCCACTAAAATTGCTCCAGGGACCTGCATACAATCTCTAGGACTTATTGCTGCTGTATAACTTTGGCACACCAGTTCACACCTAAAGACTAATCTCTCTGAAAAAGTCCTTTCTTAAAATAACCACGTTTACTCACAGTTAACTGCAGATCAGAGGTTGTGCCCCACTGGCAAAGAGTCCCCTGGTACTAAGATTAGCAGGAGGTCAGAGCCGGCTCAATGGTGTACAATGCCCTCTTTCAGCACCATTCAAGGTAAGAACTACGTTCTCTAACGTGGGTAACACAGGAAAGGAAGCTAAAACTGGCTTACAAAAATGGCCACTACCGCATGGACTACAACAGGAAACAAAACAGGGCACACTCTGACCCAGTTAGCAAGGGGGAAAAGCACCATGGGAGTATAGCCCAGTACCCTACACCCACCATAATGCATTGCTAATGTGACTCTGCAGGGCACCTAACAGAAAAGGTGTCACACTCACCCGAAAGCCACAGCGCAACCAGGTAAAGGCTATCGGAGGATACAACACATTCTGCTGTCATGGAGGTGGGTACGGCATTTGAGGCTGGCATACAGCCTGGCAAAAAAGGTTTTTAGTTTTATATTTTTAGTTTGGAAGGGGATTGGTGACCACTGGGGGAGTATGGGGATGTCATACCCATTCCCTCCAGTGGTCATCTGGTCAGTTAGGGCACCTTTTGAGGCTTGGTCGTGAAAATAAAAGGACCAAGTAAAGCCGGCGAAATACTGCTTAACACCGTTTTTTTTTTTCCATTATCAGTGAAAGCCGGCCATCTGGTAGCCACGCCCATGCACGCCCATGTCCCGCCTTCGCTAATCTACCAACACGCCCCCTTGAACTTTCGCCGGCGAAGCGACGGCAAAGCGGTGATGCTGTCAAAAATGCCACTTTCGATTATACCGAGTTTGCCGCTTTTAAGCAATCGCAGGCCATCTCCCGATTTGTGTCGGAAGATGGCCGGCGATCACTTTCGATTTTAAGCTGGATAGCAACATAGTAGATGACGGCAGAAAAAGACCTGCACGGTCCATCCAGTCTGCCCAACAAGATAACTCATATGTGCTACTTTTTGTGTATACCTCACCTTGATTTGTATCTGTCTTTTTCAGGGCACAGACCGTATAAGTCTACCCAGCACTAGCCCCGCCTCCCAACCACCAGCCCCTTGATTTGTATCTGTCATTTTCAGGGCACAGACCGTATAAGTCTACCCAGCACTAGCCCCGCCTCCCAACCACCAGCCCCTTGATTTGTATCTGTCATTTTCAGGGCACAGACTATATAAGTCTGCCCAGCACTAACCCCGCCTCCCAACCACCAGCCTGCCTCTGCTATTCAATTTCCGCTAAGCTCCTGAGGATCTCTTCCTTCCGAACAGGATTCCTTTATGCTTATCCCACGCATGTTTGAATTCCGTTACCGTTTTCATTTCCACCACCTCCCGCGGGAGGGCATTCCAAGTCAGTTGCTGTTCAGACTTGGAAGGAGGAGGAGGTGCAGCCGGAAGCTCTGCAGGTTCCAGGGAAGGGAGTGAGGCCTAGCTCCTTCCCTGAGGATGCGGAGGGTCCCTGGGGAGCGGTCCTCAGGAAAGGCCCAGGCCATGGGGCCTCCTGGAGCCAGGGACCAGAAGGCCGGGAGAAGCAGCTCTCTTTCCGGTCGAGCTTCTGACAGGAGGGAGAGGAGTCCTGTTGATCGCAGAGAGCAGAGGCCCAAGGGTGGAAGCCAGTCCAGTAACCCCCCCCACGCTCCAGCAACATCTGGGAGGTGAGAGTGAAGATTGTGGGGAGGGGAAAGCTGGTGGAGGCCCTGGAAGGGCACCCTAAGCAGAGAAAGGAAAATGAAGCTATGGAAGTTAGCTCAGAATGTTTTCCTGCACTTGATGAGGCAGAAAGTGAAAAGAGTGGGTCTTCAGAGGAGGAAGAGGAGGAATTCCTAGATATTCCTTATGACCCTGAGGACCCAGCACGTAGTTTGATCTGTACAGTGCGAAGAATTAAACGTGTGGAGAAAGAACTGGTTGATTTGGGAAAGCGTGTGAAAATGACAAAAGTTATGAGTAAACTTGCTCCAGCAGAGCACAAGAAAGGTTATGTGAAGGAGGAAGCCCGTTTGAGAAAACTGATACAACAAGAAAGAACTGTTGCTGCGGGGTTTAAAAAAGGGACCTGAGAACCCTTTAAGAGAACTATATTGTAATCAAGAACGTATGGCTTTAAGGTCACAGTCTTCAGGTCAAGGGAGAACTGTGTCCCAGCAAGAGTCTGCAGTTCCCAGGGCCTTGTCTCAGGATTTGTCTAAACCAGAAGACTTGCCAGACTCTGCTAGTACATCCACTTTAGCATTTATGAAAAACCTGGCAACTCAGTCCAGGGGACTTACTAAGCAGGCAGACTGCAGGGAGGCAGCAGCAGGATGTGGTTCGGCGGCAGGGTTGGTGCCTGCACCTGTTGGAGAAGAGAAGTAATTAAAAAGCTGGTTAAGACCTTCCAGATTGTGGAGACAGAGGAGGGAGCTTCAGGCTGTCGGCTTTTTTCTACAGAAGTAGTGGCAGAGGTGTCCAGTGAAGGAGATGGTGACTTACCAATATTAGAACCTCCAGAAAGAAAGATTGCAGCAGCGGAAGCAGAGCCGGAAGGATTGCAGCAGAAGCAGGTGTCTTTATCTGCAGCTACATCTCTGCCTCTATGTTTGGAGAAGCCCTGCCCCCCGCGCAGCGTCCGGGGTGCACAACGGCAGTCTTCTGGAGGGAGAGCTGGCAAACAGTGAGTCGGGTGGTGGATGCGCTGTCCCCGGCAGAGAATGGTTTTCCAGAGGCACCGGGAAAGGCTGGCAGTTCATTACTGAATGGTGGCATTTCAGACGGTACAGAGGGGCGAGTGGCGGCGATTGCTGGATTGGAGAGGCCCCACCCACCTGACACGGAGCACCAGGAGACTCTGGTCAAGCAGGCAGCAGGAGAAGGACGAAACTTGCTGGTCGTTGGCAGGCAGGCAACAGGGAATTTGGATCAGAAGAAGGAACTGACTGAAACGGAACTCCCTGTTCGTCTCGCGCAGGACCTGTCGGCTGAGGAGCGGCATGCTGAGCCAGCTTTACAACAGACGGCAGATAAGTTGCTGAACACTTTTCCTGACATTGCTGTGACTCAAGTGGGGGGAGTGTTGAACTGTGAGGGTTTGTGTCCGACTGTTGACTCTGTTCCATGTTTGGGCAAGGACGATGGGGGGAGGCTTGGTGTGCAGGAAGGGGGAGGGGGGCAGGGATTGCGGAATGGAGGGGATGTGATTGACATGTCTCCTCCTGTTGAGGGGAATAGGTTAGCAGGTGTGGGGGCTCCGGGGGATAAGGTTCAGGTTGGAGAAGGGGGGAAGGGAGGGGGGGATAATAGGAGCAAGGAAGGGGATGGAGGGGGCCAGAAGGGTTTTGTAAAGGGGGGTTTGGTGTGTGCAGGGCAGGAAGCCTCGAGCGCCAAGGGTGGGGGGGGCGGGGGGCTCCTTCTTTTGCCGCGGTGGTTGGTATGGGGAGTGGTAGGGGGGGATTGGGGCAGCGAAGGGGGACAGGGGGTGGGTGAGGGGTGGTCTGGGGGGTCTGTTACCAAACGCCGGAATGTGGTTCAATTGAGGTGGGTGGGGGAGGGGGGGATGCCAAGTAGGGATGTGGTGTTAAAATGGTTCTAGGGTTAGGATTTCTCCCAGAAGATCTGTATGCTTGCATTCACCCGGCGAACATTCCAGAGTATGATGTCAGTTTTTGACCCAACGGGGAATGGAGATTTTTTGGGAGAAATACGGGAGGTTAAAGGGGGGGGGGACTGGAGAAATTTTCGAGTTGTGCCTATTAGTAAACCTGACCTGGTGCAGGTGACTCTGTTAGTGCGGCATGAGTCAATCTCGGGGGCGGATTTGACCTACTGGCTGCAGAGGTATGCAGAGTAAGGACTCCTCTGGTCAAGCTTCCAGACCCTAGTAGGGTATGGGCAGGGGGGTGGGGGGCGACGGTGAGGTTATACCAGGTGGGGCACGTCACCCAACACATTCCTTCAGCGGCTTTCATCGGAAGAGATCGGATCTTGTGTTTTATAAGGGACAGCCTAGGCAATGTTTTAAGTGTGGTTCCTTCCGGCATTATAGTATGTCGTGCCCAGTGGTTCAGTGTGCAAAGTGTGGGGCGAGGGAGCACGTGGCAGAACATTGTACCTCCATCCGGTGTAATTTGTGCGGGGATCTGGGGCACGCCTTTCGGGCTTGCCCGCAAGCCTTTCATAATGGGGGGGGGGGAGGGGGAGGAAGGGGGAGGGGAGGGTGATGAAAGGGGAGATCGTGCTGGGGGGAGGGGGGGAGGTTTGGGGCGGGCAGTAGAAGTGATTGGACGGGGCGGGGGGTAGAGGAAGAGTTGGGGGAGCAGGGGGCAACGCTTGGAAGGGTGAGAAGAGGCAAGGAGGGGAGGGGGAAGGGTGGACGCGAGTCTCTAGGAAGAGGAAGGGGGGGGACTTCTGGTGGAGGCTTGGAAGGAAGTTAGGGCAGGGAATAGCGGTGGAGAATAGATTTCGGGTCCTCGAAGATGAGGGACGGGGGGAAGAGTATGGAGAGGAGAACGGAAGAGAGGACAGTGAGGCATGGCAGGGGGTAGGTGAAGAGGGGGAGATATGGGACAGAGGGGGGCGGGAAGGGTACAAGGAGGGGAAGGGGGAGGATGGGGAGGTTGGACGATAGGAGATGGTATGGACGTGCCAGGAGGAGGGAGGGAGAGCAGAGGTAGGTGGGGAGAAGGGGAGAAGAGGAAATTAGGTAAGGTTCAGGGGGAGCAGGGGGTAGAGAGGGGGGGAGGAAGGTGGAGGGGAGGGAGGGGGGATGGAGGGTGGGGTGGGGGGGGGGGGGGGGGGGGGAAGGGGGAGAGACCGGGGTTTTTCGGTGAAGGGGGAGGGGGGAGGAGAGGAAGAAGAAGGGGAGGAAGAAAGCAAGGACCAGGGAAGGATGGAAGGGGGGGACTTTGAGTTTGGGGTTCGGGACTGGGCGGAGGAAGAGGTGAGGAAGAAGCGGGCCTTCAAAGGGAGGTCTGGAGCAGAGAGAAGGAAGGATGGGGAGGCAGGGCCAGGGGAGGCGGTTTTCTAATTGATAATGATGGCAGGTTCCTTGTTGGCGTTCATCCGCTGAACGTGGCAAGTATTGCCTCCACAAGGGCGAGGTGTCTGGCCTTTGAGGGCCTTTTCCTCCATGTCGGCTGATTGTTTTCTCCTGCAGGAGACCAGGCTGCAGTCTTTGGCCGATGTGAGAAGAGCAAAGCAGGCTTGGAGATGGGGACCCTCTGTGTGGGGGTTGGCAGGGGAGAAGTATGGGGGGGTGGGAATTTTGTTTAAATCTCACAAAGCGGTGATTCAACGGGTGGTGGAGTTAGGGGTAGGGAGGTGTTTGGTGGTGGATGTTGTGTTGCACGGGGTGGCGTTAAGGGTGATAAATGTGTATGGGCCACAAACTAAGAGGGGGAGGTCACAGTTATTTGGGAAAATCAAACCCTATTTGTATTCTTCAAGTCAGTTAGTGGGGGGGGGCGATTTTAACACGATTCTGAGGAAGGAGGACAGTGGGGGCAGGTGTGCACAGGTGAGGTATGACGGAGTTCGTTTAGTGGGGATAATGAGGGGGGCAGGGTTAGTGGATGTCTACTTGGAGCACGGGGGTGGGCAAGGGGGTTTTACTTTTTTAGAGGAAATTGTAGAAGTCGGATCGACCGGCTTTTTGGTTAGGAAGGGACCTGCGTACAGGCACCCGAGTTGGTGGTGGTAGAATTTTCGGACCCACAGGGCGGTGCGGATTAGAAGTAGGGGGGTCGGGGGTCCATAGGCCAGGAAAGGGGTTGTGGAGATTAAATTTGATAATGGTTAAAGGAGGGGGAGGTGCATAGAGAGTATGTGGAGTTTTTGGAGGATCAGCAGACTATCTAGGCATCTTCCCCTCGGTAGGGAGGTGGGTGGGAAGCGTGAAACAACGCACGAGGGGTTTTTTCTTAGACAGGCAGGCAGGAGGGGAGGGAGGCGACACGGTTGGGAATAGCATTAAAAAAGAGGAGGGATAATTTAATTCCAGGGGGGGAAGAGGGAGGATATAGGCTATACAGGTGGAAATTGAGCGAGTTCAGTATGAATCGGTACTCCTCATTAGTTTATGAGAGGGATTTTGGCAAATTATTGAGTCCGGACCCGTTTGAGTGCTGTAAGGAAAGAAGGGAACGTAGGGTTATTGAAGGGTTAATGGACAGGGACGGGGTTGTTCAGGATTCGAGGGAAGGGATTTGCGGGTGGTAGGGGAGCATTTTGGACATTTCTTCTCCGATCTACATTTGGATGAGGAAGACATACGGAGGTATGTGGAAGGGACTCCGGGGGTGGGACAGGGGGGGCCCCATCTTCAGGCCTTGCTGCAGCCTTGGACAGTCAGGGAGGTGGAGGCGGCCATTGAGGCTCTGCGGCGCAAGACGGCACCGGGGCCCGACGGTCTCCCGGCTGAGTTCTATCAACGATTTAAAGTTCAGGTTGGCACCTATCTTGTGGAGGTAATGGGAGGAGGCCGGAAGGGAGGTTCTCTGCCAGAGTCCTTTGGGAAATCGGCCTTGGTTCTCTCAGTAAGGGGAAAGATGCCTCGAGACATAGTAAATTGGAGGCCCATTGCCTTATTGAACAGTGACCGTAAGATCTTTGCTCACATGTTGTTGGCACGTATGCGGCAGGTGGCAGGGAGGGAGTTGGCGGTGTCTCAGGGGTGTGGGGTCCCAGGGAGGGGGGGGTTGGCAGCAGTGGCCGGGTTCGGGAGGGGGTGGAGCGGAGCCGGGGGGGGCAGGAGGGTCGTCTAGTAGTGGCCTTGGACCAGGATAAGGCCTTCGACCGGGTGCAGTGGAGGGTTCTTTGGGGAGAGTTTTGCGGTACTATGGTTTTCCGAGGGCTTGGGTTGAGCAGCTCCAGTTGTTGTACATCGGTGTTCGCTGCTTTCCATTAGTTAATGGGTGGAAAGGAAGGGAATTTGACATCACGGCTGGGGTGCGACAGGGGTGCCCGTTGAGCCCCCTGCTGTACACTTTCGCGATTGATCCCCTGGTGCGCACGGTTAGGAGTGTGGGGGGGTGGATGGGCTTAGAGGGATAGAAGTGTGTACGGGGGTGTCTCTGCGTGTGGTGGCATATGCAGATGACATAACAGTTTGGGTGGCGGATCAAGGGGAAGGGGAAGTTTTGCACAGGAAGATTGCGAGTACTCTCGGGCGACAGGATCCAGGATTAACCTGCAAAAGTGTACTTCCTTGTGGGTAGGGTCCTGGAAGGGGCTCGTTTGAGTTAGGGGGAGGGTTTCCACCAGGGGTGGAAATGATGCGGGTTCTAGGGGTTTACTTTGGGGGGGGGGGATTATGGACAGTGGAATGGGAACGGAAGATTTTGGAGGCCAAGGCTAGGTAGAGAGGTGGAAAGGGTGGAGGATGTCGATGACTGACCGGGTGAGATTACTGAAAATGCAGGTGGTACCATGTTTTTTGTTCTTAGCTATATTTGTTTGTTGCCGGAATGTTGTGTATACAGGGCTTTATAGTGTTTTTGTTCAGTACTCTGGGGGAAACCGAATGAACCCTGTAAAGAGGAATATCACATATCTGCCACGGGGAAAGGGGGGGGTTGGGATGGTTAATCCGGTTCTTACGTTCAGTTCTTTCTTATCCAGTTTAATTTGGGGAAGGCGGTGGGGCGAGATGCTCCGGGCATGGGCGTGTAGTGTTGTGCAGTGGTGGGAGGAGTTTTGGGGTCCGTGGTTGGAAGGGGGGAAAGTGGTGGGCCGACGGAGGGGTTTCCCAGGAAGCGTTGGGTATTACAGGACATTGACTAAACTGGTGCGGTTGTGGGGGATTACGGTGGAGGAGGTTAAAGAGGGAAGGAGGGAGGTATGGGTAGAGAGAGTGCGGATGCAGCGATTCTCCTCTCCTTTGGCACTTCGGGACGCTCCAGAGCCAGTTCTGCAACAAGGCTTGCAGTTTGTGGCATCAAAGCGGATTCCACACAAATATCGTGACATTGCCTGGCTGTCCCTACACGGAAAACTGTATGTGAGAGCAAACTTGAATTATAGGACGTACAAGATCGTGATTGCCCAAGGAGGGAATGTGTTGGTTGTACTGAGACGATGGATCATTTCCTTAGGGAATGTCCATTTTCGATTCTGGTGTGTAAACGTGTGGCCTCCCTGCTTCATATCCCCAGCTTTTGCACCTACTCTTATGCGGATTGGGTGTATGGGCGGGGGCAGGGGTCGGGGGGCTTGGACCCAGGGACGGAGTTCTTGATCTCGGTCATTGTCCGTTTCTATCTTTGGATGGCACGGTGCGGAGTCTCCCTGCGCCAGGAGTTCAGGTCAGTAGAACGGGTTAGCTGGGATATTGTTGGAGCTGTGTGGGAAGTGGCACGTTGGGAGCGGGTAGAAGTAGGGAGGGGTACATTTTGCAAATGGTGGAAACATGTGCGATTGAAGCCACCTTGAATTTGTTTGAATTTATTTGACTGTGTTGGGGGGGTAGGGGGTTTGGTCTGTCTTTGTAAATAGGGGATTGAGGGGTTTTTTATGTACCTTTTAGCTTTTATGTATTTGGTTTTCCGTTTCCATTAATAAACGAATTTTCCAAGCATCCACCACTCTCTCCATGAAAAATTACCTCCTGTCATTTTTCTTGAGTCTGCCCCCCTTCAATCTCATTTCATGTCCTCTAGTTCTACCGCCTTCCCATCTCCGGAAAAGGTTTGTTGCGGATTAATACCTTTCAATATTTGAACGTCTGCATCATATCACCCCTGTTTCTCCTTTCCTCCAGGGTTATACATGTTCAGGTCAGCAAGTCTCTCCTCATACGTCTTGTAACACAAATCCCATACCATTCTCGTAGCTTTTCTTTGCACCGCTTCAATTCTTTTTACATCCTTAGCAAGATACGGCCTCCAAAACTGAACACAATACTCTAGGTGGGGCCTCACCAACGACTTATACAGGGGCATTAAAACCTCTTTTCTTCTGCTGGTCACACCTCTCTCTATACAGCCTAGCAACCTTCTAGTTTACGGCCACCGCCTGTCACACTGTTTCGTCGCCTCCAGATCCTCAGATACTATCACCCCAAGATCCCTCTCCCCGTCCGTACCTATCAGACTCTCCCGCCTAACACATACGTCTCCCATGGATTTCTACTCCCTAAGTGCATCACTTTGCATTTCTTCACATTGAATTTTAATTGTCAAACCTTAGACCATTCTGCTAGCTTCCTGAGATCCTTTTTCATGTTTTCCACTCCCTCCCGGGTGTCCACTCTGTTACAGATCTTAGTGTCATCCGCAAATAGGCAAACTTTACCTTCTAACACTTCGGCAATGTCACTCACAAATATATTGAACAGAATCGGCCCCAGCACCGATCCCTGAGGCACTCCACTACTCACCTTCCCTCATCCAGTGAATTCATTCACCCCACCCTCTGGCGTCTGTCCATCAACCAGTTCCTAATCCAGTTCACCACTTCGGGTCCTATCTTCAGCCGATCCAGTTTATTTAAGAGCCTCCTGTGGGGAACCGTGTCAAAAACTTTGCTGAAATCTAAGTAGATTACGTCTATAGCTCGTCCTGATCAGTTCTCCGGTCACCCAATCAAAGAACTCAATGAGATTCGTTTGGCACGATTTCCCTTTGGTAAAACCATGTTGTCTCGGATCTTGCAACTTATTGGTTTCCAGGAAATTCACTATCCTTTCCTTCAGCATCGCTTCCATTACTTTTCCAATTACCGAGGTGAGGCTTACCGGCCTGTAGATTCCAGCTTCTTCCCTATCGCCACTTTTGTGAAGAGAGACCACATCCGCCGATCTCCAATCCCTCGGAACCTCTCCCGTCTGCAAGGATTTATTAAACAAATCTTTAAGAGGACCCGCCAGAACCTTCTGAGTTCTCTCAATATCCTGGGGTGGATCCCGTGCAGTCCCATGGCTTTGTCCACCTTTAGATTTTGAAGTTGTTTATACACACTCTCTTCCGTGAACGGTGCTATATCCACTCCATTCTCATTTGTACTTTTGCCAGTGCAGATCTCCATATGTAAACAGCAGCTTTTTAAAATCATTATTTGCACGTCAAGAAGATCTACATGTTTGAATGCTGCCTTTTACACTAGATATAAAATGACCCTGATGGGCTGAGCTATTTGCTATAAAAGGTAATTGGAAAACAGCTCCTTGCTTTTAGAGGAAGAATATACACTTTCCTCTAAATTCCATTCCAAAGTAGTTAACAGGAAACAGTAGTTGCCTTCTTGACAGCTGCTTTATGTTTAATCACCACTGTTACTTAAGATTTAAAATATATATATATATATATATATATATATATATATATATATATATATATATATATATATATATATATATATATATATATAATTGTGTGCTCTGCATTGCCTATTTTATAAAGTTATTTAGGTTTAACAGTTATTTGGGGTTAATGGCAGAATTCAATTAATCTTTAAAAAAAAACCAACAATCTAAAGCAAACTGTGGATGTGCTGAGGTCACTATAAAAATGCAACATGTTATTTGCTACTGTGGTACAACTACAAGAACAGCCGAGTAATGAGTTGGTCTTTAAACAGTAGAACAGTCAACAGTCATGTCTTTCAACAAAGAAAAAAGTGCTTTCCTGGCATGAAAATACTGTGTAATTATTTCAAATGTCCCATGTTGATCTTTTCATAAAAGCTTTTCTAAAACACCATAATCTTCCTTCACTTGTTATTACAGCAGTACATCTTGTAATTTAAAAATAAACAAAAGGATGGACACTGACTCTAGAAATTCTCTGCTGTTCTTTGGCATCCAACCTTGGTATATCTAATCCATTGAAGATGATTCTATCACAAATTTCAGAATGAATTGTGGAGGGAGTGTTTAACAAGGGAAAATGTGTGCACAGCATCAAAACATTACAAATTATGGTCACATCACTGTTTTTGTTTACACTGGTTAGAAGCAGAAAACTCTGACTGCTGTTTTCTGATTGTCACTAAAACACCCTCCCCACAGTCCCGCCCAACACTAACCACTACTTCCAGGAATCTCCAGGCTTGTCGACCCTCCCACCTTATCCTCTAGTATCTCTAATCTCCTGCCTTCCATCATGTCCTCTGAGTCTGTCGACAAGGCTGTCTCCGCTTACAATGCCACTCTCTCCTCTGCTCTGGACGCCCTTGCACCATCCATCTCCCGTCCCACAAGGCGTACTAATCCCCAGCCCTGGCTGACCCCTTGCACCCGATAACCTTCGCTCCCTGCGCCCGATCGGCTGAACGCCTCTGGAGGAAATCTCGCCACCCATACTGATTTCATTCATTACAAATTCGTGCTATCCTCCTTTCAGTCCTCCCTATTCCTCGCCAAACAGGACTATTACACCCAATTGACTAATTCCCTCAGCTCTAACCCTCGTTGTCTCTTCGCACCCTTAACTCCCTCCTCAAAGTGCCCTCTGCCCACCCCCCCCCCCCCTCACTCTTTCCTCAATCACTGGCTGACTACTTCCGCGACAGGCTGCAGAAGATCAACCTTGAATTCACCACCAAACATCTCCTCCTCTTCACCCTATAACCCCACTCCCTCAACCAACCAACCCAGGCCTCCTTCTCCTCTTTTCCTGATATCACTGAAGAGGAAACCGCCCATCTTCTTTCCTCCTCGAAAATGCACCCACCTGTTCCTCTGACCCCATCCCCACCAACTTACTTAACACCATCTCTCCTACCATCACCCCCCCCCCATCTGTCATCTCCTCAACCTTTCTCTCTCCACTGCAACTGTCCCTGACACCCTTCAAGCATGCTGTAGTCACACCACTCCTCAAAAAACCGTCACTTGAACCCTACCTGTCCCTCAAATACCGCCCAATTTCCCTCCTACCCTTCCTCTCCAAGATACTTGAACGCGCCATTCACAGCCGTTGCCTTGATTTTCTCTCCTCTCATGCCATCCTCGATCCGCTTCAATATCTGGCTTTCGTCCCCTACACTCGACAGAAACGGCACTATCTAAAGTCTGCAATGACCTGTTCCTTGCCAAATCCAAGGTCACTACTCCATCCTCATCCTCCTCGACCTATCCGCCGCTTTTGACACTGTCAATCACGATTTACTTCTTGCCACACTGTCCTCATTGGGTTCCAGGGCTCTGTTCTCTCCTGGTTCTCCTCTTATCTCTCCCACCGTACCTTCAGAGTACACTCTCATGGTTTCTTCCGCCACCCCCATCCCACTCTCTGTTGGAGTCCTAAGGGATCTGTCCTTGGACCCCTTCTTTTTTCAATCTACACCTCTTCCCTGGGCTCCCTGATCTCATCTCATGGTTTCCAATACCATCTTTATGTTGACGACACCCAACTTTATCTCTCCACACCAGACATCACTGCCGAAACCCAGGCCAAAGTATCGGCTTGCTTATCCGACATTGCTGCCTGGATGTCCAACCGCCACCTGAAACTGAACATGGCCAAGACCGAGCTTATTGTCTTCCCACCCAAACCCACTTCCCCTCTCCCTCCCACTCTCTCTCTCAGTTGATAACACCCTCATCATCCCTGTCTCATCTGCCAGACAACCTCGGAGTCATCTTTTACTCCTCCCTCTCCTTCTCTGCGCATATCCAGCAGATAGCCAAGACCTGTCGCTTTTTCCTCTATAAACATTAGCAAATTCGCCCTTTCCTCTCTGAGCACACCACCGAACTCTCGTCCACACTCTCTCATTACCTCTCACCTTGACTACTGCAACACCTATCCTTGCTGGCCTCCCACTTAGCCATCTATCTCCCCTTCAGTCCGTTCAGAACTCGGCTGCACGTTTTTCTTCCGCTGGACCGCTATACTCATATCACCCCTCTCCTCAAGTCACTTCACTGGCTTCCGATCATGTACGCATACAGTTCAAGCTTCTCCTACTAACCTACAAATGCACTCGATCTGCAGCCCCTCCTTACCTCTCTACCCTCATCTCCCCTTACATTCCGACCCGTAACCTCCGCTCTCAAGACACATCCCTCCTCTCAGTACCCTTCTCCACCACCGCAACTCCAGGCTCCGCCCTTTCTGCCTCACCTCATCCCATTCTTGAATAAATTCCCTGAGCACATACGCCAGGCCCCCTCCCTGCCCCATCTTCAATCCTTGTTCAAAGTTCTATCAGTAAAGAGTTCCACATATTCGTATAATGGTTGGAAATAATTTTTTTTTAATTCTAGTTTTTTACAAGTTAAACGGGGCCAAAAATTTAACTAATTAGCATAAAATTGCTACAAAGATCATGTCTGTGGTCTTCTCAACATACAATCCAGCGAGATATGAAGGCATAATCCATAATGATCTTACAACTATAAGCAGAGTATCTGTATTCAATTCATGCAATGATGGGTAATCAATGTAAAGAGGAAAGCAAAGATATCACCCTATCATATCTATTTTTACAGAAAAAATTATTGCCACTTCATTTTGGAGTAATTAAACCTATCCATCAGTTCTTGGGAGAAAGGGCCATTACAAAATCAAATCTTGAGGAGATCACGTTTGGACAATCAATTGCAAATCATTTTAAAGGAAATAATCATGAATCTGTTTCAGTAGCCGCAATTGACACATGATTTGATAACCTGATTAATTTGAGTTTCTAATGTCAGAGATGAATCAATCAATATCCCCAAACTATAAATAATTGGTTGCAAAGAGATTTCTTTCTCCTCAATGACAGGTCCCTTCATGGGAATAGATTGATTTTTTACTGGCTACCCACAAATTGTAGTTTTGTCAGCATTCAATTTTAAAGAATGAGTTTCTATCCAGGCAACTGTTTTAGCAAAACCAAAACAATAGAAAATTATATATCTGTAACAACGACTGTTGCACCTGAAAGACCACTCAAATGACATCTGCATAAATAAATGTGATATCCTCATAGGGTTGTAGCATTTTGCACACAACCAGAAACCAGTACTCATAAATCTCTTCATTCTGCCTAAAAAAGATGAAAACCACAATAGTAGTACATTATCAGTTATGCCTATAGAACTGAGTTGAAATACCAAAATATCATAAACACATGGCGAGCATTTTCAATATGACATCTATGTCGGACTTGGATGTTTTGTGCTAAATGTCCCCAAATACGAATAGCAAATGTAACCATTTCGTAAAAAGCAAAATGTCTATCTCTTTTTTTTTTTTTAACATTAAAAAAAAAACATACAATGTGAATAATGTAGAAACTCAAGCCACTGGGATGTAGGAGGGACCAGCATTTTTAGCATGACTGGTCCCCCAAACATCCCAGAAGAGCAATGGGGCACCCGGAGGAGGAACTGCTATGGACTTCATATAAATTGCTCCTAGGTAAACATCTCACCATTGCTCCCTTATCTTGCATGCTGAGCCCTCCAAAACCACCCAAAACCCACTAACCCCCAACTATAAACACTACAATAGCCCTTATGGATGAAGGGGGAACTGTAGGGGTATTTACCTGAGATCTCACCTTTGCTGGTCTTGGCCTATACAAGCCTGAACCATTCTTATAACAATATGGATTCTACAGCCTGTGACTTGAATACATCTGTAACTATCAGAATCCAGCTTTCTTGCAAGAAAATTACTGCTGAGCGTTGCAAGATTATTTTCATCAAGGGACCACATTCTTTGTTGCCAAACTAGCCAGTATCTCCCTGGGAACATTGGAAGAGAGAGAGAGACAACACGGCTCAGGAGTATGGCCTCAGACAGGAAGTTTGCATGCCATCTATAACAATGGCTGGACATTATGTCATCGTATGTGATTGCGTCCACAGGTTTCATTTGACCCTTGGATACCAAAGGGTGGACTGAAGAGAGTCGGGGGAGAACACCAGAGGAAGACAGAAACACCGGAGGATTTGTAGGTGAACAGACACGCTTGGAAGAGCCAGAGACTGATTTTCCTAACACCAGTGAACTGTGTGGCTTGTAACCAGCTGACAAAGCCTGCTCAGCTACAATGTCAGGCCTTATCTAAAATTGTACCCTTTGCATCCAGAATTCAACTCTCGGACCTTATTCCTGGACTGGGAGGCTCGCTGAGGTTTTCATTTCGAGACTCTGAGGAACTCCGCTTCTCTACCATTGGGAGTCTGTGACAGATGGCAAGGTGAGATAACAGGATATATTTACCTATAGTCACGGGGATAATTAGTCCTTAGTTTGTCTGAGACAGATAGGTTTACATCAGGACTTCTGGTCTGTGTGTTCAGCTGATCACTGTATTTTGCATAAGACGTGTAATAAGTTCTTATAAGAATTATTAGGATTTCAGGATTGTACTGGGTTGTGTAATCCAGGGGCGTATCTGGAATCCGGCGGTAGGGGGGGCCAGAGCCAGAGAGGGGGGGCACATTTTTGCCTCCCCTTCCCCCCCCCCCCCGCCGCCGCCGCCGCCGCCTCTCTCCACCCCCTCCCCGCCGTCAACCCTCCCCCGCTGCTTACTTTTGCTGGCGCCGAGGTCCCGACCCGCAATCTCCGTTTTTCGTCTTCCTCCGTGGCCATGCTTCCAGGAAGTAACGCTGCAGTGCTGATTCGTTGACTCCAGTTCGACGTCTGACGTCAGACGCCGAAACTGGATTCAACGAATCAGCACTGCAGCGTTACTTCCTGGAAGCATGGCCACGGAGGAAGACGAAAAACGGAGATTGCGGGTCGGACCTCGGCGCCAGCAAAAGTAAGCAGCGGGGGAGGGTTGACGGCGGGGAGGGGGGCCAGGGCGAAATCTGCGGGGGCCCAAGCCCCTGTGGCCCCACGCAGATACGCCCCTGGTGTAATCACGCCTTTAGTTAGTCCATTAGGATAATCATGTTGTATTATCTATTCTGGTGATAATCTACTTTTATAGCAAGTTATTTTTGTATTTTGCTTGGCATTTTGCTTCAATACTGTTTATATATTTTTTTTCTTTACATAATAAGCCATAATATATTCCATCTGTGGCATGGTTTCTTTTACAACAGCTTGCTTGTCATTTGGGCTATAGAGGTACACCTCCCTAGACACGAGTCCATAGTATTTATTTATTTATTTATTTATTTATTTATTTATTTATTATATTTGTATCCCGCACTTTCCCACTAAAAGCAGGCTCAATGCGGCTTACATAGTAATAGGTAACAGAATCTTGTTCTATAGGATTGGAGTCAGTGGATGTGATCCCTCTTCACTAAAGTGGGGACAGGGAAAAAGTAGGAAATTACAGGCCAGTAAGCTTCACTTCAGTGGTTGGAAAAATGATAGAGACGTTGCTGAAGGAAAGGGTAGTGAACTTCTAGAATCCAATGGGTTACTAGATCCTAGGCAGCATGGTTTTACCAAATAAACATCCTGCCAAACAAATCTGATTGCTTTTTCTGATGGTGTCATCAAGGGGGCAGGGCTAGCACCACAGTGGCCAATTTCAAAGCACAACATTTCAGGTGCAAGTTTCAAATAAGGATGATAAATAATATCAGAAAACAATAGAGGGTTTAGATATCAGCAACAAAAGGTTAGCAGTGGCCACAACACAGGTCAAGAAACCCCACCATTCTATATGATTATCTGTAGACATGAGTAAAGATTAAGATTTTAGGCTGAATTTTTTGAGGTATTTAATGGGGAGCTTTCATTGCAAGTGGAGAAGTTGCATGTAGACTTGCAGCTATTTTGTGATATAGCAGGCAGGATAGGTTTGGGGTCTTTGTCAGGGTGCTGCTGTTGCAGCAGAATGGCCAGAGAATTGTGTGTTTTCTAAAGATTATCACATAATTTTCAAGATACAATCTTGTTACAGAAAAAAAAAAGTACAGAGAGTACAAAAAGTAAATTAGAAACCAAATGTAAATAGGAAAATATTAACTCTTCTCCTATATCCAGTCTACAAATATCAGAGCGAAGCAAGTACAAATTTCAGGAAAAAAGAAATAACATTCTATAAAAGAAACATCATGGAAAAGTCTCAGAAATATCTGTTTTGGGGTTGTTCCATCTGGTTGTAGCTTGTGATATATGGCCTGAGAAGATGTACACAAAAATTATTTTCTTGGGTGCGACAGTTAAAGGGTCAACGTGGTGAATTGGCAGTCTGCTAAATGCTTACTTGTCAATTCATGGTGAGAAAGCTGGTTTCAGAAGAATTCAGCATTTCTAACACTATTGCTGATTCTCTCCCATTTCAAGTGAACCCTTTTCAGATTACTTAAGAGTATGGGGCTCTAATGTTCAAGTAGCTCTGGCAATTGGGTCATGCAAAGTGTGGGGATTGCTGAAGAAATCTGTGGTTCTAGCTACATGGGCATCCTACTTAGCAGGTTATTCCAAAGTCATAGCCTTCCTGAGATTCATAGGCAGGAAGGAGGATAAAGTAGAAAACAAGCTACTGGCAAGGTATGTTATCATTCAAAAGTTGGGATATTCAGAGGGGTAGGTGGTTTGACATATTGCAGGCTTCTTGCTTTTTTTTGTGAGAGCACTTGGATAGAGTGACACATCATGGGGGTTCTTGGTCAAAAGATGACGAGTCTAAGATAATTCCAAGGACTCTCAACTTATCTTCTACTGGTAAAGAGTTGTCAGAGAATAGTAAAATAGCTTTGGGTACATTTATCTTAGCATCCTTAAACCAAAGAACTTTGGTTTTGTTAGCATTCAACTTCAAAATATTAGTCAGAGCCCAATGTTGGATCCTATCCATACATATATACAAATGATCTAGAGATGGGAGTAACTAGTGAGGTAATTAAATTTGCTGATGACACAAAGTTATTCAAAGTTGTTAAATCGCAAGTAGGTTGAAGAGGATGGTTGATAGAGGTGATCCTTGTGGTACTCCGCAATTGATTACATGAGCTTTATCTCCAGGCCTCCCAATATTTATAAAGATATAGGTGCTGGCGCATAAAATTTTGCTTATATAATAATGCCATTCCTAACCTTGTCCAGGCTGTGTATTAAGCAAAATTGATCCTAATTTGGGGGCTCTTTTACTAAGCCACATAGGCGCCTATGTGCACCCAATGCATGTCAATTTTGAGTTACCGCCCAGCTACCGCGTGGCCCTTATGGTAATTTAATTTTTGACGCGCGTCTGCTACGCACGCCGGAAAATAATTTTTATTTTCTGGTGTGCGGCAGAAACCAGGTAGTAATCGTCATTCTACACGCATAGACGATTACCGCATGGTTACCGCGTGAGATCTTACCGCTAAGTCAATGGCTGGCAGTAAGGTCGCAGACCCAAATGGACATGTGCTAATTTTTATTTTGCTGCACGTCCATTTTCATCAAAAATTTAAAAGATCTTTTTTACAGGTGCGCTGAAAAATAGATCTGTGCATGCCCAAAGCACACGCCTACACTAGTGCAGCCCATTTTTCGGTGCACCTTAGTAGCAGGGCCCCCTAGTGTGTTGAGAGCACTGGAATAACCTATTAACATACCTTCAATATTTGAGAAAACTGTGAACTTTTACGCTTGGCTATGCTAGTAATCTTTCCCTAAAATAAAAAATAATAAAAAAAACTCAGAATTTTAAAGGGATAGAATGGTTCTCCTGAAAAATCTCTTATTATGGAAACTCTGTTTGTTGTTTTATTCTGGCAACTACAGGGGTCATGTAACCACCTTACAAGTGTTTGTTTTCTATCAGGCAATTAGAGATTAGAGATAGGACTTGTGATTCTAGACTTAGGTGCTTGCTTTTCAGACATTCAGTCACACCTGGGTTCAGCCTGGCCAGTCTGGCTGGCACCAGCTGCTGAGCCTGTCTGTGTACTAACTTATCAAGGACTGCAAGATGGTAAACAGAATCTTTTGACTTAGTTTACCTTGAAACCTTGTCTGTGTAATACACAATCCTTATCCGTTCATGAAAAAACCGCCGGTTTCTTATTTCCTATTATGCCATGCCAGATAATATAAAACCTGGATAAATAGGTCTGGGATCTGTTTTCACAGATCAATTTCACAGCATTTTTCCTTATTCCTTTCAATTATTTTTATTAGGAAATATTTTTATTGTTTGTTATGAGGGCTGCAGGAATATAATTTTCTGTGTTTTTCATATTTTATTTTTTTCTAGTAATTTGTTACATTTTTCTTTCTTGTTCTAAGCACAATCTTTTTAACGATATCCTGACATGATGAAAAAAAATGAAGCTGATCAGTAGCTGAACTACAGAAATATGCTTCTCTAGGCTGGCCCAGTGGCTCAGTAGCAGGGCTGTGTACTACCTCACAAAACAAGCAGAGTTTCATTGCGCTCTATAAAAGTGGACTCTCCCTCAAAAATAAGTTGTACATAGCCTATTACCAAAGTCTGGCAAGGATATCCAGCTACTGCATGATAATAAGGGGTCCTTTTACAAAGGCACGCTAGCCTTTTTAGCATGAGCTAAAAATAAGCACACGCTGAACATAGGGACACCCATATAGTCCTATGGGTGTCTCTAGCGTTTAGCGTGCGCTAATCATTAGTGAGCTAAAACCGCTAGCGCACCTTTGTAAAAGACCCCCTAAGTGTCTTAACTGCACAGTGGTACCTGCTACACTGACAGTCAACCTGCAGTAATTAACAGCTCTGCCTTAACTGGTTCAGGCTCTGTCTATTCTCAACTTTATCTTTTAAAATGGAAATTTGTGAATGTTAACTGCAAAGGAGCTGCATTCATTGTACAAATTCAAGAACTGCATTGACTGTACCAATAAAAGAGCGACTTTGGGCCAGATAGTTAGACTGCAGAAGGTAGCTGGGCTGCCTCCCACGGCCGGCGCTGAGCCCAGAATTCAATGTTGGGCCATTTCCGGTGACCGGCACTGAATATTCGGTTTATTTTGGGCCGATTTAAACATAAGCTTGGTCTGTTAAATTTAAACCGGCCAAAGATATAGTTGCTATTTCGGTGGCTTAATTTGGTCACCAAACTTAGGGCCCTGTTTACTATGCCCTGCTGTAGGCACGCTATCGTTTTTAGCACATGCTAACGTTTTTAGCACATGTTAAAAATTAGTGCATGCCAGGGGCGTAGCTAGGTGGGGCCATGGGGGCATGGGCCCCCGCAGATTTAACTCTGGCTTTCACCCCCCTCCCACCGCCAACTCTCCCCCTGCCACATTCGACCCCCCCCCCCCCCCCCCCCCCCCCCCCCCCCCCCCCCCCGCTGCCCAACCCCACGCCAGTGAAGTCCTCTCAGTGCCGGTCTCCAGCGCGTTGCTGATCTGGATTCTGTTTCTGTGAGTCCTGATGTCCTAAAACTTCATGTGTTTTTGTAGAAGGGACCTACAGTTCAGTGCTTTTCTCTAACATATGCCAGTTTTCAGGATTCTTTGCTTACTGAATATCGTAACACTTTTGCTGATGTGTGCCTTCAGTGGCACTGTCTACAAATATTATTTACGAATGATTTTTCTAGATATTTAAGACATTCATAATGTGATGTCTACAAAACTCGAGAGTATATGCTTCTGATCAAAATTGGCCCTTGCAAAAATAAAATGTAGGGCTTTTGTGCAATTTCTAAATGGCAGAGATAATAAATCAACCTTTATCTGTTTTACTTGCCCCCTATTGTCAACAAAGGGTGAGAGATTTGTGACGTACCAGTCATCACAATGAAGTTGGCAATCAGCATTCTAATGCTGAGATGATTGCATGGCCTGGAAAGTACATACAGAGCAGTTTTCTTTGTGTTCTTCAGCTCTTTAGCTGCTTTCTGGTTGCATATTTTGTCTAGATACTTGATGATCTAGACATAGCTACATTTTATGAGACTACTGTAATTCCCATGATCAGCTTAAATTCAGCTTAAATTCATTTTACTTTGTTCCATTCTGGTATTTGTTCCATTCTGGTATTATGTTCCAGACTGGTATTATGTACAAAACAGAAAAATATTTACTAATCTGGACTAATGCATTATCATACAGTAATTTGTATATATAAGTACATAAGTACATAAGTATTGCCATACTGGGAAAGACCAAAGGTCCATCGAGCCCAGCATCCTGTTTCCAACAGTGGCCAATCCAGGTCACAAATACCCAGCAAAATCCCAAAAATGTACAAAACATTTTATACTGCTTATCCCAGATTTTCCCCAAGTCCATTTAATAACGGGCTATGGACTTTTCCTTTAGGAAGCCGTCCAAACCTTTTTAAACTCCGCTAAGCTAACCGCCTTTACCACATTCTCTGGCAACGAATTCCAGAGTTTAATTACACGTTGAGTGAAGAAATATTTTCTCCGATTCGTTTTAAATCTACTACACTGTAGCTTCATCGCATGCCACCTAGTCCTAGTATTTTTGGAAAGTGTGAACAGACGCTTCACATCTACCCGTTCAACTCCACTCATTATTTTATAGACCTCTATCATATCTCCCCTCAGCCGCCTTTTCTCCAAGCTGAAGAGCCCTAGCCACTTTAGCTTTTCCTCATAGGGAAGTCGTCCCATCCCCTTTATCATTTTCATTGCCCTTCTCTGCACCTTTTTTGAGATGCGGCGACCAGAATTGAACACAATATTCGAGGTGCGGTCCCACCATGGAGCAATACAAAGGCATTGTAACATCCTCGTTTTTGTTTTCCATTCCTTTCCTAATAATACCTAGCATTCTATTTGCTTTCTTAGCAGCAGCAGCACACTGAGCAGGTTTCAACGTATCATCAACGAAGACACCTAGATCCTTTTCTTGGTCCGCGACTCCTAAAATGGAACCTTGCATGACGTAGCTATAATTCGGGTTCCTCTTTCCCACATGCATCACTTTGCACTTGCTCACATTAAATGTCATCTGCCAATTAGATGCCCAGTCTCCCAGTCTTGTAAGGTCCGCTTGTAATTTTTCACAATCCTCCCGCGATTTAACGACTTTGAATAACTTTGTGTCATCAGTAAATTTAATTACCTCACTAGTTACTCCCATCTCTAGGTCTTTATAAATATGTTAAAAAGCAGCGGTCCCGGCACAGACTTGGGAACCCCACTAACTACCCTTCTCCATTGAGAATACTGACCATTTAACCCTACTGTCTGTTTTCTATCTTTTAACCAGTTTTTAATCCACAATAGAACACTACCTCCTATCCCATGACTCTCCAATTTCCTCTGGAGTCTTTCATGAGGTACTTTGTCAAACGCCTTCTGAAAATCCAGATACACAATTAGCACAAGTTTGCATTAAATAACACATTAAATAAATAGCATCGTTGGATGTTAAAGTATGGTAATGTACAGTAATCTGTTAATGTACATTAGTAAATCTAGTCTTTAGATTGCAAGCTCTTTTGAACAGATAAATACCTAGTACTACCTTTATAGAACTCTCCTTCAATTTAGTTTTGGAAAGATGGGAAATCAAATCTAAGGGGCCTTTTTATTAAGCAGTGTTAGGTGTTAACACACATCTAACACAGCTTAAAATGGTGTACCTTGTGTTGTGCTCAGGTGTCAGGTGGTACGTGCCAAATGAGTACGCGCTGTGTACTAAAAAGTATTTTTAATTTTTTTAGGGGGGCGTATCTGGGGCAGAGAGTGAGCATTCCTGCACGAATCAGCACAGCTACATTACCATGCGCTAAGTGCACACACACTAATTTTTTTAAAGGTGACATGCTAATGGCAAACAAATCCAAAAGTAGGGGTGAATCACAAAGACTGTCACAGCCGAATGGGTAGTCTCTAAATCTTTATTAGGTACCACTCTTGCAGCAGACCCGATATGGGGCCATGTTTCGACAGGAAACACCCGTCTGCCTCAGGGGTCATAGACTCTGGAAAAGCAAAATATTGTATAAGTTGGTGCAAAAACGAAAGTGAACTATCAAAAAACGATGCCACTGCAAATACTTTGATACCTGCAAAGATGCCGGCATAGTGTTTTGATATGGCACCCCTACTTTTGGATTTGTTTGTACTGCTTGTAGGGTATTCCTTTACCTTTTCACTTTTTTGTTGTGTTGACCACATGCTAAAGGCAACATTACAAAAAATAGAAAAAAGGTCATTTTTTTTGCCTGTGGTAAAATGGCCTTAGCTCTTGGGAAGAACCTATGCAAGGGCACACTAAAGCCACAGCTTAGTAAAAGGATTCCTAAAATCCAAATGTCTGCACTATTTTCATTTGCTCCTACGTGTGCAGGGGTATGAGAAAACTACGTTGTTATGTTTATGGGTATGGTTTTGATCATTTCTCCTGTGTGTATTATACATATACACATAATCTAATCACTACGCCTTGTTTTTGTTGCTAATGCATACATCTGCTCTAGTTTTGGCCACTCACTGAAAGGCTCAAATAGGTTACTTTAACTTCTATGTAAACAACCTCCCTCCAGAGTGTGGAGAGGGCTGCTGAGAGACTGATGCAGTACTCTAGGACTGTTTACGATACAGATAATTAATTGCAAGAATGTTGAACTCTACCACCACCGCATTGGTGGAGATCTTCCAGAAAAATCATGATGTCAATTAGCATTTGCTCTAGAGTAAAACTGCTAACTAGATTAATTCTTTGTAAAGCCGGTAAATAAAGTTACCCAAGGAGTTGCTGCTCAACCTTCAGACCACAACAACTGTAAATATGAGAAAAGAACACTTTCTTTTCCAATACAAGGTATTATCTCTTGGGAATGAGGCTGTCTGCTTGTGTCTTGCTTCAGTGAACACAAGAAGTGCCAGTATTTTTTTCTCCTCACTTATTAGTCTCTACTGTCTTGCACCTGTTCCTACTCATTAACCCTTTTCCAATAATTGACTTTTCACAACTTCCCATGAACATCAACCTTTGTTCTTTCTTTAGTCATTAACTACCTTATGGGTGCAGCTGAAAATACAAGTCTGGTATCAAAAGAAATTGAGGGCAGTATTACTAGATTATAACCCAAATATTTCAAGTCTACCTAATTCTCACTGGAAGCCAATCTACTACTAATTTAAGAAAAAAGAGACCATGGTCCTATAACTATAGAGGAAATGTATTAGGGAAACAAAAATCCAGACACAGTGATCCCATTCATCATGTACTGAAGCATGATTTTGTCCTTCTACCCATCTAGAAGTATAAGCTTGCCACATGCTTGTTGCACTTCCAAATACTGCAAGTATATGTCAAGCTTAGAATGTGGGCTATTATTTTTGTTTCTCATTTACACAGTCAGCACTGAAATGAAATGATGACTGCCATGGAAAAGTAACAATTAGGTTCATGGACTAACCAGGTAAAAAGTGCCTTTCTGACAAGTCAATAAAGTTTGTCCGTTTGAAGTCTCTTTGTAGTCAACATTAAGGAGCCTGTTTTCTGAAATGCTTTAAAACTGATCAGACATTGACACATTAACAGTTGATTTTAATGTGGATTTTTTTGGGGGGCGGGGGGATTTAACATCCAACTTCACAAGGGGCATAAAGTCATTAACGAATTGTGTGTTAACAGCAAGTTTTACTGTGGCCAGTAGCTCAGGTATGTTATCAATGGTGGTGGAGTTAGACATCTAAGGAGCAGCAGTCTGCCCTTCCTTCCCATTCTGACATCAAGGTTAAAGGGGAGGCTTGGATAGCAAAGAGAAAAGTTAAGAAATTGAAATAAACCACTTTTCTCTCCCCACAATATCAAGATTGGAATGCTGGCAGACCCCCTCTTGCTGCCATTATCATGTTCTTGGTTGTGGTGGTGAAGGAGGAACAAAAGAGTATCAGGGGTCATCCATCACAATGTTGCATCTTGACAGTAGAAGGGCTCTTTTTTGCCCCATCTTCTTATTTGCATTGTTAGAAGGCAAGAAGTTCTGCAGAAAATCCTTGATTTTGGGTTGCAGAGAAGGTGTGAGAGTACATCATCGACCACCAGCACTTTAACCTTGATAATGAGAGGACAGAAAACAGAGTCACTGAAGAAGAGCCTTTGATCAAAATGAACGGTGACCCGGGGACTCTGAGTACTGCAAATGAATTAATTCATTTGGTAGTATAAGTTTTAGTCACTTACAGTAATAACATTAAACTGAATTGGAGATCATTGTAGACAGAGGATGGGAATGGTAAGAACAGGAGCTGTAGGGATCACACTGATCAACGTAGGTACTGCTGGAAGTACAGGTGCAGATTCTGAATTAGCAAGACAAAATGCTATGTATAAATAGGGCTTAATTTGTAGACAAAAAGGAAGTGGAATTTTGGAGCAGGAGAGGGGGGTGAGTTAGGGAACAGAGTGACTGTTGTCTTCTGTGCACCAGGGTCACCTCCCCCCACCCCCCCCCCCCCCCCCACCCCCACCATTTCTTTGCAGACTGACTGGAAAGGAGGGGCAGGAGCAGAACATCCCTGCTGCACTAGAGTCTTTTTTTCCTATTTCATCCTGAACAAATTGATAAATCAAGACAGTGAGCAGACAATGTTACTTTGGGGTTAAGTAGTACACACATCACCTAGGCCAGTGGTTCCCAACCAAGTCCTTGAGGCACACCCTGCCAGTTGGGTTTTCTGGATATCCACAATGAATGTGCATGAAATAGATTTGCATGCAGCGTCTCTTTTGTATGCAAAATTTATCTCATTTTTATTGATTATGGATATCCTGAAAACCTGACTAGCTAGGTATGTTCTAAGGACTGCTCTGGAGAACCATTGAAATAGGTGCTAGGTTGACAGCATATGCCACTACAGTAAAGAGCAATGGGGGAAAGCAGTTGGTTGACAGAAGTGACTGTAATAGTAAAGCTTTACAGTTCAGAGGTGGTTTATATCTGCTCTTAAGTGCTTTTATATTTGTTTTAGAGGACTTGATAAGGATATTGGCTTCCTCACCCTCTATCTCTGAATTGTAAAAATTTACTATCAGTCGCCTCTGTCAAATCCTCCACACCTAGCTGAGTTTGTACTATTTTATATAATGTTGAAATATGCAGTTTTACAATTTAACAAAGAAATATTACATCACAGCATCAGTAATCAAATGGTAGATAAAACAAAAATACTCCGGTGGGTAATGATCGGTCCATTCTTCAGATTTAAAAAAATATTAGCCCACCAGTTTCATAAAGGGGAGAGGAAGGAAAGAAAGACAAGCACTGAGCTTCCCTGCATACTGTAAGCGAAGGTCACACAGGCAAACAGAAAAAAAAGAAAGTTCAGCCCTCAAGAGATTGCACGATCCGTCAGAATTCACTGGATGATGACCTTTCAAAAATGTTTCTCAATGTTCAAGCTGAGAAAAAGATAACTATTCTGTTGATATATAACCATACATCTACAAGGGTAATTAAGAAAAAATATCGCTCCCAAAGCAATTACACAAGGTCTCAGAACCAGGAAACATCTGTGCAGAAGTTGAGTCTCTCTAGTCACATCAGGAAAAACATGGGCAGTCTGGCCAAGAACTGTTTTTTATCCAATTTTGAGAATAAATATGAAGCAGCCAATCTGTATTCTAAAGCCAATGAAACCAGAATAGTAGCCTTATCTATTGACTATGGAATCATCTCACAGGAAGAATTAGGGATCCTTTTACAAAGCAGTGCTATGAGGAGAACTTAGTGCACCCTTACGCAGATCTTTCCTGAGCTCTGAGGACATTTTTAGAGCAGCAGTAAAATGTATTAAAGGCAACATTAGCGCATGGTCATTAAAAAAGATTAGTGCATGAGCCCTTACCACCACTATTTTTTTAGGTGGTAAGGGCTCACGTGCTAATTATTTACTAATCAGTTAGTGAGCGGCAGGGCCGGTCTTAGGCAGAGGCGACCAAGGCAGCCGCATAGGGCCCCGCGCCTAAGGGGCCACGCTCAGCGTGCCTCAACTCTGCCTCGTGCCTCCGCTCCGACCCGGACCGGGACTGCATCGAATCACTCAACCTCTCTCCAGCCATAGGCAGATAAAGCATTCCTGGCATACCTTGTACACTAGCACTGTGCTGGATCTTTTCTTAATATTTTTCCTTATTTTCTCCTTTGTTATGAAAATTGGAACTACTAATTGTAGTGGACTTGAACTGAATAATTTCTGGGGAGGGGAGGTTTCATGATGATAGCATTGTGCTTATTATTTCAATCAGTTTTTTTGTACAAGTTTAGCTTCATTTGTCTTTATTTGAAATTTCATAAATAAAAAAAATTTCTAAAAATGGAATAATCTTATCAATGGGGTGGAGCTAGGGTGGGGCGGGGCTAGGGTGGAACGGGGCTAGGATGGGGCCCCACCAAATTGGTCTGCACAGGGCCCCGCACTTGCTAAGACCGGCCCTGGTGAGCGGCAATGTAGCTGTGCTGATTACAGTGGACACGTCTACTCTCCACCCACAGACATGCCTCCTCTGCAGTAAAAATAAAAATAATTTTTTAGTGCGTGGTGTGCGCGCACTAACCCAGAACTTACCACAGGATGCTTGAGTGCACCTCGCAGCACGTCTTATTAAGCTGCAGTAAGCACACACTAGTGCTTACCATAGCTTGGAAAAAGGCCTTAAGAGTTTTTCACCAGTCTTGTCCTTTAAATCAGAAGTCACAAAGGGGGAGATTCTATATATGGCGCCTAAAAAATCGGCGCTGAAATCAGTGCCAACTAAGCTTATTCTATAATCAGCGCCTAATATGCTTAGTTGATATTTCAGCGCCTAAATCTACGTGCATCCATTTACACCAACGAAAATGTGTTGTAAACCCCAGTGCATAGATTTAGACACACTGGGTCGTATTCTATAACATGGCATGTAAATTTTGGAATGCCCATAAAACATCCATAACCATGCCCCTATTTGCCTGAGTGTGTTAGGCGCACATTGTTACAGAATATGCTTAGTAAGTTGTACCTAAATTCTAATCATTGCCAATTAGTGCTCATTATTTTATTTATTTAGATTTTGCTCACACCTTTTTCAGTAGTAGCTCAAGGTGAGTTACATTCATGTACTCTGGATATTTCTCTGTCCCAGGAAGGCTCACAATCTAAATTTGTACCTGAGGCAATGGAGGGTTAAGTGACTTGGCCAAGATCACAAGGAGCAGCAGTGGGATTTGAACCAGCCACCACAGGATTGCAAGACCAGTGCTCTAACCACTAGGCCACTCCTCCACTTGTTAGGTGTTGCTATCAGCTCTCATTAGCTTGTTAAGCTTATTAAGTTATGCGCATTGTCATAGAAATTGGCGCAGATCTCAAGGCGCACTATATAGAATCTGGGGAAAAATAACCACTAGCTTCTCTTTTACCAGGTAAATTATATGCCTCAGTAACTGGTGGTAGCACCACCTCTGGAACTTCCAACACCTCTTTAAAGTATTCTTGAACATAGTTTGAAATATTAGGTATTTTCTAATTAATTAATTATGTATTTATTTATATATGTTTATAAACTGCATTTTCATGAGACACTTTGTTAGATTCTTTTTCAAGACATACAAAACCAGCATTGTTATTCCTTAAGAAGCTCTGAGTATTCAGCATTATAACGAGCCATGGTAACTGCATAAATAGGACCACATAAAAGTCAGACCTATCTTAAGTTCTGATTAACACCGGCTAAATAATGGACCCAATATGTGCAGCTCAAAAGAATATCCCCCGTTTACAAACCTGTGCTAGCGACTGCCACGTGGCAATTCGGACACAGCCCATTCTAAGTGAATAGGCTGTGTTAAATGGGCTGTGTCAGCATTCCCACACCAGCAGATTGTAGCGCGGCTTTGTAAACAGGGGGATATATCTTTTGTGTTTTCAGGGAAATAATGAGTAAATAAATTGTGAGCTCTTTCAGGGCCAGTGGAATGCGGTAAGCAAGGTATGCACAGCAGGGGGTGCCAACATTCAAGGATTGCCAGAAACTGTCATGCTTAATCATTGCACTGCGCTCCACTGGCCACTGCCGCCACACACTACAGCCCTCCCAAGACCTACCTTGAAGACCAGGGCCCACCCTGGTGGTGTAGTGGCCTCTGCGGCTACAGGGGCAGGAAAGAATTCCACTCTTACCTGCCCGTTGTCATTACTCCTTCTCTGCTTTGCTCTTCTGTGCCACAGGCTGCACCGCTGTGCTTTAAAAATGGCTGCCAAGGCTCCCGATGTCAGTTTTGTGAAACTACTGCTGGAAGTCTCGGCAGCCATTTTGAAAACACGGCAGCAGCGCCCGCAGCACAGAAGAGCAAAGCAGAGATGGAGTAGCGGCAGCGGGCAGGAAAGAGTGGGATTCTTTCCTGCCCTTGTAGCCACAGAGGCCACTACACCACCAGGGTGGGCAGGCCACTACACCACCAGGGTGGGCAGGCCCATCAAGGTAGGACTGTAGTGTGTGGGAGAGGGGAGTTGTAGTATATGAGAGGAGGAGGGTGGTGACGGTGGCAACTGCGGCAGTGGGGGGCAGGTTTTGGCACAGTATAAAGCACTCATCATATGGACAAAATATAAGAAAATCAATGGACTGAAATTGGGGCTTATAGCCCATTTAGTTATGTTTAAACAAATGAGAGATCTGTATGAAAGAAAATATTTATTTTTATTATTTTAACTTATGAAAATTACTTGTCCCTGAAACATGCTCAAAACAGAATAATCCATTTGTACAAAAGAGATGAGGTGAAGATGCGATTCAATGTGGCCCAATGAAAGGAGAGTTTAAATTTTACTTCCATTTTTTTATAACACCAGGCTTCCCAAGGCAGATTACAACAATAGTTAAGATGAATCCATCAGGAAACAGGATATCCTCACTGAAATTTGGCCATGTATTACTATTGTATGCTGAATATGTGCAGAGAAGGAGAGGAAGGAGTTGAAGATGACCCCAAAGTTACGAGCTGATGAGACAGGAAGGATGAGAGACTTATCCACAGAGATAGAGAATGGGAGAACAGGAGAGGTTGGTTTAGGTGGAAAGATAAGAAGCTCAGTCTTGGTCATGTTTAGTTTCAGATGGCGGTGAGATATCCAGGCAGCAATGTCAGACAGGCAGGCTGATACTTTGGCCTGGATTCCTGCTGAGATTTCTGGTGTGGAGAGATAGATCTGGGAGTTGTCAGCGGAAAGATGATACTGAAAACCATGAGATGAGATCAGAGTACCTAAGGAAGAAGTATAGATGGAGAAAAGAAGATGTCCCAGGACAGATCCCTGAGGTATACCAACTGACAGTGGGATAGAAGTAGAGGAGGATCCACCAGAGTATACACTAAAAGTACGCTGGGAGAGATAAGAAGAAAACCAGGAAAGAACAGAGCCCTGAAATCCAAGTGAGGACAGCGTATCAAGGAGTAGGTTGTGATCAACAGTGTCAAAAGCAGCAGATAGATCGAGAAGGATGAGGATAGAATAGAGCCCTTTGGATCTGGCCAAGAACAGGTATTTTGAGACTTTAGCAAGCGCTGTTTCGGTTGAATGAAGGGTGCGAAAACCAGATTGAAGTGGATCAAGAATAGCTTGCAATTTAGTTGATGTAAACTATTTTGATATGTAAAAGGAAATGAAGTACAGGAAATCTATTAAACTGAACTAACTAAATAAAACAAACTCTAACCACTAGTGCACAGGCTCATAGCTTCTAACCATCAGTTCACAAACTTATTTTTTTTATAACCTTTAAATGCAATGAATTACTTTCCATTGTTCCCAATATAATTAATTCATATATATCCACCTTTTAAAGAGTGATGAATTTAACATTCATCCATGAAGCATGGAAAATAATGTGAAGCAAACATATTGATGAAGTCTTCTTAGGAATGGAATACTGAAGGAGCAGCTTCAGAATTTTTACACTTGGATAAACAATCGGTGATCCAAATTTGAGATTTATGAAATTCCTTTTTTGTATATATTACTCAGAAGGGAATCAGATGGGTTTTCCAGTACAATTTTTAGGAAAGAAAGTGAGAAAACAATTTTCTATAATTCTATACTGCACAGGCAATTTAAACAGCCTCCTAGTTGGCCAGTTTTTCAGATACTGCAGACTTTTGACTTCCATAATGAAACTGAAAGGCAATTAGAAATACTAGGTAGTAGGATTTTAACCAGGAATATCGTTATTAATGTGCCAAAAAGTCTATAAAAGGTCTTTGTTTATGACCAATGTTTTTTGCTTTGACCTTTTTTCAAGTAAAAGTGGTATATCAAGCTTTGGAATAAACAAACACAAATCAAGAAAAACTAAAGGGCAGTCATACAAATGTGTTCACAAAAATTTCAACACATCTTCCCAATCATGGTGCAATCTGACACAGCTCAATGTTTCAACTTCAGATGCATCAAGGATTATACCATTCTTCCTTCATCTCCTTATCAATGCAATGTTGAGTGGTACTGTGACTGAAGCTGAGAAATATTCTGCTTTAAATTTGTTTGCTAATTAAAAACATACCTAAAAGATCATTTATAAGATTATAACATGAGAAGTACGGTAATGTGCCAATTGTGGTTTCATTTTATATTAAAGGTTTATGCATGCATTTTTATGCAACTGCCTTTGACAAGGCATAGCCTGTATGATAGGGCTATACTATGTGCCAGTATATTACATAATCCAATTTAAACAGTATCGTTTCAACCTTAGTGGAGGGGGTTTATCATTAATTAATCCTTATCAATACCCAACTCCAATCACTCCTTATCACTATCTTTTATATAGCACTTAAAGGGTTCTGAGTATTGGATCCATCAGATAGTCATGTCACCACCATTCAGGCTGGATATGTAAGCCAGGTATTTCGTTATGGTGGGCATGTATTCGTCATTGATCCTTATTTTTCAACATTTTAACTTTTCACTTTCAACTAGCAAATTTCAACTTTTAACTTCAATATTCAGTCTTATAGCTTCCAGTGTACTTAGCTTAGACGAGCTTTCACTTTCACTGTTCTTTTTTCTTTTTTTCTATTTCTTTTAAGAATTGTTATTCATCTCAGAGACATCTTTTAATCCGACATAAAATCGGTGCAAAAATATTATTCAAATGGCAAAATATAAAAGAAAGCAGATATAAATTCCTACTGTAAATTGCTAGTTTCCATTTTCTAAATGGCCATTTTATTCGTATTTGTCAGTTTGTTTTCTTCTTTTTTTTTAACTCACTCTCAAGGGTTTCCAGTCCATCTATCATGTCTTCCCTCCCTTTCTGTGTTCTTCACTTCCTCTCCTACATCTATCTCTGATTTCAATCTTTTCCTTTCAATTTTTCCATTTATTTTTCTGCCTATCTGATTTCATTTGTGCTATCTAGTCTTCAGTCTTCTTCTCTTTACTACATCTACCTGCAGCTTATCATCTCCCTCACCCTAGCCCTCCTATTCCTCATCTTATGATTCCTCAGTTTTCATGCTAGCACTCCCTTGTCTCTCTCTCTCTCTCTCTCTCCCCCTCCTCTGTTTCTCCTCTCTCCTTCCTGCTATCCAGCATTTCTTCTTTCTCTCTCTTCACCTCTGAACAATACCTCCTCTCTCTTTCCCTCCTCTGCCTAGCATCTCCTCTCCCTCTTCCATCCAGTATCTGAACTCTCTTTCAATCTCCATCCAACATTTCTCTGTCACCCTAATTTGCACCCCCTATGACCAGCTTCTCCCTGTCAGCATCTCCCCTTTCTCCTTATCCCCGATGTTCAACATTCCCCTCTCTGTTCTTAGTCCTCTCTAATTGTCCAGGATGTCCCCTTTGCTTTCTGACTACCCGCCCCCCCCCCCCATGTCCAGCATGTTCTCTTCTGTGCCGCTATACCTCCATGTCCCTTTTTACTTCCTATGCAATCTAGCATCTCCTCCCTCTTTTTCCTCCTCCTCCTCTAAGTCAGCATCTTCCCCCATCCTGTTCCAGTACCACCTCTCTTCCCTATCCCAAATCAGCATCTCCCTTCTGTCACCCTACTCCACTGTCCAGCTTATAATCGAAAAAGAAAAACGCCTATATTTCGACCCAAATTGGGAGATGGGTGTTTTTCTCGCAAAGGTACCCAAATCGGTATAATCGAAAGCCGATTTTGGGCGTTTCCAACTGTACTCCGTCGCGGAAACAAATAAAGTTGATGGGGGCGTGTCGGAGGCGGGACTGGGGCGTGGTTATCAACTGAGGAGAGATGGGCGTCTTTAGCTGATAATGGAAAAAAAGGCGTTTTGACCACGATTTTGGGTCACTTTTTTTGGACCCTTTTTTCTCACGAACAAGTCCCAAAAAAGTGCCCCAACTGCCCAGATGACCACTGGAGGGAATCGGGGATGTCCTCCCCGGACTACCCCAGTGGTCACTAACCCCCTCCCACCAAAAAAAACCCACTTTAAAAACTTTTTTTCCAGCCTGTATGCCAGCCTCAAATGCCATACCCACCTCCATGACAGCAGAATGTGTTTGATCCTGTCACAGCCTTTCCCTGGGTCAGATGTGGCTCTCGGGTGCAGTACAGGGTCACATCAGCATTGCATTGTGGTGGGTGTAGGGTATTGGGCTCCGTGATTTCATTAGCTTGTGTTACAGTCTCACGATGTTGGTAGTTGGTAGGCTCTTCTCCCATGGTGCTTTTCCCCTTGCCTACTGGGTCAGAGTGTGCCCTGTTGTGTTTCCTGTTGTAGTCCATGTGGTAGTGGCCATTTTTATAAGCCAGTTTTAGTTCCCTTTCCTGTGTTAGCCACGTTAGAGAACTTAGTTCTTACCTTGAATGTGGCTGAAAGAGGGCATTGTACAGCATTCTGCCAGCTCTGACCTACTGCTAATCTCAGTACCAGAGAGACTCGTTGCCAGTGGGGCACAACCTCTGATCTGCAGTTAACTGTGAGTAAACGCGGTTATTCCAATAAAGGATGTTTTCGTAGAGATTAGTCTTCAGGTGTCAACTGGTGTGCCAATGTTACACAAAAGAAACAAGTCCCAGAGGCCTGCGTGTATGCAGGTCCCTGGAGCACTTTTAGTGGGTACCGCAGTGCACTTCAGCCAGGTGGCCCCAGGCCCATCCCCCCCCCCACCTGTAACACTTGTGCTGGTAAATGGGAGGCCTCCAAAACCCACTGTACCCACATGTAGGTGCCCCCTTCACCCCTAAGAGCTATGGTAGTGTTGTACATTTGTGGGTAGTGGGTTTTGGGGGAGGGGGGTTGGGAGCTCAGCACCCGTGGTAAGGGAGCTATGCATGTGGGAGCTTTTTCTGAAGTCCACCACACTGACCTAGGGTGCCCAGTTGGTGTCCTGGCATATCAGGGGGGCCAGTGTACTACCAATACTGGCCCCTCCCACGACCAAATGGCTCGGATTAGGACGTTTTTGAGCTGGGCGTTTTTAGTTTCCATTATCGCTAAAAAAAAACAAATGCCCAGCTCAAAAACGTCCATTTTTTTGAAAATACGGTTCAACCCGCCCCTTCACGGACCCGTTCTCGGAGATAAACGCCCATGGAGATAGGCGTTTGCGTTCGATTATGCCCCTTCACGTTTACCATTTACCCTTCTCTCCCTGGGCAAACATATTTCCTTTCTTTCCATCCTTCCTTGATTTAACATCTCCTCTCTGTTTTCCCTATCAACTTTTGTCCAGCAACTTTCCTCTCTCTCTATCCTTCTATCCAGCAACTTCACCTTGTCTCCCTTCTCCCTCTTCCCATGTTCAGCATCTTGCCTCTGTCTCCCTCTCCCCTCCTCTGTCTTTCTACTTTCCACCACAAGTCCAGCATCTGCCCTTACACCCCCAGTGCTCACCAACCCTCCCACCCAAAAAAAAAATTAAAACATTTTTTGCCAGCCTGTATGCCAGCCTCAAATGTCATACCCAGCTCCCTAACAGCAGTATGCAGGTCCCTGGAGCAGTTTTTAGTGGGTGCACTGCACTTCAGGCAGGTGGACCCATGCCCATCCCTCCCTACCTGTTCCACGTGGTGGTTAATGTTGAGCCCTCCAAAAAAAAAACCAAACCCACTGTTCCCACATGTAGGTGCCCCCCTTCACCCCTTAGGGCTATGGTAATGGTGTAGACTTGTGGGCAGTGGGTTTAGGTGGGGATTGGAGAGGCTCAGCACACAAGGGAAGGGTGCTATGCACCTGGAAGCTAATTTTTTTTTTTTTTTAAGATTATTTAAGTGCCCCCTAGGGTGCCCAGTTGGTGTCCTGGCATGTCAGGGGGGCCAGTGCACTACAAATGCTGGCTACTCCCATGGCCAAATGCCTTGCATTTCGCCAGGTTTGAGATGGCCGGGTCCAATTTCCATTATGGCTGAAAATCGGAGCCGGCCATCTCATCTAAACCCAGTGATCCACCAGAGATCCTGTTGCAAACCCGGTGAACGATTTGGCCGGCATCAAGCATATTTCAAAAATACGCTTGGCTCCACCCACTCGCAGAGCCGGCCCCGAAGATTGCCTGCCATCGCTTTGGTCGGCGCCGTTCAATTATGCCCCTCTAAGTGACTTAAATTTACGCACACCACATTACTGAATATGCTTAGCAAGTAGAGCACATAAATTCTAATTAATGCCAATTAGTGCTGATAATTGGTTGTTAACATCCAATTATCAGCACTGATTAGCTTGTTAACTAATTAACTCACTTTTTTACAAAGCTGCATGGCAATGCCGACATAGCCCATTCAAAGTGAATGAGCTGTGTCGGCTTTACCTCACGTCAGCTGCTAGCGTGGCTTTGTAAACAGGGAGGGTAAGTTATGCACACTGTTATGGAACATGCTTCAATTTCCATGTGATATATAGAATCCCGGGTTTCATGCTCACTTTCTGCTGCTTCTTCTGATTTAGTAGCGACATATTTTCCTGTTATATTTGAACTTGGAATTCCTTGTTTTGTGGAATTTTTCTTAGTAAAATATTGTTTAATAGGGAGATAATTATGATTATCTCTTTTTCGTGTATAATAATTGCTTATTTCTGTACAAGTGTTTTAGTTGGTTGGAATATATAAATGCTATAAATAAACAAATGTTAAAGAAAGAAAACATTCCTTCCACATTCTCCATTACTTGCATTGGTCTTCCACAGTATTTTTCACAGCTACACCTCCCATATTTCAGCACATGGAGTGTCTAAAATATCTTTTAGAATTCATTGAACCCACAAAATGTTTGCAAGGCCATTGAACATTGTTTTTTTAGATTGGATCTGGCTTCTGAGAACTAAGAAATCTGTGTGAGGATTCAGTCTGATTCTCTGGGTGTACAGTGGTCAGACTCGTTGTGGATTCCTGCAAAACTGTGGCAAACCAACATCCAGCCAGTTCCCTGGATCTGCCAAGAAATTTCAACAACTTTCTCTGGCAAAGTAGGGCAGACTGATTTATGCCCATGGTGTAAGAGTGCTCCAGACTTCTCCACACACATTTCACAGACGTTCATGTACATCTGCATTTTCTCCCTCAGTAAATATCTTTTAAAAAGTATTTCATAAACAAGCCTGTCAGTTATAATTTACAGGGGTAGTCCTAGACAGCCAGCTGCTTGCTGCCCTTCCGCCTCATTTCATCTCCCTCTTCCTTATCTGGGGTAGGCTGAAGGAGAGGTCACTCGGGGAAAGTGACTCTCCTGCTATTGCAGACAAACTCATGCTTTCTGAAGGCAGTAGCTCATTGCCAGCTGCTTCACAGTGCTCATTTAGCATTTCCTGAAATGAATTTGCAGCATATTCCACTGGCGCTTCAAGCACAGTTGCTCAAATGGCTGGGTTCTAAATCATTTGTGGGAAAGTTAAATGACTGCATAAGTAGATCTGATATGTAACTGTTTCCAGAAACTATTACCATAAGCAATTGTCAATCAAAAGAGAATAAGTTGTTCTTTGGTGGCAACAGAAGGGTCAGGACAAGGGATACAGGGGAAGGAGTCTGATAAGGATGTTAAAATGACCTTTCTTACATTGTTTCACATTGGTCTTAACATGAAACTATAGAAAAAGCCCAGCAATTTAGGGGTTTTATTGTGTCATCAACAGAACACACAATTTCTCAATAGAATGCACTACTGAGAAATAGGACTCACTTCCGATGACCAGTGCACATTATTAAGAAATAGGATTCATTATTGAAGAATAGTGCACATTGGAGCCCTTTTACAAAAGTATGTTAGGTTCTACGTGTGTGCAACATGCGCCAAAATGAGACTACCACCAGGCTAGTATAGACAGAGAGGGTAATACAGTATACAATCAGAGAAACCAAAAGAAAAAAGCAACACTGGGCCTTCAAGAATAGGACAACAGGAGTACTTTATTAGCCAAAGACCCGACACGGGCCGTGTTTCGGCGCCAAAAAGGCACCTGCCTCAGGGGTCAAATTGTAGATATAGCGATCGTACAGAGTTCAAGTGCCTTAAAGACAGCCTGAGTAACTTGCATTAATTTCGCTATAGCGCGAAAAAAAAGGGCTCCGGCGAAGGAGCCTTCTCCTGTTTGGTCCGATTTCAGATTTGCCACACACCCATAATGCCCGGATGATTTTTTTATTTATTTCCTCCCGCGTGCGGCATTTCCGGTGGTAATCAGCAGTTGGCACGCACTGCACGTGTAGCGCGTGAGCTCTTACTGCTAGATCAATCAGTGGCATTAAGGGCTCAGGCCGGTTTTAAGCACGTGCTAGTTTCAGTTTTACCACATTCCCTTTTCCTGTCCCATTTTAAAAAAGCCCTTATTTGCTGACGCAGTAAAAACTGGCCCGGCACGCGCCCACAACACATACCTACACTACTGCAGGCCACATTTTACCACAGCTTACTAAAAGGATCTCATTATTAAGAAATAGGACTCACTACTGAAGAATAGTGCACATTATTAAGAAACTAGTAAAAAAGGCCCTTTTCTGTTTTAAAGGAAACGGGCGCTAGCAAGGTTTTCCTCGGAGTGTGTATGTTTGAGAGAGTGTGCGTGAGTGACTGTGTAAGAGAGAGTGAATGTGCGAGTGTGTGTGTGTGTGACAGAGAGAGAGTGAGACTGGGTGCGAGTGTGTGTGAGAATGAGAGTATGTGCCAGGGTCCCCCCTTTGTTGCATTTCCAGGGTTATCCCCCTCCCCCCGGTCTGTCTCCCATTTGCAGGGGTTCCCCCCCCCCCCAGTCCCTGCCTCCCTTCCTTCTTCCAAGTTGCAGGGTCCCCCTCCCCTTTTTCCCTGTTGCAGGGTGGTCCTCCCTCCCTTCTTCCTTTTTTCCCATTTCCAGGGTCCCCTCTCCCCTCCCTTTTTCCCAGTTGCAGGGTTCCCTTCCCCCCCCCCTCACTCCCAGTTGCAGGGTCTGTGTGTCTCCCCCCTCCTTTTGTCCTGCTGCACCATTTAAGGCACTGTGTATCCAGTGGAAACAGCTGAAAGAACGACAATGAGAAACAGCAGCAGTTCCTAGGTTTCGGGGTTTTTTTGTGTATACGAATGACGGCTGCATAGGGGAGTGGAATGAGATATTAACCAGTGGGCTTCTTTGCTTACCATAGACTTGCTTTGTTCAGTTCCACTGTTGTGTATTGAACGTCCTGCAGCTTGTGATAGGTTTGCTGGCTTTGTTTTGATTGAACAGTGATGACAGCGGTGCTGGAATGGGGCCGGCAGCTGTTTCCCTCCCCCCTCCTCCAACTGGCCACTACTGGACCCCGACCCCCGCCCTGAGCCCTCACCCGTCGGACAGTCGACGGAGGTGCTTGCTCGCCATCTCGCCGCCCTCCCTCTTCGTCCTCTCCGACAGTCCAAATCCGGACTTGGAGAGGAGAGGGAGGGCGGCGGCGGTTTTTTGAGGGCGTGTCTGCTTCGGGAGGTTGGCAGCCAGTGTGCTGCGATTCCTAGGCAGGGGGAGGAGTATGGAAACACGCGGAGCATGTTTCCCTTCTCCTCCCCATGCGTGGGTCGCTGTTTGCTGCTGCCAACTGCTCCCCCTGGTTGTTACTCCTCCCCCTGCCTGGGACGACACTGATCTTCTCCATGAAGCTTATCACTTCCACCGGAATTTGTGATATCCCTCTTTTCCAACACAATTGTATTCTCCTTATCATTTTCCCAGGTAGTGATGGGAACTCCTACATAAAATTAATTTATTTGGTTGACACCAGGACTGGGACTGGTAGCCACTGGCAGTCCATAAGCACATTCTTACTCTCTTTCCTTTTCTCTGCTCTCAAAATGAGTCAATCCAACCAAGGTTGTTGTTCTGAACCAACTGTTTACTAAAAACAGTTCCTTGGGAAAGCAAATGTGGCAGAGACAAGAGACAGGGAGGCGTATTTTCAAAGCACTTAAACTTACAAAGTTACATGGAGGGGCATTTTCGATATTACATCTGAGTCCAACTTTCAATGTCTTGCTAAAAACATCTAAAATTAAAGTGAGGAATAGAGCCATTTTCAAAACAGAAAAATGTCTTTTTTTTTTTTTAATGGCTATTTGCTAGATGCTTTTGTGCTCAGTGTGTTTATCTTTTTGGTCTATTTTCGAGAAAAAAAATTCCAAGTGAAAAATACACAAAATCAAGCCATTGGGATGTAGGAGGAGCCAGTATTCTTAGTAAACTGGCCACACAAACATCCTAGAAGAGCAATGGGGAACCCTAGGGGGCACTGCAGTGGACTTCAAATAAATGCTCCCAGGTACACATCTTATCGTTGCTCTCTTATCTTGTCTGCTGAGCCCCCTAAAATCCATCAAAAACCTACTACACCCAACTGTACTCAACTACAAAAGTCTTGTGGGTGAAGGGGGCACCTAAATGTGGGTACAGTGGGTTTCTGGTGAGTTTTGGAGGGCTCACAGTTTCCATCACAAGTGTAACAGGTAGGGAGAGGAATGAGCCTGGGTCCATCTGTCTACATTGCATTGCATTGCACCCAGCACTAGATTACTCCAGGGATCTGCATGCTACTCTAATGGACCTGAGTATAACATCTGAGGCTGACATAGATGCTGGTAAGTAATGTTTTTAAATACATTTTGGGGAGTGGAAGGGGGTCAGTGACCACTGGGGGAGTAAGGGGAGGTCATCCCTGATTCCCTGCAGTGGTCATCTGGTCATTTAGGGCACTTGTGGCTTATCCATTAATAAAACAGATCTGGACCAAAACGTCCAACGTATAGCCAACGTATGTCTTTGCTTTTTTCATTATGGCAGAAAAACATCTAAGTGTTTGGAACACCCAGATCCTGCCCTTAACACGCCCCTGATGTGCCTCCTTGTGATTTAAACATACTTCTGACAGACTTCATAGCAAAACATCTAAAAATTGGTTTCAAAAATTTCAATTTGGACGTTTTTGTGAGAAAAACGTTGAAATGTGGATTTATGCCACTTTTTGGACATTTTTCTCTTTTGAAAATGAGCCCCATAGTAACCTATGCAATTTGTAATTCTAAGTGCTTTGAAAATGAGCCCTGAAGGCAACAAGTAGCAACTAAATAATTTACAAAGTCTCTGGTACTTTATACTTCTCACACGAAATCCCAATCAATGCAGTTCACTATAATCTCCACTTACAGATGCCAAGAGGCTCAGGAACTCTAGGACTCTGATACAGGACCTCAAAATCTGGATTGCTTCGATCTTCAGGAACCCTGTAGATTCATATGGTAAGGTTATCCTTCAGTCTAGTAGATGTTCCCTGGACCAGCTTCAGATAGGAGTAGTCCATGTTACCCAGCTAGAAAACACAGTCTCCAGTCTCTCCTTTCTCCTTAGTTTCTCAGAAGTGAAGTAGAGGGCTCCACGTTCCCTCAGGCATCCAACAGGGCAGATGCTTAAGCAGCTTCTGTCACCTGTGTACTCCTGGATCACTCTTTGTCCTGCTTATAAAACAACTGTAGCATAGGATTTTCCTTTCTGGATGTGGATGGAGGCTGGGAAGGCAAATGAGCCAAAGACAGTTAATCTAATGTACATACCCCCCCCCCCCCCCCCCCCCCAATATTCAGCGTTATTTAATTAGCCAGAACAGCTGCTGACTGGTTGTGAACCAGGAAGGGCCAATTTGTGTGATCAAAAATAAAGTGGATGATCTGTGACAGCAACAGGCAAGTCTCATATGAAAACGGTTGATGAAGGACAATTGGAAGGTCACTCAAAGTGTTACACTGAAACCCTGAAAAGTGTTATGGAGTTGGTGGTATTACTTTTCATTTCATTATACATATTTACAAACATATATGCAATGTTTTAGTGGGAAAAAGTACTTGCTCAGAAGAAAGTAAAAGTTAAAATGGGGACTTTTTCATCGACCATTTTCAGAATACAAATCCTTGTTCACCTTGCAACTGTTCAGAGAGTTTGAAATCTTTCATCTAAGAGGGCTAATCCCATGACATAGTTGACATGCTCGCTAAAAAATTTACCTGGTTTCAAAGTGCTTTTGACATATATCCAGCCTGAGCCGGATGAAGGCATAGGCAAACTAGGCATGTTCCTTGGGCCCAAAGGTTCAGGGGGGCCCTGTCAGATGTACTCAGGAATAAAGAGGCTAGGATTGCCAACTGAATTTTTTTCAGGATTCTAAAAATTTATACACGATCGCCCAGATTCAATATAGCGTGCCTAGCATTTCACGCCACAATCTAAGAGTATTCCATAACAATGCATGAAATTTAATTGGTTTAACAAGCTAATCAGCATTGATAGCAGCACTTAACAAGCAATAGTGAGCACTGACCGGCAATAATTAGAATTTACGTGCACAACTCACTAAGTGTATTCAGTACCGTACTGCTCTTAAATTCTAATGTGTGCAGTTCAAAAGGGGCATGGTCATGGGTGGGGAAATGGGCATTTTGAGGGTGTTCTGAAATGTACATGCATAGTTATTGAATATGGCCCAGGGGTGCATAAATCTACACACAGGGAATTATGCCACATTTTCATTGGTATAAATGGATGCACCTACTTTTAAGCGCTAAGATATCAACTAAGCGTATTCTATATACCGCACCTAAATCTAGGCCCCCCCCCCTGTAAGCCCTCCCCCCCTACAAGCTCTGCCCCCCTCCACCACCACCAATAACAATAATCTCAACTCTCTTTCAATCTCCATCCAACATTTCTCTGTCACCCTAATTTGTACCCCCTATGTCCAGCTTCTCCCTGTCAGCATCTCCCCTTTCTCATTATCCCAATGTTCAACATTCCCCTCTCTGTTTTTAGTCCTCTCCAATTGTCCAGGATGTCCCCTTTGCTTTCTGACTACCCCCCCCCCCCCCCCCATGTCCAGCATGTTCTCTTCTGTGCCCCTATACCTCCATGTCCCTTTTTACTTCCTATGCAATCTAGCATCTCCTCCCTCTTCCTCCTCCTCTAAGTCAGCATCTTCCCCCATCCTGTTCCAGTACCACCTCTCTTCCCTATCCCAACTCAGCATCTCCCTTCTGTCACCCTACTCCACTATGTTCACCATTTACCCTTCTCTCCCTGGGCAAACATATTTCCTTTCTTTCTTTCCATCCTTCCTTGATTCAACATCTCCTCTCTGTTTTCCCTATCAACTTTTGTCCAGCAACTTTCCTTTCTCTCTATCCTTCTGTCCAGCAATTTCACCTTGTCTCCCTTCTCCCTCTTCCCATGTTCAGCATCTTGCCTCTGTCTCCCTCTCCCCTCCTCTGTCTTTCTACTTCCCACCACAAGTCCAGCATCTGCCCTTTGTCTTTCTATTACACATAGGGTATAGCATGCCCCCCCCCCCCTCTGTATTCTTAATTTTTATAAATATATATTTTTATTAATAGTGTTCATTTTTTTATATTTTATTAATTTTTTATTGATTTTTATTTTTTATCAAACATGTTATACATTATATATTTTACAAACTTTGTATTATAATACTTTTTTATTGGATCATTCAATATATTTCATTCATCGAGTCATCATATTAACTTGTATAAAAGACCATACATACAGGTACTTTTTAGCTCAGGGCGAGGTTTTCATATATATTTTTTTACATTTTTTAATTTCTTTGGTATTATATTAACATATATATATTATATATTTATTCAGCCGCTATATCATCACCAGATAAATTTTTTCTGTTTTTATTATACACACTAAATTTACAACATTTGATGATTGAATAATGAGATTCATTTCATTCAAATATCCACCACTGTATTGTTTTATATTAAATCTGATCACTCTTAATCACTTTATTTATTTATTTTCAAGTGAGATACATTTAAATATTTAACATTAACACGTTCCACCTTCACACCTTTCTAAATTATTTTAGCACAATTTTGCTGTTTAAGGAATTCAAAAGGAGTTACTTTTTGGCACATTTTTTAAAGATCTTGAACCGGAAATGAAATATAAAAGGAAGTCATCTTACTACCAACGGCTTTTTCAGCTTTGATGATTCAGAAAATGCATCTTTTTGAAGACGTTCATAAATTCATGTTAGTAATTTGAAAGTTCATCGATGGCAATTTATATAATAGTAAGCATACATCTGACGGCAGTTGGATAATCGGGAGGTGATGGTGTTAAAAATACACGTTAAAAATATGTGATAAACTTTGTGCAAATTATGTAAAAAATGTGCATTAAAGATTGAGATTAAGGTGTTATGAAACTTCAAAGTCCATCGACGGCGTTTTTAATAGATGACAATTCTTGGAAAATTTGATATATACTTTCATAATGTCATTAAATATCAAGTTAATATCACATCAGGCTTTTTTTTTTACATTTGAATCGCATTTTTGGATGGGGTGGCTTAAGGACCTGCCTATCTATTTGATATTTATTATCTATTTATTATTTTCGATTTTTTTATTTTTCGATTTAGGGACATGCTGTTTGTGCTGGGGTTTTTTCAACTTTTTTCCTTGTCCTGATATACAAATTATAAGTATTATATACAATTTTTACCTTCATTATACATCTTTTGTTGTTAACGTTTTCCTTTTTTTCTCTTTATTTTGTATTTTTTATGTTTTATTTTTCTTTATTTTTTATCATTTATTTTTCCAGTGGCATCACGTATATTTATATATTTTTACATTTCTTCTGCTTTTTTAGTTGCTCTTTTTCAGAAAGATACAGACTAGGTATGTGTCCCCTTATTACTCCATGATTTTATCATTTACTATATATTATTTTAAAATGGCATTTGATTTATATATATATATATATATATATATATATATATATATATATATATATATATACCGTATTTTTCGGACTATAAGACGCACTTTTTTCCCCCAAAATTTGGGAGGAAAATGGGGGATGCGTCTTATAGTCCGAAGGTAGATTTGGCTGGCTGGCAGGCCGCCCACCCTCCGAGTTCGGGATCGCCGTCAGGGTTACCTCCTCCTCCCCCCCGGCCCTGTCACCACTTCTCCCTACTCACGCAATCTTCCCTGGTGGTCTAGTGACGTCGGGGCAGGAAAGAGTCCCCTCTTTCCTGCCCAGCGTGCTGCTCTCCATCCTCCTGTATGCAGCCTGACGGTCTCGGCGAGATTCAAAATGGCCGCCGAGACTTCAATTCTCGGCAGCCATTTTGAATCTCGCCGAGACTGTCAGGCAGCAATGCATACAGGAGGATGGAGAGCAGCGCGCTGGGCAGGAAAGAGGGGGCTCTTTCCTGCCCCGACATCACTAGACCACCAGGGAAGATCGCGTGAGTAGGGAGACGTGGTGACAGGGCCGGGGGGGGGGGAGGAGGTAACCCTGACGGCGAATCGGCGATCCCGAACTCGGGGGGAGGGATTCGGACAAGACGCACCGGAGCACGTAGGTTTTAGAGGAGGGAAAAAGGAAAAAAAAAATTTCCTATTTCCCTCCTCTAAAACCTAGGTGCGTCTTATGGTCCGGTGTGTCTTATAGTCCGAAAAATACGGTATATATATATATATATATATATATATATATATATATATATATATATATATATAATGTTTGCATCAGTGCCCTTACTTTGCTGTTAATACATTTTAAATGTGCAAATTATGTTAATGTTAGAGATGTGATGTTTTATTTGATATATATATTATTTGCTCCATGTGTTCGTTTTCATACATCTTTAAAGGTATTTATATTTCAAAAGAGACTCTTATTGTTGATCATTCATGTTTTACACGTATATTTTACAGTTTATGTTGTTAATTTTTAATATACATATCATATACTTGTTTTTATGCTGTTTATATTTTCCTAATTTAAAGAAAGACGCACATGAGCTCAGAGAGATAGTTAAATATTATCTCAGCTAGGGTAGGAGTGGATAAGGTTCATTTATGAACCTTTTTCAAATGTAAAACTTTGTAAATTTATATCTTGCACACATTGCCCTTAAATCTCTCTTTTGGGTATTCCATCCTTGGAATCTCTAGTTTGTATCAGAGGGAAAATGATTTGCCCAGCTTCCCTGGTTCTCAGCCCACAGCTGCAGAGCTGCCAAGTTACCCAGCTCCAGGAGGGAGATATTTTGGCCAGTCCTGTTTTTGAACTTACATCCCAAGTCAGTGTTCTTTTTGTAGTCTCTGATACCACCAATTGAAATCAGCACTTCGGGTCCCATAATGTATCAGGATAGGGTTGCAGAAATCCAGGACTGGCTCAGAATTTCCCTCCTGGAACTAGGTAACTTGGCAGCTCTCCATCTCTATGTTTATGTTCATTCCACTCCATTCTGTAGATACAGTCATAGCAGTTTACGTACACTATTTTTACCCATTAACTCCCAAATTCTATACAGCGCAACTTAAATTGTGCATGCAAATCCAGTCATATTCTGAATTTGCATGTGCAACTTAATTAGTTTAGCCAATCAATGCCAAAAATTGCCACTTAACAAGCAATTATTGGCACTAATTGGCATTAATTAGAATTTATGCACAGAACTGTCTAAGCATATTCTACAGCGTGATGCGCGTAATTTCTAAGTTGCATAGTTGAAAAGGGGGCATGGCCATTGGCATGGAATGAGCAGATCATGGACATTTCTCAAATCTATGCTCGTTGTTATAGATTACACCCGGTCTGTGCCTAATTTAAGCACTGGCATTGATACCAAATTTTACTAGGCGTAACTGCCTGCGAGTAAATTTAGTTGTGTGGATGGGCGCTTGGCGTATTATATAAACCATTCAAAAATTTAGGCTTATTCTATAAAGTACACCTAAATTTAGACATACTTTATAGAATATGCATAGGCATATTTTGTTTCAGCACCAATTTTTTGAGCATGATATAGAGAATCTATTCCAAGATTCTCCATTCAAAGCATGTGCTTACATAGTCCCCATGCTCACTCACAAACTACTAAAGCTATCATAACCACAGCTAGGCTCTGCACTTTTCCCTGCTACTTCTGGAGAGGTGAAATGATGGTGGGGAGTAGGATCCCTGGTAGGGGGTGGCCCATAAATATATGCTTGCCTAGGGCCCAATATAGTGTTCATCCAGCCTTTTATCCAGCCAGATTTCCTATTAGAAAATATGCAGTGACTGGATTAGGGCCCTTGTCTTTAATTATCTCCTGCTCTTTGCTGGATATATCTGATATAATCCCATCACTACTTCAAGAAAAAAATCAGGGAATATAAAGACGGTAGCGAGGAGGCATCACAGAGCACAGGAAGAAGAAATTATCAAAATGGGAAACCCTCTGTCTTCTTTCCTCTGGCTTAATTTTAATGCTGTTCTAACTTCATTTGATATTTGGTTTAGAATTCATATTTTTAATGCTGCAGGAATGTTCGTCAAGCTCCATGGTCATCCACCATAGAATTTCAGCAAATCTTCTATAGGATTTGAGCAGAACAGGTTCACTATTACACTATGAGAGAAAAAGAGAAGAAAACCAGCTGTGTGTGTCTTAGTGCACATGGTTTTTTGTTTCACTTTATATTACTATGGAAGACTGTGGAAGAAACTACACACAAAGCAAATTTCTCCCACAACCATAAAATCAGCCTTTCGGTATCTGTCTTGGACAAAAGTGTATCATGCCCACTACTTATTGCATTTTTAAATTCATGATATAGAAAGGATACCCTGACTTGGATTTATGCACAGTTACTGCCAATGCATATGATTTTTTTATTCCTGTTAAACTATTACAGTCTGTAAATATCACAGATGCCAGATATACTCAGAGAAGTCACTTTTCCATGGCTGGATCCCCACAAAACTTAAAACGGCTCTCTTACTGAATTTTCAGTGACAAAAATCATTCACGTACTGCACTGAAAATCCATTAATAGCTTTAAACAGATTGTTTTAACCATTTAAGGTTACAACATAAGAACTCTCTTGTTTGTCCTGTTTGTCTGTCCTAAATAGATTGTAAGCTCTGTCGAGCAGGGACTGTCTCTTCATTTTCAAGTGTACAGCACTGCGTACGTCTAGTAGCGCTATAGAAATGATAAGTAGTATTAACATAAGCATTGACATACTGGGAGAGACCAGAGGTCCATCAAGTCCAGTACACTGTTTCCAACAGTGGCCAATCCAGGTCACAAGAACCTGGCAAAATCCCAAAAGAGTAAAACAGAATTTATGCTGCTCATCCTAGAAATAAGCAGTGGATTTTCCCAAGTCAATCTTAATAATGGCTTATGGCCTTTTCTTTTAGGAAATTAGCCAAACCTTTTTAAACCCTGCTAAGCTACCTGCTTTTTACCACATTCTCTGGCAACAAATTCCAGAGTTTAATTACATGTTGAGTGTACAATTATGTTCTCCCGTTTGTTATAAATTTACTTCATTTTGTGCCCCCTAGTCCTTGTATTGTTGGAAAGAGTAAACAAATACTAGGTTATGCCTGGTATTTGAGAATCAATCCTTTGCTGCTCCTTGTATAACTTTTCATGCCACATCTGGCCCTCCCCAATTCCTGTCTTTTTCAAGCACATGGAAGGCAATGTTCCCTGTAAGCAGAGCACATGAATGATTGCTCATACATTTTAGGAGTGTCCCTCAGATTTTACAATGTTGCTCACAAAAATGTTTTTTTTTTGTTTGGTTTTTTTTGTGCTATATACATAAGTGCATTGCTAATACAACAATTGTTGGTTTTTAAAATCTGCTGCTGACACGAAAAATAATTTGCACACACCAGGCAACTCCTTAGAGGAAACATTGTTGGAGGGCAATTCTTTAACAGGGCACCTTATTGCATACAGTCACTCACATCAGCCTAGCGCTGGTTCAAATGCTTATACCTGGATGATAGCAAGTATACACAGAAATGATAGAACTCTGCAATTTAAGAAGGTCTTTTATTAAGCCACATTAGCATTTTTAGCGCTTGCTAATGATTAGCCTGCGCTAAACGCTAGAGACACTCATAAGAATATGTGGGTGTCTCTAGCATTTGGTGCACCATTATTTTTAGCACGTGCCAAAAATGCTAGTGCGGCTTAGTTAAAAAAAAACCCCTAAGAGTGTTCCTGTGCACTCTGCCCAGAATCCACCAAAGCATGTCCACTGACATAGTACATGCCATTAAATCATAGCATTTGTTTTTCTACTAGTTGGTATTTGATAAGAGTTCATTTACACAAATTTATGGGCATAAATACCTAGAATATGTGACAACAGCTGCATGCAGTAGCAGGACATGCTGATCCACTCCTGCTGTAGCTAAGATAATATTCAAGCATCTTCCTGACCTCATGTGCAAGTTCCTTTAAATTAGTCCCCTTATTTTCTTACTCCTGTTCCTCTATCTTATCTTGTATGTTCCATATTTGCTTACACCCTATGCTGTCTATTAAAATGTTTTATTACGTATTGTGTTGGTATTGTAATGTAGTATACTATCCGCCTTATTTTCGAAAGTGATGGGCGCCCAGATTTTGACCCAAATCGGAAGATGGGCGTCTTTCCCCGTGGGCGCCCAAATCGGTATAATCGAAAGCCGATTTTGGGCGTCTTCAACTGCACTCTGTCGCGGAAACGGCCAAAGTTGATGGGGCGTGTCGGAGGTGTGGTGAAGGCAGGACTGGGGCGTGTTTATCAGCTGAGGAGAGACGGGCGTCCTCGGCCGATAATCGAAAAAAGAAAGGCGTTTTTAGCGCAAATTTGGGTCACTTTTTTTGGACCCTTTTTTTCACGAACAAGCCCCAAAAAAGTGCCCTAAATGACCAGATGACCACCGGAGGGAATTGGGGATAACCACCCCTGACTCCCCCAGTGGTCACTAACAAACCACCAAACAAAAAACAACTTTAACAACTTTTTTTTCCAGCCTGTATGCCAGCCTCAAATGCCATCACAGCAGTATGCAGGTCCCTGGAGCAGTTGTTAGTGGGTGCAGTGGACTTCAGCCAGGTGGACCCAGGCCCACCCCCCCCCCCCTACCTGTTACACTTGTGGTGGTAAATGGGAGCCCTCCAAACCGCCCCCAAAACCTACTGTACCCACATATAGGTGCCCCCCTTCAGCCATAAGTGCTATGGTAATGGTGTAGAGTTGTGGGCAGTGGGTTTTGTGGGGGATTTGGGGGGCTCAGCACCCAAGGGAAGGGAGCTATGGACTTGGGAGGTATTTTACTTTTTTTTTTAATTGTTACAAGTGCCCCCTAGGGTGCCCGGTTGGTGTCCTGGCATGTGAGGGGGACCAGTGCACTACGAATCCTGGCCCCTCCCACAACCTAATGCCTTGGATTTGTTTGTTCTTGAGCTGGGCGCCTTCGATTTCCATTATCGCTGAAATCCAATACCGCCCAGCTCAAATCCGCACAAATCCGATGCATTTGCCCGGCACAAACCGTATTATCAGAAAAAAACATGGACACCCATTTTTTTCGAAAATACAGTTGTCCCGCCCCTTCACGTATCCATTCTCGGAGATAGACACCCATGGAGATGGGCGTTCGCGTTTGATTATGCCCCTCTATGCCACAGCTTGTATTGTTAATTGAATATTTTTACTGCTGTAATTGTCTACTACCAATGTTTGACTTATTTTTGCTGTACACCACCTTGAGTGAATTTCTTCAAAAAGGTGGTAAATAAATCCAAATAAATATTTATATGCCTTCCTGCCACCTAAAACTAGATAGTTACTTACAGAATTAACCCCATAAATTCTGGTCATTTTGGGGATAATTAAGCATGGATAACATATATAAATGTCAATATATTAGTTATTTATGTTCTTGCACATGTATGCCCTCTTTGTTCGAAAAGAACATTCTGGTGCCTCTGCTCCTAGACTGAGCCCAGCTTGCGATGTAATATAACGGAGGTTGGACTTTCCTGTCACTTACAGAGTAGGATGAAGTCTGCTCACTTTGGCCCCCTTTTACTAAGGCATACTAGCAGATTTAGCGTACGCTAGCAATTGGCACGTGCTAAATGCTTAGACACCCATAAAAGTATAATGGGCAGCTTAGCGTTTAGGCAAGTCATGGGGGTCCACGCCTTCCACAAAAAACGAAAGTCAACACACAAGGGTGGAGGCAAACAGATTCCAAGAAACCAGCCAGCCAAAGAGTAAGAGCATCAAAAAAAAGTTTATTGGGACCCAACATGGTCTGTGTTTCGGCATGCAAGCCTTCCTTAGGGGTCAAAATACTGTGGATCGCAACGGCGCTGCTGAGAACAAGTGAGCCTTTATAAAGGCACAATCGTAAGGTGCTTTGAATGCAGTTGCAAGAACCATAGAAAAGCAGTATATCAAGTCCCATTCCCTTCCCTTCCAAAAGCAAGAGTTCACAGAATTGATTGCTGTGCAGCCTTACTAAGGAGAAAATTTATAATGTTATATTATGTTTTACTTACATACTGTACCACTTTCGTTATGTGTACTATATACGTTTTTGGGTACACTTTCTCACGTTATACATGCAAAACCCATATGCACATTTAACATTATCAGCTATGATCTGGGATTTTAGCCTTGATACAAACTAGATCCTAGGTGACTTATGTATCCCTAAAACTGTTCCAGACTTCTCCAATGAACGAAAAATGACATTGCCAAACCCAAAGGGGAATGTTGTTTAACTGCAGTTTCACTCACCATTGCTCAATTTCAGGAATGCTATATCAACCCACTTACACCACAATATTTAGGAAAATGCCTGCTTGCTCCACAAACAAGGCTGGAGAGAAGAGCAGCAGGGTGTTGGCCTCGAAACTTAAAAATAAAATTGTCCACTGTTATTAAAGTGCCTTTTTTAAAGTAACTTGATATTCTTTTTTAAAAACTATCTACAAGTCACAGTTTTTATTGCAGAAACCTATACTTGCATGCAGTAAAATACTATAAATATTTCACATTTTAAAATGATTCATAAAAAGGTAGTAGAAATTTCATTTCATATGATCCCTTTGTACAATTATATAGATGAAAATCAGACCATGTTTTTTTCATATGTAATTGTAGATCCCACGATTGGGGTTTTGGTCCAGTCGGGAGGGTTACTTCTGTGAAAGATGGGGGTCCTGGTGGATGGAGACAATGCTCCAGGGCCAGCTGCTTGATTCCAAAAAACATACTCCTATTGGCTCTGCTTAAAAAAAACAAATCTCAACACAGGGTGTCCAAATGGGCAAGACCACACAAAGGATCTGAGTTGTTGAGGTGGCAGTAGCTTATTCCTTCATTCTCCCTGCTCTGCAAGTTGTCTTAGCACTGGCTCTGTCAATGAAAGTTGAGACATGAGAGCACATACTTCTTCTACACCAAGCTGAGGGACTTAGGGCTATGAACAGGGAGGCTTAATTACTGGGCGTAGGGGAAGAGGGCTGGGTTCGACATGAGGGCAGATGGGGGTTTGATGATAATCCTAGAAGAATGGGGCTAGAGATTGGAGAAGATGGATGACACTAGCAGAAGTTAGGGTGGGAGCTGGAGTTAGGATGGCGTTAGGATGGTTAGGATGGGAGTTAGGGTGGCGGTGTCGGGCTACTACTTTCGCCCTCCTGCAGTTTTCAACCTCTCCTTCTACCACAGTCTCACTGTTTCTCATCCTTTGAAGTCCACTCCATCCGTCTATTCTACCCGCTGCCACTCAGAGTTGCAGTCATTTACCGCCCCCCTAATAAGTCCCTCCCTTCCTTCCTTCCTTACCGACTTCGATGCCTGGCTCTCCGTCTTTCTGGAGCCATCATCCCCATCCCTCATTCTTGGTGATTTTAACATACACACTGATAACCCTTCCGACCCATATGCTTCTCAATTCCTCACTCTAACCTCCTCCTTCAACCTCCAACTGAGCTCCACCACCCCTACTCACCGATCTGGCCACTGTCTTGACCTCGTCCTTTCTTCTTCCTGCTCACCCTCCAATTTCTGCGCCTCAGCTCTTCCTCTCTCTGACCATCACCTGATCACCTTCACACTTCATCACCCTCCCTCAGTCCTGCCCAATACTAACCACTACTTCTAGGAATCTCCAGGCGGTCGACACTCCCACCTTATCCTCTACTATCTCTGATCTCCTCCCTTCCATCATGTCCTCTGCGACTGTCAACAAGGCTGTCTCCACATACAATGCCTCCCTCTCCTCTGCTCTCGATGCCCTTGCTCCGTCCATCTCCCGTCCCATAAGGCGTACTAATCCCCAGCCCTGGCTGACCCCTTGCACCCGATACCTTCGCTCCTGCACCCGATCAGCTGAACGCCTCTGGAGGAAATCTCGCACCCACACCAATTTCATTCATTATAAATTCATGTTATCCTCCTTCCAGTCCTCCCTATTCCTCGCCAAACGGGACTATTACACCCAATTGACTAACTCCCTCAGTTCTAACGCCCATCGTCTCTTCGCCACCCTTAACTCTCCCCTCAAAGTGCCCTCCGCTCCCACCCCCCCCCCCCCCTCATTCTCTCCTCAATCACTGGCGGACTACTTTCGCGACAAGGTGCAGAAAATCAACCTCGTATTCACCTCCAAACCATCTTCTCCTCACCCTATAACACACTCCCTCAACCAACCAACCCAGGCCTCCTTCTCCTCTTTTCCCGATATCACCGAAGAGGAAACTGCCTATCTTCTCTTCTCTTCGAAATGCACCACCTGTTCCTCTGACCCCATCCCCACCAACTTACTTAACACCATCACTCCTACTGTCACCCCCTCCATATGTTATATCCTCAACCTCTCTCTCTCCACTGCAACTGTCCCTGACACCTTCAAGCATGCTGTAGTCACACCACTCCTCAAAAAACCATCACTTGACCCTACCTGTCCCTCCAACTACCGCCCCATTTCCCTCCTACCCTTCCTCTCCAAGATACTTGAACGCGCCGTTCACAGCCGTTGCCTTGATTTTCTATCCTCTCACGCCATCCTCGATCCACTTCAATCCGGCTTTCGCCCCCTACACTCGACGGAAATGGCACTATCTAAAGTCTGCAATGACCTGTTCCTTGCCAAATCCAAAGGTCACTACTCCATCCTTATCCTCCTTGACCTATCCGCCGCTTTTGACACTGTCAATCATAACTTACTTCTCGCCACACTGTCCTCACTTGGGTTCCAGGGCTCTGTCCTCTCCTGGTTCTCCTCTTATCTCTCCCACTGTACCTTCAGAGTACATTCTCAGGGTTCTTCCTCCACCTCCATCCCGTTCTCTGTTAGAGTTCCTCAGGGATCTGTCCTTGGACCCCTTCTTTTCTCAATTTACACCTCCTCCCTGGGTTCCCTAATCTCCTCCAATGGGTTCCAATATCATCTTTATGCTGATGACACCCAGCTTTATCTCTCCACACCAGAAATCACTGCAGAAACCCAGGCTAAAGTATCGGCCTGCTTAGCCAACATTGCGACCTGGATGTCCAACCACCACTTGAAACTGAACATGGCCAAGACTGAGCTTATTGTCTTCCCTCCCAAACCAACTTCTCCTCTCCCTCCACTCTCTATCTATCTCTGTTGATAACACCCTCATCGTTCCCGTCTCATCTGCCTGCAACCTCAGGGTCATCTTTGACTCCTCCCTCTCCTTCTCTGCGCATATCCAGCAGATAGCCAAGACCTGTCGCTTCTTCCTCTATAACATCAGCAAAATTCGCCCTTTCCTGTCTGAGCACACCACCCGAACTCTCATCCATTCTCTCATTACCTCTCGCCTTGACTACTGCAACCTACTCCTCACTGGCCTCCCACTTTGCCATCTATCCCCCCTTCAGTCCGTTCAAAACTCTGCTGCACGTCTTATCTTCCACCTGAACTGGTACACTCATATCACCCCTCTCCTCAGGTCGCTTCACTGGCTTCCGATCAGGTACCGCATACAGTTTAAGCTTCTCCTTTTAACCTACAAATGCACTCGATCTACAGCCCCTCCCTACCTCTCTACCCTCATCTCCCCTTACATTCCTAACCGTAACCTCCGTTCTCAAGACAAATCCCTCCTGTCAGTACCCTTCTCCACCACCGCCAACTCCAGACTCTGCCCTTTCTGCCTCGCCTCACCCCATGCCTGGAATAAACTCCCTGAGCCCATTTGCCAGGCCCCCTCCCTGCCCATCTTCAAAGCCTTGCTCAAAGCCCACCTCTTCAATGTCGCCTTCGGCACCTAACCACCACTCTATTCAGGAAATGTGGACTGCCCCTACTTGACATTTCGCCCATTAGATTGTAAGCTCCTTGGAGCAGGGACTGTCCTTTTTTGTTAATCTGTACAGCGCTGCGTAACCCTAGTAGCGCTCTAGAAATGTTAAGTAGTAGTAGTAGCTGGAGAAGATAGCCAATGTTGGGAGAAGGGTGTGATGCTGGGACTGGGAGATGGCAGTTAGGGTTTGACAGAGACTGGTGTTGAGAGAAGGTGGCTGATACTGGAGGTAGGAGTGGGAGAAGAAGGAAGAGGAGAACAGATACTGGGTTAGGGGGAAAAGGAAGGGCATATGCAGGGGAAGGAGGAGATGGAGTCATCAAGAGATAGATGCTGGGGCTAAGAAGGATGAAAGACAGTATAAAGGAATATTGGAGAAGCAGGTAAGTGGATGCATGCTAGGGAAGTGGAGAAGGCAGTATGGGGGAAAAGACAAGAGAATGTATACCAGGGATATGGGAAAGGCATGGGTAATGGATGTTTGGAAAGGGTAAGAAAGAGGCAGAGGGCTAAGAAGAGGGTGAAAGGCAAATAAAAGGAACAGGTCTCTGAAAGATCTGAGAGAGGGTGGAAATGAGGGAGGTAAAAGGGGAAATGAGAGCCTAGATAATGGGGTGAGGCAATGTGCCAATCTATACGTGTAAAAACTTCTATTTACACATGGGGATGCTTCCAAAAATAAGGGCCATGCTCATATGGGCCTAAGTGCAAATGTCTAGGCCTTATACAGGTTAGATATGATCCCTTTCGCATTGGGCATGAAAAATAAAACCCAAACTTTTTCCAATTGCATAGGCGACTGTGAAAACCCCAGCTTTCTCCCCTCATTGGTGGCAGAATTCCACATTTGAAAAATACTTAAAAATAAGATTAACGCCTCTTCGTAGCAATGTCAAACTGGGACTTAGTAGCAAAAGAATCCCCACCCTCCAAAAAAAGGGAGAGTAAAGATAACCCAACCTATTCAAGTCTGATTGCCACACATGTTTGACCATATCTCTTTTGAAAAAATCACTAAGAGGGTCTTTTACTAAAGATTAGAGCATGTTGTCTGCTGAAGGACCCGTTTTATTCCTATGGGCCCTGCTGCAGATAGCACACTCTAAGCTTTAGTAAAAGACCCCCTAAGAGAGGGATAAATGGAGATCATATTGAGGAGATTCTGATCAATTTACATACATTCAGCAAGGCACAACCAGGTGGTCTTGCCTTCACCTATTAATATCCTCTTTATCCATCAATGCAGTGTGGAAAATGGGATAGGTTTAACCAAATCTGCTGCTAAGGCCACTCATCTGAGTGATTCAGAAGCTCCCCAACCATGCAGAGCTTGCAAACACACACTCCAATAGTAAAATTGGAAATTAGGAGGCCCACCTCTCCCACTGATTGACGTAAGGCCAGCATTTTAAAAGGGATTTCAGCCCTCCTTCCACACCAGATAAAAATAGCCATCAATTTATATAAATGTTTGAAAACCATTGGGGAAATAGCAGTGGTAAATAAACCCCCCTTTGTACAAAAGGTAATTTATAAGAACCAGTATATGCCAAAAATGTATATTACTTGAGCCAGAGGAGGAATGGATACAATAGCTTTTATGATAGGCCTAAACACCTAGTTAACAACTAACAGATCCAAATGCACAAAAAGTATTGAAATATGAAGTGCACCTCCAGAATCCATCTCCATCATCAAACTTGCACAGACATTCAAATGAGTAGATGACATGAGTGAGAATCTGCCACAGTGGCATAGCTACGGGGAGGCCATGGGGGCTTGGGCCCCTGCAAATTTCATCCGGGCCCCTGGTTTGGCTGGCGGGGGTCCCCAACCCCTGCCAGCTGAAGCCTTCTTCAGCGCCGGTCTCTGGCGTTCGCTGCCCTGCTCTTCTTTCTTCTTGCTCCTGTGCACACTGATGCTCCTTTATGTGACGAGGTGGTGAGGCGAAGAGGCAAGGAGGTGAGGGGCAGCAACAAGGAGGCGAGGCAGTGGGGGGTGAGGAGGTGAGGTGAGGCAAGGCGGGGCGGTGGGGGAGTGGCTGGGCGGCACTCAAAATTTGCCCCCAACCTCGGGCTCTGGCCCCCTCCCACCGTGAAATCTGGCTACACCCCTGATTCGCCAGTATATACATGGAAAGAAACCACATGAGAAAATAAAACTCTTAGGGGTCCTTTTACGAAGGCGCGGTAGGGTTACTGCATGGGTAGCATACGCCAAAACAGCACTACCACCCAGCACTCCCACGTGCCTGGCGGTAGTTCTGATTTTTACATGCGCTATTTCCTCCAGTAGAAAATAATTTTCTGTTTTCTACCATGGGGGGGCGTTCCCGGCAGTTATCGGTAGTGTGGCCACATTGACACGCACTGTCCAATTACTGCCATGTTAGCACATGAGCCCTTAACACCTACTAAATAGGAGGTGGTAAGAGCTCATGCAGTAAATGGCCAAAGCAATAATTTTGAACTTAGCGCCTGGCCATTATTACCGTAAATATAAATCGGCTTTTTTTTAGAGCCGTGCTAAGAGGTGGCCGCAGTGCGTGGGAAAACCACACACTACAGCTACCATTGGCCACCTTTTATCATGTCTTCATAAAAGGGCCCCTTAGAGTTAGATTAAAAACAACTTCCGTGTGCCTAAGCTAGATGCCTTCCACTTTTACTAGTATGTTTTTACATTATTCCTCTAGGTCATCTTGGATGATCAGTTGTGCTATCCGGGCTAAGCCTTTCTTTGTCCCTGGCTAGGTATGTTTGTTTGCTCAATGAGCCTAACTTTTTAGTCTTTTATGTTCTGATTTATATGTGTTGTTTAAAAACTTACTAATTAAAGATTTTTATTGATGTGCTTTTTATATGTTTTTGGTATGTCCTAAAATTTTTTTTAAGTAAATGTAGTTTTTTATTGTTTTAATATTTGGTTATAAATCCTTTATTTCTTTTTTAGCTGTTTTATATTACTACCCCTGATGCAGCTTTAATTGGTGAAACATGGCTACATTGGGTCTGTACATAGTGTGCACTAAAAACACTAGCACGCCTTTGTAAAAGGCCCACTTAGTACGTTCTAAACTTTAGTAAAAGGACCCCATAGAATACAACCTAGGAAAAGTAACATATGTAGAATCTGTAAGGTAGAGCTGGAAACAGTTACTTATCTCATCGCTGGCTATACAGTTCTGATGGGAGAAGGTTTGTATACAGAAAGGTGCATTAAAGTGGCACAACTCATCCACTGGAAACTGTAAACATTACAACAATGCATTGGGATCTTTACCAAGGGATTATTCTGTACATCAAGTGAAGAAACAGAAGATCTCCAAAAACCAAACCATGCAGAGACCAAGAAAATGTGGAAGAAAAATACATTTGGAGCTGTGACAGCTTACCTTACTCAGAACCTATGTATTTTCTACTAACAGGTCTTTTTCAAGACCATATTTCTCCATCTTCTTGTATCAACATTTATTGACCATTTAATGTTTTCACGTATTTTATATAAAGACTCCTGAAGCAGGCCAGCAGCCGAAACATCGTACTGTGTCGAGTCATAAGTACATAAGTATTGCTGTACTGGGAAAGACCAAAGGTCCATCAAACCCAGCATCCTGTTTCCAACAGTGGCCAATCCAGGTCACAAATACCTGGCAAGAACCCAAAAACATACAAAACATTCTATACTGCTTATCCCAGAAATAGTGGATTTTCCCCAAGTCCATTTAATAATGGTCTATGACCTTTTCCTTTAGGAAGCTGTCCAAACCTTTTTTAAACTCCGCTAAGCTAACCACCTTTACCACATTCTCTGGCAACGAATTCCAGAGTTTAATTACACGTTGAATGAAGAAACATTTTCTCTGATTCATTTTAAATTTACTATATTGTAGCTTCATCGCATGCCCCCTAGTCCTAATATTTTTGGAAAGCGTAACTCCACTCATTATTTTACAGACCTCTATCATATCTCCCTTCAGCGCCTTTTCTCCAAGCTGAAGAGCCCTAGCCACTTTAGCCTTTCCTCATAGAGAAGTCGTCCCATCCCCTTTATCATTTTCATTGCCCTTCTCTGCACCTTTTCTAATTCCACTATATCTTTTTTGAGATGCAGCGACCAGAATTGAACACAATATTCGAGGTGCAGTCGCACCATGGAGCGATACAAAGGCATTATAACATCCTCATTTTTGTTTTCCATTCCTTTCCTAATAATACCTAACATTCTATTTGCTTTCTTAGCCGCAGCAGCACATTGAGCAGAAGGTTTCAACATATCATCAACGACGACATCTAGATCCCTTTCTTGGTCCGTGACTCCTAATGTGAAACCTTGCATGACGTAGCTATAATTCGGGTTCCTCTTTCCCACATGCATCACTTTGCACTTGCTCACATTAAATGTCATCTGCCATTTAGACGACCAGTCTCTCAGTCTCGTAAGGTCCTCTTGTAATTTTTCACAATCCTCCCGCGATTTAACAACTTTGAATAACTTTGTGTCATCAGCAAATTGAATTACCTCACTAGTTACTCCCATCTCTAGGTCATTTATAAATATGTTAAAAAGCAGCGGTCCCAGCACAGACCCCTTGGGAACCCCAATAACTACCCTTCTCCATTGAGAATACTGACCATTTAACCCTACTGTCTGTTTTCTATCTTTTAACCAGTTTTTAATCCACAATAGAACACTACCTCCTATTCCATGACTCTCCAATTTCCTCTGGAGTCTTTCATGAGGTACTTTGTCAAACGCCTTCTGAAAATCCAGATACACAATATCAACCGGCTCACCTTTATCCACATGTTCCCCCATCTCTCCCTGAGCCTCTCACTCTCGCATCCTGTTTTTTTTTTCACTCCCACAACTGAGTTCCCAGTTGTTGTCCCCATCACTTAGTCTATCTTCCCTTTAAAGCTTTCTTCTAGCTCTTTACAGCAACATTCTCTCTCCCAACCAATAACCCAATTTCAATTCCCTTCCTAGCCCCCTCTATTTTTCTCTCCACAGCTTCACTACCAGTGCCTGTCCCGATCACTCAGCTCTTCTCCCCCTTACAGTTCCTTTCAGTTTCTTCTAGCCTTTTACAGCAGTGTTTTGACTCCAAGACAGAAACCCCTTACTATTCCTCTCCCTAAGGCTCCATTCTCAACCTGTGCCCATTATCCAGACTCTCTTCCCCATACAGCTCCTTTCTGCCTCTTCCAGCCCTTTGCAGCAGAATTCTCTCGCCCTGTCAGAAACCCCTTTCAAACCCCTTCCTTGACCTCTCTATTCCTTTCCCCACAGATCCACTCCCAACACATGTCCCCATCACCCAGCCCCTCTCCCCCTTACATCTCCTTTCTGTTACTTCCAACCTTTCACAGCAGAATTTCTCTCTCCTAGGCAATAACCCCTTTCTATTCACTTACCCCCTTCCTATTCCTCTCCCCATAGCTCCAGTGCAAGTCCTCATCTCCCAGCTCTCCTCTCCTTACAGCTGCTTTCTGCTATCTCTAGCTCTTCAAAGCTGCACTCTGTTTCCCAACCAGTGATCCCTTTCAAAACCTCTATTCCTCCCTCAGTACTTCTCTGTCCTTTTTACCTTCTTAATCATATTATTGTGGCAACACATATAAAATTGTCATGCCAATAAAATTATCCTGCTTATTTTGGAAAGGAGAAAAACACCCATGTTCGGGAGATGGGCGTCTGTTTCCCGTGGGCGGCCAAATAGGTATAATCGAAAGCCGATTTTGGTCATCTTCAACTGCACTCTGTCGCGGGAACGAATAAAGTTGATGGGGTGTGTCGGAGGCGTGGTGAAGGCGGGACGGGGGCGTGGTTATCGGCCGAGCAGAGATGGGCGCGCTCGGCCAATAATGGAAAAAAGAAAGGCGTTTTTAGCGAGAATTTAGGACACTTTTTTTGGACCCTTTTTTCTCATGAACAGGTCCCAAAAAAGTGCCCTAAATGACCAGATGACCACTGCAGGGAATTGGGAATCACCTCCCCTGACTCCCCCAGTGGTCACTAACCCCCTCCCACCAAAAAAAAACCACTTGCAAAAACCTTATTTCCCAGCCTCTATGCCACCTCAAATTCCGTACCCACCTCCATGACAGCAGAATGTGTTCGATCCTCTCACAGCCTTTCCCTGGGTCATATGTGGCTCTTGGGTGCACTGCAGGGTCACATCAGCATTGCATTGTGGTGGGTGTAGGATATTGGACTCCGTGATTTCACTAGCTTGTGTTACAGTCTTACGATGTTGGTAGTTGGTAGCAGGGGCGTAGCCAGACACCCAATTATGGGTGGGCCTGGGCCCAAGATGGGTGGGCAGAAGAACTCTGCCCTGTCCCACAAGTAATTTAGTCTCTCCCTCTCTCACCTGCATGCCATATGGTCTCTCAAACATCCCCCCTCCTCCGCATACCTTTTAAATAGCAGATTTTCATCGGCAGCAAGCAGCAACTAATACACACTGCTCATGTGGGCTCCACAGCCTTCCCTCTGATGCAACTTCCTGTTTCCTCATAGGCGGGAATACGTCAGAGGGAAGGCTGCAGGGCCGGTGCGAACAGTATGTATCAGTCACTGCAGGTGTGCAGGAGGGACAGTTGTTCAGGGATTTCGGCTGGTGGGGCTTGGGGATCCCTGCCAGCCACATCATAGGTGTACTGTTAGTGGGTGGGCCTAAGCCCAAAGTGGGTGGGCCTGGGCCCACCCGGGCCCACCCTTGGCTACGCCACTGGTTGGTAGGCTCTTCTCCCATGGTGCTTTTCCCTCTGCTTACTGGGTCAGAGTGTGCCCTGTTTTGTTTCTGGTAGACCATGAGGTAGTGGCCATTTTTGTAAGTCCGTTTTAGATCCCTTTCGTGTGTTAGCCACGTTACAGAACTTAGTTCTTACCTTGAATGTTGCTGAAAGAGGGCATTGTACACCATTCTGCCAGCTCTGACCTACTGCTAATCTTAGTACCAGGGAGACTCGTTGCCAGTGGGGCACAACCTCTGATCTGCAGTTAACTGTGAGTAAACGCGGTTATTGAAATAAAGGACGTTTTCAGCGAGATTAGTCTTATGGTGTGAACTGCTGTGCCAAGGTTATACAGCAGCAACAAGTCCTGTCCCTGGAGCAGTTTTAGTGGGTAATGCAGTGCACTTCAGGCAGGCGGACCCAGGCCCATCCCCCCCTACTGTACCACTTGTGGTGGTAAATGGGAGCCCTCTAACCCCCCCCCCCCCAAAACCCACTGTACCCACATGTAGGTGCCCCCTTCACCATTAAGTGCTATGGTAATGGTGTTGAGTTGTGGGGAGTGGGTTTGGAGGGGGATTTGGGGGGTCTCAGCACCCAAGGTAAAGGAGCTATGCACCTGGGAGGTGCCCAGTTGGTGTCCTGGCATGTGAGGGGGACAAGTGCACTACGAATCCTGGCCCTTCCCACAACCCAAAGCCTTGGATTTGGTCGTTTTTGACCTGGGGCGTCTCGGTTTCGATTATCGCTGAAAAACAAAAACGCCCAGCTCAAACAAACGCGCACATCCAATGCATTTGCCTGGCACAAACCGTATTTTCGAGACTAAAGATAAACGTCCATCTTTTTCGAAAATACGATTCGGCCCACCCCTTCACGACCCGTTCGCAGAGATGGACGTTCTTACACATGGGCGTTTGCGTTTGATTATGCCCCTCCACGTGACTCAAGGTCAGTGCTCAAAATTGTCATTAACAGTCACATGCATTTATAGCCATGGCTAAACTTACCAAATGAGGAACAGCAATCGATGCCCAAAGGTACACATCACACAAACAAGAAAAGGAAACACATCTTCGTCGGAAGAGAACAAAAGGAAAAAAAACAAAAGGCCAACAAAGTCTACAATCAACAGAGTCATGCATCCAGTAATACTTGCATGAGCAGATTATAGTTCTAAAAAAACAGCAATCAGTTCTCTCAGAGAAAAGAATTTATGCCAAGTTGAAAAGATCCATTTCTGGGGGCTCATCTGAGAGTACATTGAAGCAGAGCTTTTTCTTGCTCCTATCTCTTAGGGATTGACTGTCTCCAATCCCCGCATGGAGAAGTGTTCTATTAATCTGCAGTGTTTGTATCACCAGAGAGTTCTTCAATGAACACTTGACAATCTTTAAACTCTGTAATCCAAAAGTCCTTGCCTTCAAATTGAAAGATAGGAGCAAACAGAAAGCCTCCCTCACATATATATATTTTTTTAATTTCATTTGTGTTAAGGAACAAAACCTTTTATTTCTTTGTCAGATAGAATATGATAAATCAGAGAAGAACATGATGCCACCTCCCTTAAAGGAAATTGAACATCTCCGTCTGATACTATTCAGTAATGCTTGTTTATCTTGAAAATAATGGACACAGGCAACTATAAGCCTAAGATGTTTCAACTGCTTACAATACAGGCCAATATTTCTGTAGGCTTTATCATGTAGAACTGCTCCCTGATGCTCTGACAGTAAGCATCAAACTCCTGCAGCAAACAAAATGTATCTTCCACACCAAACATAGGTTCAGTGTAAGGGATCCAGGCCCCTTCCTATATAGCTATAATACAGAGCTTGGCTTGTCAAACTCCTGCACAGTGGCGTGCTTAGGGGGGCTGACACCCGGGGCGGATCGCCGATGCGCCCCGCCCCCCCCGGGTGCAGTGCTCCCGGATGCAGCGCGACCCCCCCCCCGGCGAAAGGACACCCCCCTGCAAAAGACCCCCCCTGGGTGCACGCGCTGGGGGGTGCCTCTCGCGCCTGTCCTTCCTTCGTTCCATGCTCCCTCTGCCCCGGAACAGGAAGTAACCTGTTCTGGGGCAGAGGGAGCATGGAACGAAGGAAGGACAGGCGTGAGCGGCACCCCCCCCCCCCCCCAGCGGAGTGCACCCAGGGCGGACTTCACCCACCGCCCCCCCTAGGAACGCCACTGCTCCTGCAATAGCAGAGCCTAATGTAGGGTGATTCGCTCATCAGCTGGAACTTGTTTCTGTACTACTGAGCTGATTGATTGCACAGTCACTGTGCCTTGAAATTCTTGTGAGGAGACCAGCTTGACCCCACCAATCTGGTGCCTGGGTTCAGGAACTTTCCTAAATTTCAAGAACTGCATCTTTAGTGACGTAAAGGACTAGATTCTATATAAGGCATCTGAAAAATCAACACTGAAAAAAAATATGCCTAAGTGTATTCTATAAAGTACGCCTAAATTTAGGTGTATTTTATAGAATATGTCTAAATTTCCAAGCAGATTATAAAATACGCTGCGTGCCCGTCTGCATGACTAAATTTAGTCATGGGCAGTTACACCAAGTAAAACTTGTAAATGCCGACGCCTAAATTAGGTGCAGATCAGGTATATTCTGTACTACTGAAAACCCCAAGGTGTAGAAATGCTGATGACCCACCCATTCCACGCCTATGGCCACTCCCCATTTTCACTATGCAACTTAGAATTTACATGCATAGCATTACAGAATATGCTTAGGCAGTTGTTTGCATAAATTCTAATTAATGCCAATTAGTGTCAATAATTGCTTGTTATGTGGCAATTACTGCTGATTAGCTTGTTAACTAATTAAGTTGTGCGTGCAAATTAAGAATACGACTAGACTTGGCGCAATTTAAGTCACGCTATATAGAATCCACGGGAAAATGTCGTTTCTGGGGTCCAGATGTTCAGAACAAAGGGAGGAGCTTGCTTAACTTCAGAGATAAGGCCTCTACCAGAACCGTATAAAGAAGGAACTCTGGAAACCAAAACCAGCTGGTGTTACCATTTGACCTGAACTATCATCCTTTCAAGTTTCTACCAGCAAACCTCTACTGCTACAGTGCTGAGACGTTCCAGGGTTATTCTGAATCCAGCTGTCCTGCACTGACATTGTCTGCTACCCTCATCCACATCCAGGTTGTATGCCAGCTCTGTTATTGCTAAAGGGTAACAGCAGGCGGCCTGATTTCAGGGCCTAAACCAGGGTTTACTCTAAATCAGGGGCGTAGCCAGACTTCGGCAGGAGGGGGGGTCCACAGCCCAGGTGAGGGGGCACATTTTAGCCCCCCGGCACCGCTGACCTCTCCGCCATTGCCGACCACCCCCCCCCCCCCGCCGCCACCACCATCAACTTTGCCCTCCCTGCCGACGACCCTCTTGACTCCCACCCCCAACCCTCCCCCGCTGCTGCCGTCATCGCCTACTTTTGCTGGCGAAGGACCCCAATCCCCGCCAGCCCAGGTCCTCTTGCTTCCCGCGCAAGGCTTCGTTCTGTTTCTGACGTCCTGCACGTACAACGTGAGGACGTCAGAAACAGAACAAAGCCTTGCGCGGGAAGCAAGAGGACCTCAGCTGGCGGGGGTTGGGGTCCCCCGCCAGCAAAGGTAGCCCACAACGATGGTGGGGGAGAGCTGGCAGCAGGAGGGGGGGTCAAGAGGGTGTTCGGCAGGGGAGTCCAGGACCAAATCTACAGGGGCCCAGGCCCCCGTGGCCCCACGTAGCCATGCCTCTGCTCTAAATTATTCCTGATGAGCTCTCATATAGTACATTAGTGAATGTTTCCTCAGCTATTTTATATTTGCTCTTTCTTGTCGTTGTTTATCATTAATATAGATAGATAGATAGATAGATAGATAGATAGATAGATAGATAGATAGATAGATAGATAGATAGATAGATAGATAGATAGATACACAGACCTCATTACACCTTATTGTGCCCCAGCACTGCCATATGAGGCAGTTTCCTATAATTGCACCCTTACATCAGGAAAGCCTCTTTTGTCTCTTTCACTAATGTCTCAATCAATTTAATCTTCATGTTAAAATAAGCAACCAACTCTGCATGTTCTCCAACATGGATTTCATTCTGGTAAATTAAACTAGAATATGTAACTATCCCTCTGGGAACATATAAGCCACATTGAACCTACCAATAGGTGGGAAAATGTGGGGTACAAATGCAATAAATAAATAAATAAATTCATTCAAAGATTTAAGCTCTATTTTACTGTTTCCCACTATATTAGTCAGGTCAGCGTGTAGCAGCTCTGCTAAGTCAGATTTGGTGACAGCCAAGTCAGGACTAGCCAAGGATACCTCTGCAGCCCTAATCATAGTTGGAGCTTCTGTGGAGATAGAAGGCACAGTAGTTTGAATTGGAACTCAGCTAGCCAATAAAGCAGTGTATGAAGACTTAGGCTGCATACACAGGAGACCAGCAGTCCAATTCCCAAAAAGGGAAAGAGGCATCTCATAATCAGTAAGATTAGGTTCAAAAAAACAGTAGTACTTAAAAAAAACTGAAGCAGAGTCATATGTGTGATAGCCGAGCTGATCATTACAGAATTTTGAAACTTTTCTAGAGAAATACTGCAATAGTACATTCATACCACACCAAATATTGTGGTGGCGCTCAACAGCTAAACAGTCTCTCACCAAAAATGGCTGGTGTATCCTGACTTATACACTGACATACCAAAGCAAAAAGAAAGGCCTTGCTATTAATACTGAAGAAACTTAGGGAAGTTCTGGTGGCTCCACTGGCTGAGCTGTTCAATGCTTTAGAGTTGGGAGTGGTCCCAGCAGATCGGAGAAGGGCAGAAGATATCCTTTTCCACAAAGCTGGAAGTAAGGAAGAGGTTGGGAATTACAGGATGATAAGTCTGACTTCTGTGGTGAGTAAATGAATGGAAGCGAGAGAGAGCACTACATGTGGTGTACTTGGATTTTAGCAAAGGCATTGAGCCAGTTCCGCATTGAAGACTAAAAAATAAACTGAGTGTGTTCGGTATGGGCCTTAAAGTGACTGACTGGGTTAGGAACTGGTTGAGTGGAAGATAACAGAGGGTAGTGGTAAATGGAGCTCACTCTGAGGAAAAGGATGATACCAGTGGTGTGCCACAAGGTTCGGTTCTTGGGCCACTTCTTTTTAACATTTTTGTAAGCGATGTTGCTGAAAGGCTGTCTGATAAGGATTGCCTGTTTGCAGATGATACCAAAATCTGCAATAAGGTAGACACCCCTTGATGGTGTGGATAACATCAGGGGGTGTTTACCTTATTGCAGAATCTGTAAGGGAGTGATAGGGAACGTAGATGGCATGGATGGGCAGACGGGATAGGCCATATGGTCTTTATCTGCCTTCACTTTTCTATGTTTCTATGTAGATACAAATTTCCTAAGTCCAAGTGAATGCCAGCTGCTAATTTTCTCCTTATGCAAGCTTAGATCTTATTTTCCCAGCATGGGCTACATACCCTTGAATCTCAAATTAAAAGCACATCGTAGAACAACCATTACTGCAGGGAGGACAGGATTCTACAACTTCAACATTCAAAACTGAACCATGGCGTTATACCTAGAAATTCAATGCCAGGCCATGTCAAGGCTCCAGCATTGAATTTCCAGGTATACAGAGCCGGCTAAAATTTAGCTGGTTATGTGCAATATTCAGCACTTAGCCGGCAATGAAGAACCACAAAAAGATAGGACTGCTTTTTATGAGGTCCTATTTATGCAGTTATACTAACCAGTTAAGTGATGACTCCGCCCCCAACCACCCCCAAAATAGCCAGTTTCAACTTGGGCACTAACCAGGCATTTTCAGCAGTAGAGGAATGGCCTAGTGGTTAGAGCAAGGGTCTTGCAACCCAGAGGTGGCCTGTTCAAATCCCGCTGCTGCTCCTTGTGGTCTTGGCCAAGTCACTTAACTCTCCATTGCCTCAGGTACAAATTTAGATTGTGAGCCCTCCTGGGACAGAGAAATATCCAGAGTACCTGAATGTAAGTCACGTTGAGCTACTACTGAAAAAGGTGTGAGCAAAATCTAAATAAATAAAAATTATTTGGTTAAGTGCTGTAGGCACTGTTATATCAGAAAGTCATTCAGACAGCAATTACTCTGGACTGGTTTGGCTAAGTAGATGACCATTATCTAAATGTGGCCCTTAGATTCTTGTCAGGCTGTCCACAAATGAAAGGAATAATGTAAATATATTATTTATTATAGATGTAAAAAAAAAAAATTAGCAATATGCAAAGCAAAATACCAAAATATGTACTGTGCACAATATATACTAAGGATTACCAATAGATATATGAATATATATGTACATATATAACTACACAACTATAATATATCCTGAGAAAGGATTACCAATTTAGCAGCAAAGTTAGGCTACTGACCACAGGCTCTGATACAACCAGTATTTCACAGGCAAAAACCAAAACTAACTAAACTTGAGCATGAGGAAAAATTCCTGCTTCTCACCCCTGCGGTCAGTAGGTTCGGAGTCCAGATGGGGTGATGAATCAGCTCCTTCTTCTCCTCCAGGCTCTAGCAGAATCCACCTGCAAGCCCCTTAAGATCAGGATTTATTCTAAGGTCCCTGCTTTGTGCAGTTGGTTACTCCGTATGTAGAAAGCCACAGGGCTGCTTCTAAATTTTAACTTGGCTGCTCTTAGCACAAGGAATTATAGTTTACAAGTGTTTGGCAAATCAGTCTGTAGCTCCTGAGAGAGATGCATACACCACAAAATCTTCTCTTCTGTCTGTTCTTCTTCCTCTCTCTTTCATACCCAGCTTTGGCACTCCCCTCCGAGTCAACAGATGACCATCATAGACCAATCACTCAACATCTATCCATCTGTCCAGGTCACATACGTTCATGGCAATGAGAGGCCTTGTGGGCATTTGGCAAGAACAGTTTTTCAGTGGTGGGCTTACAGTACCAAACTGCCCTCCATGGTTCACAGATATTCCCAGAAACTCTGTGTCTGTGAGGCATGCTCCTACACACTTTCCCAGGAGATAACTGGAAGGCTAGTGCACATGGCCAAAACACGGTACTGTGTGTCGTCTTCCATCAATAAAGAGTCTTCCATCAATAAACGTCATTCAAACTCCACCAGTTGTCTCTTCCAGGCTAGTACATGTAAATATGTCCTTCAGTGAAGTTACTAGCACAGCTCTGCCAAGAAGTAGTTTTTCTTTGTAGAAAAGCTGATTCATGTTGTATGGAGGCCTCTGTAGAATCCATATCGGTTCAGCAAAGATGGTTCAGGCCTAACCAGTCCTCAGACCAGCAAAGGTGAGACAGCAGAAAAAGACTCCTACAGTGCTGTTGAAAATGCCCAGTGACAGGCGACTTAAAATGGCAGGAGCCTCTCCTTGCCATTTAAACCATTTTGATTATTGGGCCCATGTTGGTTCAATAATGAATTGATAATGAATGTGACTGTTGACCGGATGGACCACGAAGGTTTTTATCTACCATCATTTACTATGTTGCTGTGTTACTATCATAATATTGGCCTGGGCATGAGCGCCACTGCATGCCACCAACAAACACCAATTTGCTCCTCATTTCTCTCTCTTGTTGGATGCTTCAATAATCTCAATGCACGTACAGCTTCCTCTCCTGCTGTTGCACTCCACTCAGGATGAAACATGCCACTGTTGCTTCTGACTCCAGGCAGGCTGCTTTTGTGTACACTGCAATTTCACACTCCCAACATCACAACACATTATCTGGAACATCTATTGGAACATCTAGACTACTTTGGCAGGGACTAAAATCAATCCTCAGCAAGACCACGGTAATTGGCTCCAGGAATCAAACTTTAAAATTGCTGACTGGTAGGATGCATATAAGGAGAAGAGGAACGAAGTGGCCATCTTGGTCAGTAACTAACATGGGAAGAATTCAGTAAATGGTGCCCAAAGTTAAGCACTGGGAAGATCCATGCTAATTAGTATTCTGCAAGGGCATTCTATGCAGAGCACACCATGCAGAATACTAGCTTAGCACAGATCATGCACCTAACTTTGGGTGCGGCACTTACGTGTGCTGAAACCTGGTGCAAATGCTGGCATGCAACTAATGGCATTTGGGTTCATAAATGACCCTATTTTATAACATCATGCCTAATTTCTGGGAATGCCCCTGACCCACCAATGCCCCTCCCATGGCCATGTCCACTTTTGAGTTGCGTGCTATAAAATTTAGGCATGCATTTTATGGAATAGGACGCAAGGCAGATCTGTGCGTAAACCCAAACAACTGCCAATTAACGCCAATCATTGATTGTTAACAGCTCTTTAACTAATTAGATTATCTGCGGATATGAGATCTGCGGCCAAATTTTCATGCTCAACATTGGGCGACCTATATAGAATCTGGGGATTAATGAGTGTTAATTCATGGATATTGGCTATGCTTAGATAACTTGTAGGCATCACCAGAGATCTAGATATTCAGCGCCAGTACCTCAGTTATGGACCATTTCAGCTTGTGGCAGAGCTGTTTTATCATTTTTTGAAGGTTTTATTATTTTCCTCATAACTACTCATAACTACTCAAATTGCAACTTACGCATCCGGCTTCTCCTACATAAGCGCACAACTATGGAATGGCCTCCCAAAAGCTGTGAAAATAATCCACGACCACCTGAACTTTAGGAAATCACTACAAACCAACCTCTTCAAAAAGGTCTACCCCAACGACCCAACGTAAACCTCTTCACCCAGCAACACAGCATGACTATGATCGTACTGGACAACACACAATCTTCATCCCTTCCGACCCTCCACGTATACCTCATATGATCACCTTTCAACCTTGTATTTGTTATCAACCGAATGGGCAAACGCCTTTGACGGTACTATCTAAGCCACATTGAGCCTGCAAATAGGTGGGAAAATGTGGGGTACAAATGCAACAAATAAATAAATAAATAATTTAAGGCACACTAACAAACCAAATGCAGACTAATGAATACATTTTCCTTAAGATAATGCAGGTTAGAAATGTGGGGGTCCTTTTACAAAGGCATGGTAGGCTAGTGCGCCCCCTGGTGGTAATTTTGGATTTGGCATGCCCATACCACCGGGACAAATTTGTTTTTTATTTCCTACCACGAGCGGTGTTTCCGGTGTTAATCTGCAGTTGGTGCACACAAACCAGCCACCGCACATGTACTGTGTGAGCCCTTAGTGCTAGATCAATAGGTGGCGTTAAGGGCTCGGCCATAAATAGACATGTGCTGGTTTCAATTTTACCGCAGGCCCTTTTCCTGGCCCATTGAAAAAAAAAGCCCTTTTTCCTAGACATAGTAAAAACTGGCCCGGCGTGTGCCAAAAACATGCATCCACACTACCGCAGGCCACTTTTTGCCACAGTTTAGTAAAAGGACCCCTTGATTAATAAAATAAATAAATATCACTAATGTAGGCAAATATGCATGAAAAATCCTTTGTAAAATTACTCCCATTATGGGTTGGCAGCATATCATAGTGATTAGCACTGAGAGCTGCAAACCAAAATATCCTTGTTTATGTCTCATATCTACCAGCCCCTGAATGACCATCGACAAGTCACCCAATTTCCCTGTGTTCTTAAATTGTAAATTCTTTAATCCAGGTTTGTTTTAATATATGAATAAGTCATTCCAGTGCTGTACCATTGCTGATGGCAATATACACTGTGCCTGATATTCTGCCCATATAAGTCCTGCCATCGGCACTGACCCTGGATATTCAATTCAAGGCCGTTTCCAGCAACCAGCATTGAATATCTGGGTTTATTTTGGCCACTAAAAAGTTAACTAGTTATACCAATATTCAGCGCTAACGGTTTAACTTTTTAGCAGACAAAGATAGGCCTACTATTTAAGCGATCTATTTTGACCACTCAATATAGCTGGTCTGGCACTGAATATCCACGTCTAACCGGGTACATTGCGTGATATAGCTGATTAATGGTTAGCTGCTAGCCAGGATATTTAGCAGGAAATAACCGGTTATCTCCCACGGAATATCTGCGGTTAGGCGCTTAAATTCTACATGACTCCAATTCTAAAATCTTTGCCCTGGCTCCCTATAAAATTTTGTATTGAGCTTAAAATCTTATTGTTGGTTTTTTTAAATACTGAATGGTGGTATTTCCAACCTTCTCGCTCTTTAAGTTCATCTCAAAAACAACTACTTGAAGTACCTTCTTTTTGGCAGGTTCGTTTAGAAGAATTTAAATCTTCTATCTTTTATATTAAAGTCCCTAAGTTATGGAACACGCTGCCTATTGAGCTTTGCACTATGCAAAATATTGCCCAGTTCAAAAAAGCCTTAAAAACCCATATGTTTATTCAGGCATATAGATCACCAGATGTATGATATTATTTTGTTTACAGTGGTGTCTGAATTTACATTGTAGTATGCTTTTGTTAAGTTGTAGTATAGTAGAATTTTGTATAGTGATTATGTATTTTTATTGCTATGTTTACATTATTTTTTTTGTATGTGGCTTTGTTCCCTGCTTAGATTGTTTCAGATATAGCGGTGTATAAATAAAGTATTATTATTATTATTATTATCATGATTATTAACCAGCCAGGAGCCATTCCCAGCCAGTTAAATAATTTTGAATATCAGAGGGATTGTGTTTAAAAATATATATACACAAAGCTTGTTTTCTGGTTAACTCTGTTAAAACTTGACCAATTTCAATAAAATTTGGCATACGTCATCATTCACACCAGCCACCTCACCTAAACAAGGTCGCTACCATCTTGTGATTTTCATCATGATACATGCAGACGCCATTTTGCTTTAAACATAAACAGTTACCATGGTTCTCAGTCAAGACAATCTGATTATTTTTTTTTAACTTGTATCTTTAGAAAGGTTATGCTTTTCATAGACTGGTGCAAGAGTTTCCAGAAAGAGGTGGAAGAGGATAAGCATAGAATATGTTTTGAAGAAATTTAAAGAAACAAGCTCAATTGATCACCAGTCAGGAAGTGACAGGGCCCAATCAGTTCGCACTAAAGAAAACATTATGACAGTTGAAGAACCAGGTAGTGAAGTAACGTCTAGGTGAGGTGACCGGCATGAGTGTAGGGTTATTGCAAATTTATCCAGGATGATGTAACCCATATTTTACTGATATTGGTCAAGTTTTGACAGATTTATGCAGAAAACAAGCTTTGTATTTTATATAATTAAGATGACTAGGAGGGGCTTGTCTCAGGTAATCAGGCATTCCTCCCTGTGGTCAAGTGTGTTTGACAGCCTTGGTGCAGGCCTGTGCTATCTGCCTGAAATAGGAGAGAAACAAGAGGAGGTCAGGGACTAGATTTGAGTGAAGCAGTGCCCTTCAATGAGCTGGTCTGCTCTGTCCATTCCAAATTCACTCTTTCCCCTTATGTCCCTTGCAAGACAGGCAGAAACAGGCGAGACAGAGTGCAGAGTGAATTTTGCAACAGCCTTTGACTTATCCCACCCTTCAATGATCAAATTTCATCAATGACTAGAACTTCATTTGCTGGTTTGCCCCTTTTATAGCAGTTTTATTCTGTATTAGATTGAAAAGACTTGGCTGTTTGACTTCATGATTTTGCCCTTACTAGGTTAGATTATTGTAATGCTATTTACTGGGGACTTCCAAAGTATCAACTCCAAAGACTGCAGATTGTCCAAAACACAGCATCCTGACTTATATTAAATAAATACCACCGGATCACATTACTCCTGTATTGGCCAAACTGTATTGGCTACCTGTAGAGCAACATATGCTTTTTGTTACTGTTTAGTGTTCAGTGTATTAAATTAAATTTAGAAGGTCCCATGTAGTTAAAAAGTTTGTTACCATTATATGAGACTTTGAGGAGTTTAAGTTCCTCCCAATCAGGATTGTTGTAGGCATTGAACTGCAGACAGCGTAGTCACATAATTTATGGTGATGGGTTCATAGTTGTGGAATTCCAAGCCCACTGGAGCTATGGAGCTAAGATTTTTAAAGTGTTATTTCACATTTAGAAATAATGTAAACGTTTTGAATGTAATAACTAGTTAACACTGTATTTTATAAACCTTGCACATGTGAATGTTTTAAATGAATGCTGGATTGGGAAGGGGGTGCAACGAAAATGTAAAAGACTTACTAAAATGAGGAATACTTTTATTGTAACTCACCCCAAGCTAACTGGTGAAGTGATCCATCAAATTTGGTAAAGTAAAATTGTCTAACAGTAACTCAAGAATGGACAGAAAACCCCAACAAATTCTCCACGAATCTAAACAAGACAGAAAATCTGTGGGTTCCTAACACAAGTGGACAGGTACCTAAATTCAAAATGCCATTTGGGAAGTATGCATTCCCCCTAAATTCACAGGTCAGGAATCTTGCATACTGTTAGACTCATCACTTTTGATCTCGCAAATTTTAAATAAACGTTGAAAACTGTCTATCAAGTTTCATGTTTACTAAAAATTTACTATTCTGCCCTTTGGAATACCTTCAGGATGGTTTACAAAGTCATGTGGCAGAGGCCAGCAGACTTAAGTACATAAGTATTGCCATACTGGGACAGACCAAAGGTCCATCAAGCCCAGCATCCTGTTCCCAACAGTGGCCAATCCAGGCTTGAGTGACTACTGGTGTGTTGAAGGAGTTCTGCTTTGGAGAGAGCCCTGATTTATGCAACAGTGTTGTGCTAGGCAGAGTATGCATAAGAAAAAGGAGAGAGACTTGAAGGTCAGTTCTGTGCTGTGCTGTGACTGTGTGGCTAGGGGTTGGTAGCAAACCAAAGCCCAGAGACTGCTGAAGTTTCTGGGACCAGAGAAGTAAGCCCAAACCTTGAAGACAAGTGTGCAGTTTGAAATGTTTGCCATTGAATGCCTGCCACTGTAAATTCTGCCTCTCTGATGGGCAGATGATCAGAAGCAAACGCGGGCGCTAGAAGCAATTAGCACCATACTAGCGCCTGCATTTGCTACCGCCCCATGATCAGAGCCCCCGAGCGCGTGAAACAATGCACTCTGAACGCAACTAGAATGCAAATACATGCTAAACAGGGCTTTTAGCGCAAGTAGCATGAAAATGCATGTTAAACATATTCCTTCCCAATGATCAACAAGCAGCTCGCCAAACATTGGGGCACTGTCTGCGGCAAATCCTACACCGACTCGGAACTGGTGTTTGCAGACCATTGGGGAGGAATGGTGAGCCCTGTCCAGCATGCATTTGCATACTAGCAGGCCTCCCATTCCCCCCCCCCCCTCAATACAACCCCCCCCCTGCAGAAGCATAACCCCGACAGCAGCCAGCGACACAGGGGCTGGAGGTCTGCCGGACCTCCAGCCCCCAACCCCCTGACACAAGTTCAGGGTGGGCTGGAGATCCAGTGACTCTCCATCCCCCCTAACCCCACCTCGCATCCCCCCCCCCCCCCAAAAGCCCTGGTGGCCCAAGCAAATCGAACTCCCCAAACCTGGTGGTCTAGCGGCCTTCTTTCCCTCCCCCTACCTTTGTTGGAGGAGGGAGGTACACTCCCTCCTCTTCTAGCAGCGCCACCTTGAAAATGATGGCGCCCACACTGCCCAGTGCATCCTAGGATTCGCTGGGTGGGGCTTCACACCATATAAGGGAGACTCGAGAGTATTGGGTATCCTGAAGTGAGAGAAGGTTGATTGCAAGAGTGGTTGCTGCCCCTGTAAGTGGCAACTGAGAAGGAGAAAGAGCTTCAGGTGGATTAGGGGAATCAGAAAGAGCTTCAGGTGGATTAGGGGAATCCAGCCTGGAAGCGGGAACCAGAACAGGGGAAGCTTGTTCAAGGCCAGAGTGCAGCCCTGTAAGGTGCACTGCTGGAGGAAGGACAGCTTAAAGAGTCTATGCCTGAAAGAATTTGGATTGGTATCAGTATAACAGAAGAGGCCTTGGGTTTATTCCTGACACAACAGGATGGGTGAAGGACAGGAGTCTGTGGAAATATGTACAGTGCAATTTGCTTAAATGCAAGGGTCTGGGACAGTGGCGTAGCTAGGTGGGGCGCAGGGGGAGCGGTCACTCCCCTTAATCAATTTTTCAAAAAGACGGCGCCTATGCGGTGCTTCCCGCCTATGCACATGTGCAACCAACTTCCTGCTTGCACGCAGGAACAGGATCGTCGTCCGGTCATCATCGCCTGCTGCTGTGAGCCGGCCAGTCCGCACACTCCCCGTCTCCCGTCCCCACACTGTGCTGCCTGCAGAAGTACTTGAAGCCAGGAGAAGGAGAAAGTCCTGCTCAGCCGAAGCTGCAGCGCTGTTGCACAAGCTTCCCCCACAGAAGAAAGGCAGCCTGAGAGCCGGTACATCCATGCACCCAGTGTGAGAGAAAGGAGGGGTGTGGATAATGTAGGAGGAGGGGGGGAGCCAATATCACAAGCTGCCCACAGAAAAAGCAGCCGGCGGTACATCCAGTGTAAGAAGCTGGCAATCAATCAGGGGCTGCAGATTTGTGCTGAAAGGGCTGGTAGAGCCAGGGCCCCAGAGAAAACCAAACACACAGGAAGGAGCAGCCTCTGTGCTTCCAGCCTACCAGTGCACACACACACACACACACCTCCGCCGGACAGAAGCACAAAGCAGGCATCTTCCTTCAGTTCATCAGAAAGCATCGTATGGTGAGTCCGGCCTCTGCTGCTCTGCATGGGGGGGGGGGGGGGGCAAAGATGCAGCCAGCAATGGCTCCTGCAAGTGATGGGCTTGGATGAATGAGCTGAAGTGCATCTGCTACCGTGGGCACCATGTCTGAAGCACTTCTCTTCCACAGCATGTGTGACAAGTTCATGCAGGGAACAGAGGGCACAAAGAAATCCTAGCGCTCAGTCAAAGTGAAACTTGGTGAACAGAAAGGAAGCTGAGCTTTGCAAACAGCACATCTCGCCCACTCCTATAATTTCAATCCAAGCTGCAAAAGGTTCTTCCTGCTCTGACAAACTGAAGCAAGCAAGGTTTACATCACAAACAGAAAAACCAGCAAAAACCCAAATTCTCAGAGCAGCACACTTAAATGAGACTAAATGAACTGCACTGTGTTTAGTTCTATGAAAGTTATAGATTGGCAGCAGTATTGGCTTAAAGCAGGCAGTTACATGTGACGATTTCCCACTAAATTCTCCTAATGCACCTCACGCCTGATCTACAGGACCCTCTGCAATTAAAGTACTGAGAACCACACAGAGCTTTTCCAATGCACTTTCAGTCCTGACCTGCTATTTTACAGCTGGAACCAGAATCTTCTTCATAGTTCAGAGAACTTTGCCACTAAGATTATTAGCAGGGTACCAGACTTTTTCCCAGAAACCCTGGATTGCTTACTGGTGATTCAGTTGTAGACCCTCTCCTGTATTCTACTGGCAAGGGGGATTACAGGATCTAAAACAGCATGGTTTCACTAGAGGCAGGTCTTGTCAGACAAGTCTATACTGATATCTATGCTGCTGAGCTTAGTGGTTCACCTGAGCAAGAGGACACACAGCTTGTGACCTCTGAAAGCTTACTCAAGGCATACACTAAGAAACATACTCCACCAGGGATGGACTGACGGTGATCTGGGCACCCCGGCACTATGGGTCATGACTACAATGCACATGTGTGGGGAGCCATACCGTGCACAGAGAGCCAGAAACAAGGGATATGAGCTCACGGAATATTCCATAGAAAGACTTTTATCTATGGCAGCTGAGCTGGGAGAACCAAGGCAAAAGTCAGATTTCCAGTGGGTCCTGAGGAGGCAGCAGGGTGCAGGGGACGCATTAAAAAGTACAATTACAGAAATAGCAAAAGCACTGCTTTTACAAATGTGTGGAGCTGTCAAGATCCACCCACAGCAGTTTTGAAGAAGTCAGTCTTCTATGATTGCTGTTAATTCAAGGTGCTGGAGAAGATCTGCTTTCCACCCCCCAATGTAACCTATACTTATAGTGATGTTTGCAGCTAGAGGGGGGGAGTACCCCTAAAAACACAGAGAAGGTACATTCCTGGCTGGACATTGGAGGACATTTGCACAGGGGATGAGTTAGACTTTTTCAGAGTTGGCTCAACAACATTCTTCTCCTGCTCCTGGCTTCAAGCAGTGCAGGTAGGCAGCAATGTGGGGGTGCGCGGGGCCTAGGACTATCTGTTCAAAGGTGGGTTAGGGCTGTTATGGTGTGGTAAGTTTTGTGTTCTAGAGCAGTGTTTCCCAAGTTGGCCCTGGAGTACCCCCTTGCCAGTCAGGATTTCAGGATATCCACAATAAATATGCATGACATTGATTTGTATATACTGCCTCCATTACATGCAAATCTTTTTCATGCAGATTCATTGTGGATAGCCTGAAAACCTGAATGGCAAGGGGGTACTCCAGGACCACCTAGGGCAACACTTCTCTAGGTCCCACTGTAATATTTATAGCACTGTCTTTTTGTAGGTGGATTAGGGCTGTTATGGTGTGGTAAGTTTTCAGTATAGGTTTTGATTGTCTTTTTGTAGGGATTTGTATTATTTCACAAAATGTCTAGCCCTGTTTGAAAGTAGGCTCTGGGGCAAGGGCCTGGTGGCCCTCGCCACCTAAAATAAAAATGCTCAGGACTAGTGTCCTTCACATCCAGTTGAATCACCACACAAACAAACGCCCATCTGATTTAAACAAGGTGTCTAGCAGTGTGTGCTATTCCTGAGGTGATGGTCACGATTTGAATATTTTTATTTGAAGTTAAGAAGACAGGTTGCCTGCTCTGGCCAGTCCAGGGATCTCTTCTGTGTCCTGCCTCTTGATGTAACTTACTGTTTCCTTGTAGGCAGGACACAACAGAGACAGCCTGTATTAATCAGTGCCCGCTACAGCCCCTGAGCAACAACACAGACACTGCTGTGTAGCTGACACCAACTGGCGCCTATTTTATAAAAGTCTGCTCCCCCTGAGATCAAAACCTGGCTACGCTTCTGGTCTGGGACCAAAGAAATGCATGCAGTTAACCACAGCGTGCACTTAACCATTGTGACCCAAAGAAGCTTCACATTTGATAAACATATGTACAGTACTGTTTATTATTATACGTACAGTATACAGTCTCTGTTAACTGGCATTAGGCTTACTTGAAGTAATCAGTTATAGTCCTCTGTACAATCTTGGGTCTGTGAGCTCCATAGACTACGTCTGCCAGACGGTAAAAACTGTCATAGCACTGACATCCAGTGGCCTCCAGATAGGCCCGCACGGTGTTAAGACTCTCGAGAGCTCTTGCAAAAGTGACAGGAGGAGGTTGTTGAATTGGGTCAGCATGTGCCTTGCTGCTCATTTCTTCATCTGTTCCATCATCAGCCGTTGTTGCCTGCGCATATCTCGACATCAGTGCTGTCTTCAGCTGTTTGTAGATTGTGATCAACAGCTACGTAGCGATGGAACTCCTCTTCAGTAACACCAGCTGGGATGTCAATAACCTCTTCATCTGACGTGTTTGCAACAGCTCCATCTGTTTCGTCCCTCTCCACATCCTTAACAAAGCTTGCCCGCTTGTAGCAGCTCACAATGGTTGCCTGTGTAACATGATTCCAGGCTTCTTTCTGCATATGTAGGGAATCCAACAGTGATAGATTACGAGCCAGTTCAACAGCACATTTATCCTTGCCAGTCTGGTCATCCATAACGCTCATCAGACGACGTAGCACAAGAGCCCGATAATGTTGTTTGAAATTGGCTATTATGCTCTGATCCATAGGTTGGATCAGAGAGGCAGTGTTTGGTGGCAGGAAGACCACCTTGACGTTAGACAGCCTGACATCATCACTGTGTGCAGCACAATTATCACAAAGCAGCAAAATCTAATGCTTTTGTGCCCGCATTCTAGTGTCTAACTTCTTTAGCCACTGCTTCCAAATTTCCCCAGTCATCCATGAATTTGCATTAGCCTCGTATGACACAGGAAGTCGCTTAACATTCTTGAAGCAACAGGGCTGTTTGCTCTTTCCAATGACGAGGGGTTCCAACTTCTCACTCCCATGCATATTGCAGCAAAGGAGGATCATCAGTCAGTCCTTCAACATTTTACCTCCAGTAGTTTCGGCATGTTTGAATGCAAGTGTTCCATCAGGAATCGCTCGCCAGTAGAGTCCGTTTTCGTCAGTATTGAAAATGTCACGAGGTTCAAACTCGTTCAAGATGGTAGGAAGAACTGAAACAACCCAATTTTCAGCACCAAAGTCATCAGCGTCTTGTTTCTCACCATGCTGTTTCTTGAATGTTATGTTGTTCCTCTCCTTCCATCTTTTCAACCATCAACAGCAGCTTTGAATTCAGTTAATCCAAGACTTTCAGCTAGCTGATTAGCTTTCTCCCGACTTGAGAAAACCACCGAAGAAGAGGATCTTCTACCTCCTCAGCTTTTCCCGCCCGTTTTCGTTTCCGTTGTGGATTTGTATTGTTTTGCCAGTCTTCCAGAAGCCGGTCTTTCTGTTTCAAGACACATGAAATAGATGCTTGACTTTGTTTGTTTTCTAATTTTTTAGGACCTTCTATTCATTCAGCCAGTGTTAAAGTCTTACAGTTCCGCCGCGATGACAACGATGACCCCGGTGTTCGCTCTAACAACATTCTTTCGTTTATTCTGCCTGTGGCAGTTAAAGAGGCAGTAAATTTGAAATCTCGTTGGTTGTCACACACCAGTTGGCTTCCATATTCCATGCGCACGCTTATGCGGAGTCTTTCCTGCAGAGGAGCGGTCTTGAGCCATGCATATAAGCGAATCTTGCACTTATCAGTGGTGCGCTAAACCGAAGTTTGTCCCCATAGAAATTGATGGTGCCAAAAACGGGACCGAAGTATGGTATGCAGTTAAACAGAACATGCGTTTATCCGACATGCACTTAAATGGAGTGCGCTGTACAGTACTGGCTTAAACCAAAGAGTGAAGGTATGGGGCTGAGATTATCATGGATGGTATTGGATATATAATATGCACAAAGAGGAGTTTTAACTGTCAGTTACAGAAGTTCCAATAAAGTTATTTGCATTCTACAAAGTCCAGGAGTGCAGAGTGATCGTTGGGGCAAGAGATGAACGCTTGGTCTTAGCTTGGCTAACTCCCGCGGTTACCGCTAAACCTGGGTATTCAACACTGGGCCTTTTCCGGTGACCAGCATTGAATATCCAGTTTATTTTGTGCCGGTTAAAAGATAACTGGCTATGTTGATATTCGGATTTAGCCGATTATTTTCTAACTGGTCAAAGATATCCCACATATTCACACGGCCAAATATAGACGCTAAAGTGGGACTGAAAATCGGCAGATAGCCGGTTATGTCGGCCGATATAACCGGTTATCTGCTAGCCACTAACCGGTGATATTCAGTGGGATGTAGCCAGCTAAATATTGCCTGATAGCCGGTTATGGGACATTTAACTGTCCAGGTGCCAATCCTGGACAGTTAAATGCTTTTGAATTTCGGGGGGGGGGGGGGGGTCTTCAGTTCTTTACCAGTAGCAAGCAGCAACTTATTCACACTGCTGCACCAGCCCCAGAGCCTTCACTCTGATGCAAATTCCTGTTTCCACATAGATGGGACTACATCATAGGGAAGACTCTGGGGCTGGCAAAGCAGTGCATATGAGTCGCTGCTTTTTGCCGGAGAACAACTGACGTTTTTAAAAGGTACAAGGTAGGAGGGAGGAGGGTGAGGGATGTCAGACTGCCTGCTAGAGAGGGGAGGGAGAGGTGCCAAGAGTCTTTAGTTGTTGAGGCTTAGGGATTCCCGCCAGCCACATCACAGGTGCACCGTTGCTGGGTGGGCCAGTCCCCGAAATTGGTTGACTTGTGTCCATCCATGGCTATGCCATGGTTGTGAAGTAGAAGCCTATAGCTAATAACTTGTTAGACCTGTGGCAAAAGGAGATATGCTGTAAGACTCCATACAGTGAAATGTGCTTAGAAAGTGGGCAAGTGGGACAGCCAGAATGTGGTGAGAGTTTATTGTGCAATGGAATTTAACTAATAAGCCACAAGCCCAGCTTTAAAGGTGAGAAGGAAGGAGGTAGAAACGAAACACTAATGAGTGGAAGGGAGGCAGAGAGACATCTTCACTTCTTGCATCCTTCTTTACCCCTTCCTCCACATCAGTCTTTCTTCTCAATCTTCCCTGAAGATGATTTATGTTTTCTTGGACATCAGAAGACGCTTAACAGACAAAACAACTAACACCTTTTTCTCAGGTAATAATTTGCTAGATGCCTGCTACTGTTCATAATGCAAAAGACTAGAATTTAAATTCAAACATTCCTCATTTCTGCAACCATTGTATTGGATTGCCTATGGAGTCCTGAATGCTTTGAAGAGCTATTTTGTCAGATGTGGGACTTATTTCACATGATGTGTAAAAATAATTTTTTTTCTTTTGGATTTACAAACAATATATTTTCCGGAATGCTTGCATTTAATAGAAGGTGTTAATTGTCACTTTCCACCTTGCAGAGGTCAACTTAATTAACCACTTCATAGATACCAGGCACACATTAGTGAGTTTGTGAGTGTTGTGCTTGATGTTTTGCATTTCTTCTTGCACTTAATTTGCAGTCATCCCAGGTATCAAGCGGGGGAGGAATTCTAAACTTATTGTCATCCATTTAAGGTATACATATTTATTTAGCAAAGCAGTTAGATTTCATGGAAGGTACCAGATTTTCAGAACTGGGAATGGACATTGTAAATTTACAGCATAATCTCTAGATTCAACAGCTGCAGTGTAGACTTCCTTGCACTTCATTGCCACCATGGAGGCACCACGTGAAGAGATTAGAGTTTAGTTCATTAGTTATTGGTCCCTCCAATCTAGCTGCCAACTATCCCAAGATCCAATGATGATTTTAGGAAGAGCACTGGGATTATACCTATCAGATCACTCTGTGGGCCACCAAACAGCTATCAGATATTACCTAATCACTACAGACAATCAATTAGAGGCCTCCCCACCCCCATGCACAGAGCAGAGGCGTAGGTAGACTTTGGCGGGAGGGGGGTCCAGAGCCCGAGGTGAGGGACACATTTTACCCCCCCCAGTGCCAATGCCCCTCTCCTGTCCCTTTCGACCCCCCTCCCGCTGCTGCCACCATTCCTCCCCCGCCACCGCCAGGTACCTTTGCTGCCGAAGTCCCCTTCAGCGCCATTCTCCGAGTCCGGCGCATTCGCTGATCTGGATTCTGTTTCTGTGAGTCCAACGTCCTGCTCTGGGGCCTTCCCTCTGCTGCGCTGATGCAACTTCCTGTTTATGCAGGGCAGGATGCGGCAGTTAAAATTCACTACCGCGAGGCATGCTCATGCATCTCACAGCAGTTTTTGCATATACGCGTGTTTGGTGGTGGAGAGTGGGCATGGTTATGATAATCGAGTAGCATGTGGGCATTCCCAAGAGCCAAATGATTAGAGCAGGATCAGCGCATAAGCCATTACTATCGTCAGAATAGATCTTGGTAAGTGTTCACGTGGTAACGACCACGTGCTAATGGGAAAATTAGCGCGTGGTCATTATTTCAGAAATGGGAAAATTGGCCATTTATTGACAGTGCAAAAGTGGCCTTAGGACATGGAAAAAGTCCACAATGGAGATAGCACAGGCCACATTATGCACTGCTTAGTAAAATGTTGTCCAAAATAGAAGAGTTTTATTTTGGACAACATTTCTTTATAAATATGAAGATCAATTTACCACTGCTACTTTGGGCCTGCTTTTATGGAACAATGAACAAATAGCAGCTTTTGCTAATTGCCTACTTTTCCACGGGGGATATTTAACCAATTAAAGAACTGTTTTGAAACTTTCAACAATATTTGGAAGAGCCCAAAAGAGACTGCAAATGCATAGGACGAGGAGAAACCCGCTCATAATCTCCATTATGAGATATGATATACAGTGCAATCCGCTTAAGTGCAAGGGTCTGGGACCAAAGAAATACATGCAGTTAACCGGAGCATGCACTTAACCGTTGTGACCCAAAGAAGCTGACATCTGATAAACATATGTACAGTACTGTTTATTATACATACAGTATACAGTCTCCGTTAACTGACATTATACAGTCTCCGTTAACTGACGTTAGGCTTACTTGAAGTAATCAATGATAGTCCTCTGTACACTCTTGTGTCTGTGAGTTCCATAGACTACGTCTGCCAGACGGTAAAAACTGTCATAGCACTGACATCCAGTGGCCTCCAGATAGGCCTGCACGGTGTTGAGACTCTCCAGCATTCTTGCAAAAGTGACAGGAGGTTGTTGAATTTCGTCAGCATGTGCCTCGCTGCTAATTTCATCATCTGTTTCATCATCAGCCGTTGCCTGCGTGTAGGCGCATATCTGGACATCAGTGCTGTCGTCAGCTGTTTGTAGATCGTAATCAACAGCTATGTAGTGATGAAACTCCTCTTCAGTAACACCGGCTGGGATGTCAATAGCCTGTTCATCTGACACATTTGCAACAGATGCATCTGTTTCGTCCCTCTCCACAACCTTAACAAAGCTTGCCCGCTTGTAGCAGCTCACAATGGTTGCCTGTGTAACATGATTCCAGGCTTCTTTCTGCATATGTAGGGAATCCAACAGTGATAGATTACGAGCCAGTTCAACAGCACATTTATCCTTGCCAGTCTGGTCATCCATAACGCTCATCAGACGACGTAGCACAAGAGCCCGATAATGTTGTTTGAAATTGGCTATTATGCCCTGATCCATAGGTTGGATCAGAGAGTTAGTGTTTGGTGGCAGGAAGACCACCTTGACATTAGACCGCCAGACATCATCCCTGTGTGCAGCACAATTATCACAAAGCAGCAAAATCTAATGCTTTTGTGCCCGCATTCTAGTGTCTAACTTCTTTAGCCACTGCTTCCAAATTTCCCCAGTCATCCACGAATTTGCATTAGCCTCATATGACACAGGAAGTCGCTTAACTTTCTTGAAGCAACGGGGCTGTTTGCTCTTTCCAATGATGAAGGGTTCCAACTTCTCACTCCCATCCATATTGCAGCAAAGGAGGATCATCAGTCGGTCCTTCGATGTTTTACCTCCAGTAGTTTCGGCATGTTTGAATGCAAGTGTTCCATCAGGAATCACTCGCCAGTAGAGACCATTTTCGTCAGCATTGAAAATGTCATGAGGTGCAAACTCATTCAAGATGGTAGGAAGAACTAAAACAACCCAATTTTCAGCACCAAAGTCATCAGCATCTTGTTTCTCACCATGCTGTTTCATGAATTTTATGTTGTTCCTCTCCTTCCATCTTTCCAACCATCCAACAGTGGCTTTGAATTCAGTTAGTCCAAGACTTTCAGCTAACTGGTTAGCTTTCTCCATAAGCAGTGGATCACTGACAGGAAACTGTCTGCTCCTGACTTGAGAAAACCACAGAAGAAGAGCATCTTCTATCTCCTCAGCTTTTCCCGCCCGTTTTCATTTCCATTGTGGATTTGTATTGTTTTGCCAGTCTTCCAGAATCTGATCTTTCTGCTTCAAGATACGTGAAATTTGACTGGGATTGACAACATATTCTTTAGCAATAGATGCTTGACTTTGTTTGTTTTCTAATTTTTTAAGAACTTCTATTCTTTCAGCCAGTGTTAAAGTCTTACAGTTGCACAATGACAGCGACGCTCCAGTGTACACTCCAACAACTTTCTTTCGCTTATTCTGCCTGTGGCAGTTAACCAACGAGATTTTAAATTTACTGCCCCTTTGTCACGTGCCAATCGGATTCCATATTCCATGCGTGCGCTTATGCGGAGTCTTTCCTGCAGAGGAGCAGTCTTAAATCATGCATATAAGCGAACCTTGCACTTTCAGTGGTGCACTAAACCGAAGTTTGTCCCCATAGAAATTGATGGCTCCAAAAACGGGACCGAAGTACGGAATGCAGTTAAACAGAGCATGCGCTTATCCGATGTGCACTTAAATGGAGTGCACTGTACTTATTTTGTACCTGGGGCAATGGAGGGTTAAGTGGCTTGTCCAGAGTCACAAGGAGCTGCAATGAGAAGTGAACCTGATTCCCCTGGTTCTCAGGTCACTGCACTAACCATTAGGCTACTCCTCCACTCTGATGATAATATACAGTACTGTGAAAATGTTTGTGAGACCCAAGTATAATAATGAGGATTATAAGTTCTTATTAATTACATGTTCTTATCATAATAGTCTTATTCAACTGAAAGCAGTTTACTGGCTAATTAGAATCAGATACTTAAATAATTGGGTAGCAAGTAATTATCCTTCAAAGTATATTTGCACAACATCTTGCTATATATAAAGGTCCAAAAGGTTTTGAGTTGCCTTTAGTTTGATTTAGTTTAGTTTGATACACCACCTACATTTCCATATCAAGGTTGTTTACAACAAATCAAAAAGAACAAACAACACAGAAGAATAACAGAATCAACAGTTGAGGAAATAGAGATATATATAATTAACAAGCAGCACCAATGCCATAGCTCTAAGGCAATCCCCATCAGCCACAAAAGTGTGAACAAAATATCCAGGCCCTAAAACAGAGGTAGTAGGTCTTAAACCTTAGGTAAGCTGGCACCGAATTCCAAAGAGTTAGGACCAAGGGGTTAGATTGAATTTAGCTTTTTAGTTAGTAGAATCTCCTCTTGCCACAATCAAAAGAAACCTCAGAGGACCTGCAAAAGAAGAGTTGATGCCTATCAGTCTAGATAGGATTACAAGACCATTTCTAAATATTTGGGCTACATCCATCCACTGTAAGACAAAGAGGGTAATTCCATAAAGGGGAATCAATTTGGAGACTATTCTACAAAGGAAAAAAGGTGCTTACTTTCCTTGATGGAATACTAGTGTAGTTAAGGTGATTAAGTGCATCTATTTGGGGTGGTAACATTCACACCAGTCATAGAGTAGGTATAACTTACCATGCCTAGATTGCTTTAAAAAAAAGTACATAAATATATTCTATAATTTATGTGTGTATTCTATTACTTACTAGGAAAAAGGTCCATTTCTGAAATCAAGGAAACGGGCGCTTTGCAGGCAATCCCCCACTCTCCCTCGGTGTTTCACAGTCTGCCCTCCCTCCGTTTTCAACCCCGCCCCCGCGTTGCGGCCCATGGACCCCCCCCCCTTCCGCGACCCTGTCGCCCCCGCCTTCCTGGCGAAACCCCCCCCCCCCGCTGCCGTTGTCGACTACCTGTGCTGACGGGGGACCCAAACCCCCGACAGCCGAAGTGCTGTTCTGCCCTTTGCGTTGGTTCCTCAATGCTCTTCTCAATCTCTTCAAGTTTCTGTGCGTGCGCCTGAGACGTCAGACGCATGCACAGACGCACGCAAGGAAACTTGAAGAGCTTGAGAAGAGCATTGAGGAACCAATGCGAAGGGCAGAACAGCACTTCGGCTGTCTGGGGTTTGGGTCCCCCGTCAGCACAGGTAGTCGACAACGGCGGCGGGGGGGCAGTTTTTGGCACAAAGGGGGGGTCGCCAGGTTCGCGGAAGGGGGGTCCAGGGGGCCGTAACGCGGGGGTGACAACTGATTCTGAGGCAGGGGGAGGAGTAGGGCCCTTGGTTTCAAATCAGCTGTCACTGACGTCACTGACATCAGTGCGTGCCTGCCTAGCAGACCACCTCCGAGGGAGGCATGGTCCCTGGCACATTCGAACGTTGGCAGTGAGAATTATTATATAGGATGTGCGTCTCTCCCACATCCAACCCAGACTCCGCTCGTGAAGACACCCATCCTCAAACTCCATGCCATCATAATATTTTGGGCCAGATTCTATATATGCTGCCTAAAATCAGCATGGAAAACATTTCCACCTAAGCATATTCTATAAGCAATGCCTAGATTTAGGCACACTATATAGAATATGCTTAGTTGATATCCTAGCACCTAAAACTACGTCTCAATTTACACCAGTGAAAATGTGGCATAAATCCCAGTCCGTAGATTTAGGCACAGAGGGTCATATTCTATAACAGTGCACATAAATTTTAGAATGCCCACGTAATGCCCATTTTCCCACCTATAACCATGCCCCTTTTTGCCTGTACACATTAAAATTTAGGTATAGTACGTTACAGAATACACTTAGCTCAAAAGTGGGTGAAGAACTGGTTTAGCCACAGATTGCAGAGTATGCATCAGAACTGACTGAGAAATGTGGAGCAGAAGTCCTTTTCCCTAAACCACTGGGTGGGATTGGTCAATCTGGATTTTGCAAGTAAACAGGCTTGGTACTGTGCTTGATGCAAGGACTGGTAACCATGATCCACAGGATCAAAATTGGCTCCCTTGACATTAGAAAAAAGGAAAAGGTCAATGAGAAGAAACCAAGAGACCAATAAAGAAAGCATATCTTAATGGCACTGCAAGCAATGGGGTAGCTGGTTTGGAATCTGCAGGGCCGCAGAGAGGGGGGTCGGGGGAGCAAAATTCCCTGGGCCTGGCCTCCAAGGGGGGGCCCGGTCCCGGCGCTGGCAAGCTTCTTCCTGCCTGCCTGATTCTGGGTCTGACTGTCCTCTCCTGCTCCTGCGTGCCGCCCAGGACCCGGATAATTGCATTAGCATGATATCGCATTAATGCAATCATACAGGTCCCGACTCCTAGCATGGACAGGAGCAGGAGATGACAGACAGTGGGAGCAGGAAAGCAGGAAAAGGCTTGCTGGTGCCGGGCCGGGGCCCTCCCCTTTTGGAGGCAGAGACAGAAAGGTAAGGAAGGGGTTGGGTAGCATGAGTGGGGGCGGGGGTGAGTGGGGAGTTGCGCAATTGGGTAAAACAACTAGATTGCTTAGAACTAGGATGAATGAACATTGCTTCAGTATAAAATGTAGAAAAATGTCTGCACCATTGGTATCTCATTTTGATACATTATGACATACGGTTTTGGACTTGAAATGTTTTATATTGGATAGAGTACAGGAGAATATAAGGGGAGAGGATCAGGGGAAAAATTGCTTTATTTCGAACAAAAATAGATTTAACAGACTGCGATCAATAGAACCAGTAGCTCTTAATGCAGCTATTGACTGAAGAGTCTTTTTGTAATATGTAGTTAGTTATTCAATTGAATTTGGTAGTACTGTAGAAATACTGAGGGACCATGATCTGTAACTGTAAATGCAGTGTCTGGCATCCTGTTCTGGTGCCTTTGCTAAGAGAATGTATTTATTTATTTATTTATTGGGATTTATTAACCGCCTTTATGAAGGGATTCACCCAAGGCGGTGTACAGCAGGTACAGTTTAACATAAAACTTACAATTTTGTTAACAGCATAACAATAGTAAAACGACCAATTATAAAAATAAATACAATAAATGAGGTATTGTTTAGTTCCATTCTTTAGTCAATATTTTTTCAAGTATATAATGAAGGCAGATACTGTAAGTGAATTAATCCCCACATTGGGAGTACTCCGTTACCAGAACTATTAGTTAAAGCCAGTATTTCCAAGTCACAGTTTGGCATCTGCAATAAAATGCTGGCGCTATCTTGATCTGCGATATCGCTGCTGGTAAGAGGTGCTGCGATAGTTTGAATGGTAAGGTTCTGAGATCATGCCTTTAGCTGTAGTGCTAGTGACGCCCGTTTAGCGTTTCTCACTATGTTTTTTATTTGTTTTTAGGTGACAAAGCACAGAGGGGCCCTTTTACTAAGGTGCACTGAAAAATGGTCTGCCAGCGCTGGTGTAGACACGTGTATTGGACGCGCGCAGGTCCATTTTTCAGCAAACCTGCAAAAAAGGCCTTTTTTTCACAAAAATGGACGTGTGGCAAAATAAAAATCAGCATGTGTCCATTTTGGGCCTGAGACCTTACCGCCACCTATTGACTTAGCAGTAAGGTCTCTCACGCGTTAACCAGGCGGTAATTGTCTGCATGCGTACACTGCTGATTACTGCCCGGTTAGCGCCACACGGTAGAAAATGGAAATTATTTTCTGCTGCGCATTTTGGACGTGCGTCAAAATTAGAATCACCACCCGGAGCATGCAGTAGCTAGGCTGTAGTTCTAATTTGATGCACATTGTACTCACATAGACACCTATCCTGCTTATAATCGAAAGACAAAAACGCCTATATTGCGACCCAAATCGGGAGATGGGCGTCTTTCTCCCATTGGTGCCCAAATCGGTATAATCGAAAGCCAGTTTTGGGCGTTTCCAACTGCAATCCGTTGCGGAAACGGGTAAAGTTGACGGGGGCGTGTTGGAGGCGTGGTGATGGCAGAACTGGGGTGTGGTTATCGGCCGAGGAGAGATGGGTGTCTTTAGCTGATAATCGAAAAAAAGGCGTTTTTACCGTGATTTTGGGTAACTTTTTTGGACCCTTTTTTTCATGAACAGGTCCCAAAAAAGTGCCCCAACTATCAGATGACCACTGGAGGGAATCGGGGATGACCTTCCCGGACTCCCCCAGTGATCACTATCCCCCTCCCACCAAAAAGACCCCACTTTAAAAACTTTTTTTCCAGCCTGTATGCCAGCCTCAAATGCCATACCCACCTCCATGACAGCAGAATGTGTCCTATCCTCTGACAGCCTTTCTCTGGTTATGATGTGGCTCTCGGGTGAGTGTGACACCTTTTCTGTTATGCGCACTGCAGAGTCACATCAGCAATGCATTGTGGTGGGTGTAGGGTATTGGGCTCCGTGATTCCACTAGCTTGTGGCAAATGCTCACGAAGTTGGTAGTTGGTAGGCTCTACTCCCATGGTGCTTTTCCCCCTGCTTACTGGGTCAGAGTGTGCCCTGTTTTGTTTCCAGTAGTCCATGAGGTAGTGGCCATTTTTGTAAGCCAGTTTTAGATCCCTTTCCTGTGTTAGCCACGTTAGAGAACTTAGTTCTTACCTTGAATGTGGCTGAAAGAGGGCATTGTACACCATTCTGCCAGCTCGGACCTACTGCTAATCTCAGTACCAGGGAGACTCGTTGCCAGTGGGGCACAACCTCTGCTCTGCAGTTAACTGTGAGTAAGCGTGCTTATTCCAATAAAGGACGTTTTCAGAGAGATTAGTCTTCAGGTGTCAACTGGTGTGCCAATGTTATATAGCAGCAACAAGTCCTAGAGGCCTGCGTGTATGCAGGTCCCTGGAGCACTTTTAGTGGGTACCGCAGGTGGACCCAGGCCCATCCAACCCTACCTCTAACACTTGTGCTGGTAAATGGGAGACCTCCAAAACCCACTGTACCCACATGTAGGTGCCCCCTTCACCCCTAAGAGCTATGGTATTGTTGTACATTTGTGGGTAGTGGGTTTTCGGGGGGAGGGGGGTTGGGAGCTCAGCACCCGTGGTAAGGGAGCTATGCATGTGGGACCTGTTTCTGAAGTCCAACGCACTGACCTCTAGGGTGCCCAGTTGGTGTCCTGGCATGTCAGGGGGGTGAGTGTACTACGAATCGTGGCCCCTCCCACGACCAAATGGCTTGGATTAGGACGTTTTTGAGCTGGGCGTTTTTAGTTTCCATTATCGCTAAAAAAAAAAAAAACGCCCAGCTGAAAAACGTCCATTTTTTCGAAAATACGGTCTGTCCCACCTCTTCACGTACCCGTTTTCGGACATAGACGCCCATGGAGATAGGCGTTCGCGTTCGATTATGCCCCTCTATGCATCTTAGTAAAAGGACCCCAGAATGAGCCAATACCCATCTTTTAAAATATAAGGGTTTTTTTTTTTTTTTTTTTTTTTTTGCACAGGCTCCTGATGAAGACTTTTGTTTTTTGTTTAAGATAAGTGCATCATATATGTGTTTTTGTAATATTAAGTATTACAAAAAATTTAAAGTAGTATATAAGATAAATGATATAGGTTTAATAGAGAATATATGGTAAAATACTGGACAAATCTCACTTTTCGTCCCCCTTCTCCTCCACTGCTAACCCCAGGCTTCGTTCCTTTTCCCTCGCGGCACCTTATGCATGAAATAAACTTCCTGAGCCTGTACGTCTAGCTCCATCTCTACCTGTTTTCAAATCTATGCTGAAAACCCACCTTTTCACTGCTGCTTTTGGCTCCTAGCCACTACTCATTTGCCTCCCCCCCTTGTTCCTTCTCACCCAGTATTTCCCTCGCCCTTAATTGTCTTGCCTGTCTGTATTATTTTAGATTGTAAGCTCTATTGAGCAGGGACTGTCTCTCTGTGTCAGGTGTTCAGCGCTGCGTGCGTCTGGTAGCGCTATACAAATGCTAATAATAATAATAATAATGATGAAATAAATTTTCTAATAAAATACGTTTTTTTTTATCAGTGATGGTAGTGAGCTTGTGAGGTTTTTAACATGCCTAAAACTTGTGGGGCCATTAAGCCACTGAGGTCTTTTTCCCCTATAAGAAAAATATTTTTGAGGTGGTATATGTAATGTGATTAAGGGCCCCTTTTACAAAGCAGCAGTATGCGTACCTCTGCTTTGCCGCACACCAAATCCGGACTATCACCAGGCTACCAAAGGTGCCCGGCAGTAGTTCCCACCCCCAGAGCACGCCATTTCCGGTGCAACAAAAAGATTTTTTATTTTTGTAGCACCAAGGCTTACCCGTGGTAATCAAGCAGCATGGGGTTAGCACGGGAACCCTTACCGTCACCCAAATAGGTGACAGTAAGGGCTCCCCCCAGAAATGGCCACACATCATTCCTGTGATTAGTGCAGGGCCATTTCTCTTTTTTTTCTTTTAGTCCAAAAGCAACCTTTTATCCACTGCGGTAAAAGGGGGCCTTGGCACGCAGCAAATCCGTGCGCTGATGCCACTGGAGGCCTCCTTTTACTATAGCTTGGTAAACGGGGCCCTAAGTAAGAGAAAAGGAATAAATGAAGCTAGAATAAGGGTATACAGTGGAAACGGTTGGATCTAATCGCGTTTATGTTACTTACAATTACACGCCAGTTCCTACTCTTTATATTAACGCCAGGTCAGTAAATGATAAGGTTCTTTTATTGCAAGATTTATTGATATCACAAAACTTGGGTTTTATGTTTCTTATGGAAACTTGATTGAGAAACATTGATAGTCCTGTTATTTCTCATTTATGCTCTTTACATTATGGTATTCTTAATTCTCCAAGGCAGCAAAAGAAAGGAGTTGGTCTGGCTGAAATTTACAAATACTTTTTTTTTAATTTATTGCTAGTTCAAATGGGCATTTTCCCTGAGATTGAATTTATGCTACATAAATTATATGATGATCTTATTAATGAGTTGGGAGCTATAGGTATTTTATTACCTTATCATCCCCCAGGCTCTTGGATTAAAGCGGAGTCTATAATTTAAAATGCAGTAGTTCATGATGCATGCCAATTTTCTAGATTGGTCATTTTAGGCGACTTGAACCTGCACCTTGAAGATGATTCTGATGTAAATGATTTTAATTGTAAAAGTTTTTTATTTTGTTGTGATTTATCCTACTTGGATTGTAATTCCATCCATGAATTTTATAATGGTAGTTACACGTGTAGTGCCATGAGACTACACCTAGGGGTTCCTAGTGTCAGCAGGGCAGGAGCCACTGGAGACAGCTCTTGCTTTTGGACCACTAGACCACCAGGTACAGGGCCTTTAGGCCCTCACTGATGGAGGGGGAATCTTAGGAGTATAGGGGTCTCCATCTGTGTTTTGGGGTATTGGTCCAGGGAGGCTTGATTGATGGGTGCGGGGCTCTTGATCCATGGGGCAAGTATGATTGAGTTGATCAGCTCTGTGGCCCCTTTAAGGTCAGGCCAGGAAACATTGGGCTGTGGCAAGAAGTTTGGCTACTCTATGAACGTCTAGGTTTTGTGCAACGCAAAGATGAGGATCCTGGCTGTTCTTGCAAGGTCCCGGGGAGCTGACGTGACACCTACATCTTTTCCCAGTCTGGGATAGGTCACAGTTTTGCCAATGGTATATTCAGCGATGGCCGGCTCTTGGGTAAGTAACCACAATAACATGCAGAAATGTTACAAGAGACTCCAGGCTCTTCTTTTTTAAAACTACAGTGGGGGAAATAAGTATTTGATCCCTTGCTGATTTTGTAAGTTTGCCCACTGACAAAGACATGAGCAGCCCATAATTGAAGGGTAGGTTATTGGTAACAGTGAGAGATAGCACATCACAAATTAAATCCGGAAAATCACATTGTGGAAAGTATATGAATTTATTTGCATTCTGCAGAGGGAAATAAGTATTTAATCCCTCTGGCAAACAAGACCTAATACTTGGTGGCAAAACCCTTGTTGGCAAGCACAGCGGTCAGACGTCTTCTGTAGTTGATGATGAGGTTTGCACACATGTCAGGAGGAATTTTGGTCCACTCCTCTTTGCAGATCATCTCTAAATCATTAAGAGTTCTGGGCTGTCGCTTGGCAACTCGCATCTTCAGCTCCCTCCATAAGTTTTCAATGGGATTAAGGTCTGGTGACTGGCTAGGCCACTCCATGACCCTAATGTGCTTCTTCCTGAGCCACTCCTTTGTTGCCTTGGCTGTATGTTTTGGGTCATTGTCGTGCTGGAAGACCCAGCCACGACCCATTTTTAAGGCCCTGGCGGAGGGAAGGAGGTTGTCACTCAGAATTATACGGTACATGGCCCCATCCATTCTCCCATTGATGCGGTGAAGTAGTCCTGTGCCCTTAGCAGAGAAACACCCCCAAAACATAACATTTCCACCTCCATGCTTGACAGTGGGGACGGTGTTCTTTGGGTCATAGGCAGCATTTCTCTTCCTCCAAACACGGCGAGTTGAGTTCATGCCAAAGAGCTCAATTTTTGTCTCATCTGACCACAGCACCTTCTCCCAATCACTCTCGGCATCATCCAGGTGTTCACTGGCAAACTTCAGACGGGCCGTCACATGTGCCTTCCGGAGCAGGGGGACCTTGCGGGCACTGCAGGATTGCAATCCGTTATGTCGTAATGTGTTACCAATGGTTTTCGTGGTGACAGTGGTCCCAGCTGCCTTGAGATCATTGACAAGTTCCCCCCTTGTAGTTGTAGGCTGATTTCTAACCTTCCTCATGATCAAGGATACCCCACGAGGTGAGATTTTGCATGGAGCCCCAGATCTTTGTCGATTGACAGTCATTTTGTACTTCTTCCATTTTCTTACTATGGCACCAACAGTTGTCTCCTTCTCGCCCAGCGTCTTACTGATGGTTTTGTAGCCCATTCCAGCCTTGTGCAGGTGTATGATCTTGTCCCTGACATCCTTAGACAGCTCCTTGCTCTTGGCCATTTTGTAGAGGTTAGAGTCTGACTGATTCACTGAGTCTGTGGACAGGTGTCTTTCATACAGGTGACCATTGCCGACAGCTGTCTGTCATGCAGGTAACGAGTTGATTTGGAGCATCTACCTGGTCTGTAGGGGCCAGATCTCTTACTGGTTGGTGGGGGATCAAATACTTATTTCCCTCTGCAGAATGCAAATAAATTCATATACTTTCCACAATGTGATTTTCCGGATTTAATTTGTGATGTGCTATCTCTCACTGTTACCAATAACCTACCCTTCAATTATGGGCTGCTCATGTCTTTGTCAGTGGGCAAACTTACAAAATCAGCAAGGGATCAAATACTTATTTCCCCCACTGTATTATCTCTACCTTTGACCCTTCACACCTATTCGGGGCCTGTGATAAAGGATCTGGAGAAAAAGTCCACAAAACTGGATGTCCTGGGGTTTGGGGTGGCATGGGTTTTTGTCAGCTTCTGGGGGGGTGGGGGGATGGGAGATTAAGATGGTTGGAGGTGAGGGGTGTGAGGGCCATGGAACATGCATGGTTCAGAATGGCTCAGATTTCCAGGAGTGCTTGGAGGTAGATACTCTATATTGCTGTTGTCCAGGAACAGGAACCTACATGTTTGTTTGTTTGGGGGGCTATGTGGCGAGGTATGGCTGAACAGGTATTTGCTCACTCACTGGTAGAGGTATGGGAACCAACCATTGTACAGTACCAAAAATAAAGATGCATGTTTTTATTCTATTTTGTAGGAGATGCTGGATATGACTACATGCTGTGACTGATGAACCCAGTGGCAGTACCATGTACCCCCTCAGAGGAACGCTATAACGCTTCACACACCAGAATAAGGAATGTCATACAGCGTACCTTTGGTGTGCTGAAGAGCAGGTACCGCTGTCTACATCTTTCAGGAGGGGTGCTGCAGTATTCCCTGGGGAATGTCGTGGAAATCATTGTGGCATGCTGCATCCTGCACAACATAGTGCTAACCTACCTATATTCAGATCAAAATAACACATACATATAAACCAATCAAATCACTTATTTATATAGAATTTTCTTAAGGACCAGCACAGACCAACTTGATCTCATATTGTCCACAGGCACATATTATTATTATTATTCTTTTATATGTGCCATTCCGTGTCCCATTTAAACACACATATATCTAAGTAAAATGCCACTTAGCTTTTAATGGTCCTGGGACCATTCAGCACATCTTGACTGGGTTGAAGAAAACATCCCATACAGGTTTTATATTTGGTACTGAACAGGGCAATAACAGGTATTACACCCTGAAAGAACACATTTAATTCTCAAAATGTTCTAGGTTTGTAAATAATCTTTATGTACTGCTAGTGTACAAGATCTAATGAGAGCGAACAACATTATGTACCAATACTAGACAAAATGAGAAAGGCAGGAGACAAGCACATGCAAACTGCAAAACACTGCACAATCAGTTCAGGAGCAAAACCTAAAATCGAAACATGAGCAACAGCTTGCACTGTGGCCTAGAGTTGGACACTTGCTTAAAGAAGGAGACCCCGCATTACTGGCATTCATAAGAGAAGGCAGAACCCCCTGAAAGCCCTTGACACCCAGTGCCCCCCACCCCCGTCTATTCCAGGGTTACTAATAATAGTTAAGATTAAAAAAACTTGCAATCGCAGCATCAATTTTCAAGTCACAAACATCTAATGCAGAAATTCTTTACTCTGGAGTTGTGTTTAACCAGTCACTGAAGACCACTTGATGCCTCGAGGGTGGGGATGAGAGGACCACCTCAAAACGGCATATAGAAATCAAGACACAAATGACGCAATCATGCATACAATATTGTTAAAGAAATCTTCAATGACAAGAAAGGGATGTTTGTGTAAAAAGGAGGAAAAGCCTCAGAACTCAGTCCGGAACTTCTTTGTTCATCATAGGCATAAAAACCTCCTATAAACAACATCCTGAAATATATTGTATGTTGTTGTGATATGAAACATGTAATATTAGATTACATGGGCCACCGGTGTTCAAAAAGATGTTGTACAAAGAGTTTTTGATCTGTCAAAAATATTGGCCAAAAGTTATGCCATTGGTGACCCCATGTTTTCATTAGTGGGGCTATAACAGGTTCTACATGTTGTGGTACAGTTTTCTTCTATAGGGCATTATATATTACAACCAGTGCATTTTTTTCTGGCAAAAAAGGTGCAGGTACTCAAATGCTAGGCCTTCAGGGGTGGGGTAATCACTGAGGAACCCACCCCACAATAACCAGGCACCCTACAACCAGTCACAGAATCTACGACAAGGCAGAATTGGTATGTAGAGCCTGAGCTCTTTCATTAAAACTGAGGGACGGGGGAACTTCCGGTGGCAAGATGGCGATCTAACGCACACACGAGATGCTCCTGCTGTCTTGAATAATATTTTCTAAAAGAATTGTAGTCACTTACGATGCCCCACACTAAAAGAAAGGGGACAACCAGGGGCCAACTGCCGGCGGTCAGGACTTCGTCCCCGAGGCAGCAAACGTTGGAGCGTTTCATGGTGAATCAACCTCGTGAAGCGGGTGAGGTGAGACCCGCCATGGACGCCGTCGTAGGAGCGCCAGTGCCCCAGGGTTTTGACATCTCTCTCTCGCCTCCGGGGATTATTCCACCTCCATGCCCGGCAACACAAAGGAGAGAGCAAGGCGTGTTTGAAGCAACGGAAGTCGTTGACGGTAACACTCAGTCCGGCAGTGCCTCTCCTGAGTTTGCAACGGAAGAAAGCTTTGAAGAAGCAGATCCTGCAGAAATAACGCTAACTTTAATTTGGAAAGCACTTCAAGATCTAAAACAAGTTGTTTCTAAGTCCGTTCGAGAAACCACTTCAATTGGGACAAAAATGACTCAGTTAATGGAATCCTTGGATAAGGTACGTTCAGAGACAATGGAAAAAATATTCCAGAATTATGAGGAAATAAAAACCATAAAGACTACGGCTGACTTATTGGTAAAAGATAAACTGTTGCTTCATAGAAAAATGGAACAGCTAGAAAACTTCAATCGAAGATTGACTCTCAGAGCTATAAATTTCCCCATAATACCTGGGATATCACCAAATGATTTATTCAAAAAATACTTAACTGAGAACCTGAACTTACCATCTCTAGCTATCCCTCCTTGTAATAAAATCTACTATTTAAAAACACCACCAAAGAAGAATGAACCTGGACAGGAGGGTAATGACATAGATTTCCAGAATTTAACGGCCATATTGGAAGAATCCATAACTGAAGTGACAACTCGTGGTACTTTAATTATTTCCTTAATATTTGAGCAAGATTTAAGTTCACTGATGAGATTGTGCTTTAAGAATCTTCAGAAACCATTTTATGGTCAGAGAATATGGATCTACCCTGATGTTACTAGAGTAACTCAGGAGAGATGTAGAAAATTTCTGTTACAGAAGGAGAGAGTGAGAGAAATGGGAGCTTCATTTCTACTCGCCTACCCCTGTAAATGTATTGTCAAATATTTGAATAGTAAGTATATTTTTTATGATCCTGAACAATTACAGAGTTTCGTAGATAGGAAAAGCTTGAATTGTGAATAATTATAAGAAATAGCGAGAAAACATCAGAAGTAGTGCCACTAACAAATAGACAAGGTTTCCTTTTATTAATCTCTCCTATATGATTTTCACCACCTTTTCCCCCCTTGAAGATTGAGGTCTGAGAAAGAGATATGATTCGTTAAAAAAAAATAATTTGTTGAGACCTGAGGGTCTAGATGTCTATTTTCCTTTAATGATCTCTGTGTTTTCACAAGTGTGTTGTTATTACAACTTGTATATTGTTTAAATAATAATAAATAAATAAATAAAACTGAGGGACCGTGGGTCAATTTTAGAAGACAATGGAGAAGGTATTGGTACTCAGTACCCCCAAGTACCTCCTCAAAAAAGCCCTGATTACAACCTTCTATTTAGATACAGAAATTGTACAACATATCACTAAGACACACAACAGTATGTACCCTTAAAGAAAAAACTAAAGCAGAAGACCACATAAGTGTGTCATACAGGTGCCAAGACACTGCAAAAGAAAAAATACAGAATCGGTAAATAACAATTCATGAAATCCAACAGGGGGGAAATGGAAGATGAGACCTACCTTGCTCCAAGGGAGGAAAACATTCCATAACATTAACATATACCTTTATGAACAGCACAATAAAAGCTTACATATGTACACAGGGTCTTAATAAGTTAGACCTAACAGGATGCCCATGCTTAGATGTTATAGCAGTACATTGTTTTGTTTTGTTTTGTTTTTTTTCTATTTAAACTGGGAATACAACACGTTGACATGATTTTAAGGTGCACAACTTAGAGGGGGCAATTAAATGAATGCCACCAAACAAAACCAAAGGGGGGGAGGGCTGGAGACCCGTTCGGTAAAGCTGTCGAGCTGGGATCATACAATGGGTACAGGGTGGTCCTGGCTTCCTGGAGGCCTGCATAGAAGGAACAAGACAGCAAATGAGAGGCACACATGTGTGTCAGAGGGGTGGTGAACATTGGAGAAAAGGTTGCCTGCAACTTACCATGGGGATGCATAGATTTATGTAGCTGGTGCCTGAGAGGGGTGAACAAGGAAAAGAGCATTAGACGCTGTCGTGGCGCAGCAAGATGGGATGGGAACGGGAAATTCGAGGAAACAGTTACCTTGCATCACTGGGGTCTGGAGCGATACACCAGGTAAAGGGTAGTTAAGAAGAGGCACACCGTTCCAGGCTTACTGGAGACCTGCATAGAAGAAACACAGCAAATTAGAGAAACATGTCTGGTGGAGGGATGGGGAACATGAAAGAAAATGGGGGACACAACTTACCATACTTGCTGGGGGGCTGCCTGGACATATTGTCCATGCTTGCAAAGGGGGGAAAGGAGAAGAGCATTAGAGGCAGTCATACAGGGGTGGGATATGAAGGGGGAAATGGGAGAAAACTCTTACCATGCATCGATGTTGTTCGGCCACAGACTAGGGGAAATAGTGGGTACTGTTCCTTGGTTCATGGAGACCTGCATATATGAAACAAGACAGCTGATTGTAGACACAAACGTCTGTTTGGGGGTGTCAAATATAGTAGACACTGGAAGCCGCTACTTACCATGCCTGCTGGGGGTCCACTGTGACATGTTGTCAGGGCCTTGAGGAGGTGACAGGGGAAGAGCATTAGAGTCCTTTGCAGCAATCACACACTGTAAAAAGAAGGGAAGATGTGAAACCACAATTACCTGGGAACACAGGAATTTGGGGCAAGAAACTGGGTACAGGGCAGGTTGCAAAGGGCACAATGGTCCTGCCTTCCTGGGGACCTACACAAGGCATAAAGATAATTAGGGAACACGATGACAGCAGCTCAGAAACAAACAGCAGGGAAGAAGGGCTGGAGAGGGAAAGGGACCTCCTCTGCTGACCTGGGAAAGCATGAACAGTGTGCTGGGAGTTTTGGCACATGATGTCCTCCATCCTCTGCATCTCTTTGACCATCTCCTTCATCCCATCATGCATCTCAGTTGCCAGCTTATCCACAGAATGGTGGACAAGACACATCTCCTGGAACATGCTCCTGAACAATCCCTGGGTCCCACGTTTTCACTCCTCCTGCCTTCCAATGACCTCATTGAGAAATAGGAGACAGTCTCCTCCTACAACAACATGGGACAATGCCTCAGGGGCTTCGCCACTGCTACTTATCTGTGTCTCCCCCATAGCACACGACCTACTTGCAGCAAGCTCCATGGCACCAGACCGAAGTGCAAGGGGTTCCCCACTGTCACTGGGCTATGTTCTTTCCATGTGCTGAGAGCTCCATACTGTCAATACGACAGCAACAACAGGTCTGTCCCAGACCCAGGAGAGGCTGTTGGGGTCACTAGTTCCTCTCCTCGTACCTCTTCCTATCCTTTGAAAGGTTCAACAGTGGGAGACAAACAGCCGACTTACCAACTTCTGGCACCTCAATCATCTCGATCCACCCCAGCACCCCTACCATGGTCTCCGGGAGCAGGGTGGTGTTCACCAGCACTTCTGCGGGTGTCAGCCAAATGTTGGTCAGCAGTCCACCACCCATCTGCTGGCATTATGCTTTGATCTGTGATACGTGGAGGGGCATAATCGAAAAGGAATCCCAAGTTTTGTTGAGGACGTCCTCGCAAAATGTCCCGATGGAGGGGCGGGGAAACCCGTATTATCAAAACAAGATGGACGTCCATCTTTCATTTCAATAATACGGTCGGGGACACCCAAATCTTGAAATTTGGTCGACCTTAGAGATGGTTGTCCCTAGACTTGGTCATTTCTGATTTTCAGTAATAATGGAAGCCAAGGATGCCCATCTCAGAAATGACCTTTGGTCTTGGGAGGAGCCAGCATTTGTAGTGCACTGGTCCCCCTCACATGCCAGGACACCAGCTGGGCACCCTAGGGGGCACTGCAGTGAACTTCATAAAATGGTCCCAGGAACATAGCTCCCTTACCTTGTCTGCTGAGCCCCCCAACCCCCCCCTAAAATTCACTACCCCCAACTGTACACCACTACCATAGCCCTTATAGGTGAAGGGGGCACCTAGATGTGAGTACAGTGGGTTTGTGGTGGGTTTTGGAGGGCTCGCTGTTTCCTCCACAAATGTAACAGGTAGGGATGGGGATGGGCCTGGGTCCGCCTGCCTGAAGTGCACTGCACCCACTAAAACTACTCCAGGTACCTGCATACTGCTGTGATGGACCTGAGTATGACATCTGAGGCTGGCATAGAGGCTGGCAAAAAATATTTTTAAAGATGTTTTTTGAGGATGGGAACGGGGTTAGTGACCACTGAGGGAGTAAGGGGAGGTCATCCCCGATTTTCTCCGGTGGTCATCTGGTCATTTCAGCCATCTTTTTGTGCCTTGGTCGTAAGAAAAACACGACCAGGTAAAGTTGTCCAAGTGCTCGTCAGGGACGCCCTTTTTTTTCCATTATGGGTCGAGGACGTCCATGTATTAGGCACGTCCAAGTCCCGCCTTCGCTACGCCTCTGATACACCCCCTTGAACTTTGGCCATCCCTGTGACGGAGAGCAGTTGGGGACGTCCAAAATCGGCTTTCAATTATACCAATTTGGACGACCCTGGGAGAAGGACACCCATCTTCTGATTTATGTCGAAAGATGGGTGTCCTTATCTTTCAAAAATGAGCTTGTTTGTCTTTCACCTAGCTGAGCATATCACACCAACAGTGTTTTACCTGCTCCATGGTGCGCTTAGCCACTCCCAGCTCACTCACTTCCTCTGCTATCTGCGCCCACACTTTATTTTCAGCAGACACAGTGTTATGTGCCTGAGAGTAGGACTGGGGGTTCAACCGGCTGAACTCCTCATACACACGCCTGAGAAGCAGGTCATTCTCAGCTTCTGTAATGTAAGCAGACCACTGGTTTTTTTTTTGGGGGGGGGGGGGTTGCCTGCCCACAAGACATGGCATGGATTCCTGCTGGCTGCTACCCTCCATGCCCACTTTAGATATAAACAAAGAAAAAGGTTAGAATAGCACACAAAAACTAACACAGCACAAACATATGTACATTTTTAAACCCATCTTGATGTCGATACTATATCGCTAGGAAAGAAGCCAAATGGCAGCCAAACACTATAGTACAGAAAGAGAAAGAAACAGGGGCTACAATCAGGAACATTTTTAAAGGAAAACCATATACCAGCAAGTCATAAAAAACATTTTCTTTTAATGCCACCCTTTGCACTTACCTGTATATCGTTGGAAAACCACAGGCTATTCGAGGAACAAATGCGTATGCAAGCTGGCAGGCAAGCAAGCGCTCTTGCAAAGGCGAAAGCCTAAAAAGGAAGAAAAAAAAGTAAACGTTTACAAACCATTAAAAAAAGGATTTGCTGATGGCCACCCTTTATACCTACCTTTAGATGGTTCAAAAAGCATAGGCTATTTGAGGGACAAACACCAACGCAAGCTAGCAAGCAAGCAAGGACAAAAGTCTAAAACAGAAAAAAATTACTTGAAACCCTTCATCACAAGTGCTGGATTACACACAAACATACACGTCTCCCTATCCATTCACCTCTATCAGAGGTGAGCATGTACAAGCACAATGCAACCACGCACTACACCAATGCGAAAAACACAGACAGAGACCTGCATGCAGAACTATAGGCCATTAAATATCCTCTGTATTTTACGGCAAATTTTTAGCAGTATTGATGCACTTGGAGGCTGACATGCTGTACACGCCATGATGCGCACCGCACACCACACATGCGCAGAATAGCCGTGTTGTTCTAGGCTTGTATCAGCGCATGAAAGAAGTGTGCATGTATTGCAGCTGCTTTGATTAGCACAGTTTTGGAGGGTTTAGAGCCATTACGATGTGCATATATTTGAATATCATTAGCTTTGAGCATTGGAGCGCTGTTGCTCTGCGCTAGTATGACAATCTAAAACACCCGTGTTTCCTTCTAGCGTGGGAATTCTGAGCATCAGGGCCTAAGTGCATGGCTGCCTTCCCCAAAGTACTAGGAATACACTGAACAGTTAATATAGAAGTTTTGTTCCTAATGTACCTTAACTTTGGCTGTTAATACCTATTGGATAAAAAGCTTAGTACAAGTTAGTGAAAAGTCCCCCAAACAACACTGAACATTGATTCAGAGTGTCCTTGGACATCCCAAGATTCAGCTGAACCTTTTCAACAGGATATATGGTTTCCATGTAAAAAGGGTTTTAATTGCTGGAAAACCCCAAATAAACCAATAATGGATGTCAGCCTTTTGGCACCAATGAGAAAAGTTCATTAAGTCCATGGAGCTCTACTAGAAACTTCTAGTGGACGAACTTCAACTATATCAAATGACAGTTCTTAATGAATGATTCGCAATTTCCAGTGCAGATGCCCTTTTCAGTCATTGTTTCTGAGCTTCTTTACAGGAAACTTACACTATTATTCTCTGCACCTTATATTGTATAAAGGAAGCTGTGACCAAATAGCTTAGTTTAAACTTGTAAGCAGTCTTGTACTGTGTGTGTATGTGCATGCTTTTAATGAGCCGCAGCGAATATAACATCACGTTGTAAAACAAACTAGTCAATATTCAAAATGATCTAACCAGCCAGAAACGGCCGCTGACTGGTTAAATTGCTTGTTCAGGGATATCCACTAATTTTCAGTGGCACGTAACCAGATATCACCACTGAAAGTTAGGGATTAGTGCCTAAATGTAAACCATCTATTTTGGGGGCATTCTGGGTGTGGAGTCAGCAGTTAGCTGATTAAGGGGCCCTTTTACAAAGCAGCGGTAAGTCCAATGTGGGCCGCCGACAGTATTTCCCAGTTGAGCGTGTGCCATTTCCGGTGCTCTGGAGATTTTTTATTATTTTCTAGCATTGCACTAACCTGGCGGTAATTGGCTATCGCCACGTACTGCCAGGTTGCCGCAGGAGCCCTTACCAAGTGCTCCCCACCGCATGGCCACACAGTAAAGGTTATCTTACCACATGGTCATTTCTGGGGGGGGGGGGGAGGGCTTTTTACCCACTGCAGTAAAAAGGGCTCTGGCGTGCGGGAAAAATGGCCCACACCACTACTATAGGGCCCTTTTTCCCGCAGCTTAGTAAATGGACCCCCAAGTGCCAATATTCAGTATTTAACTGGCCAGGGTAACTGCATATGTGGCAGCCCATGGACAGTTAGGTTTTGAATATTGACTTAGGGGCCCTTTTACTTAGCCATGTAGGTGCCTATGCGCACCAACTCATAACTGCCGCCCGGTTACCATGTGGCCTGGGCAGTAATTTCATTTTTATGCGCCCACTATGCACGCCAGAAAATATATTTTATTTTCTGACGCGCGGTGCTAACCGGGCGGCAATCGGCATTGTACACACGCTGATGATTACCACCCGGTTAACGTGTGAGACCTTACCGTTAAGTGAATGGGTGGTGGTAAGGTCTCAGGCCCAAAATGGACGTGCGCCAATTTTCATTTTGCCGCATGTCCATTTTCGGCCCCCCCAAAAAAGGCCTTTTTTTGCAGCTGCGCTGAAAAATAGACCTGCGCGCGTCCAATACATGTGTCTACACCAGCGCAGGCCACTTTTTGGCACACCTTAGTAAAAGGACCCCTTAACCAGTTATATGTTGGCTGGCACCATATGAACTGGATATTTAATGCTGAAATCCAGACATGGCCTGGCCTTAAATATCCGGTAATAATGCTAGCGAAGGTCAGCAAAACACTCACCACTGCCAACTGCATATTTACCTCATAGAAGCTACAGACTTCTAATTAATAAATTCACATAATTTGTTTTTAACGTACTTCCATCAAACTAATAATCAAACACCAAAATGCTCAATTTGGTCAAATTCATTTTGACTCCTACGGAGTGGCCTAGTGGTTAGGTTGGTGGACTTTGGTCCTGAAGAACTGAGTTCAATTCCCACTTCAGGCACAGGCAGCTCCTTGTGACTCTGGGCAAGTCACTTAACCCTCCATTGCCCCAAGTAAGCTGCACTGAGCCTGCCATGAGTGAGAAAGCGCGGGGTACAAATGTAAAAAAAAAATATATAAAAAAAAAATATTTGGGTTTGAATAACTAGCTAGATGTTGATGATAAATGTATTATATGATAACTTCTGTGTGTGTGCTATGGCCTGAAAATTATATTTGGGGCAGGCTGAAAGCTTCACTAATGCTCTCCACTCTGCCCATCAATATACTAACTCATCCAAATATATATGTGCACCTTCTATTTGGTTTTGCAAAAGATTTCAGATATTCGCCCTTGATGAAAGCTGTTAATCCAACATTTATCAGAGCAATTTTAACTTGTTAAAAAAAACTTTGTATGCTTATGGAAAAATAGGAAAAGTAGTTCCAAAACTCATTTGATCACTATCAGATAACATCCCCCCAAATGTTTTAGCAGCCTCTCTCGATATTTCAGTAACTAAAATGTCCTATATGAAAGCAGATAAATATATGGAATAATGAATGTATAGACTGCATGCCTTACAAGCCTTTAGGTATATTGTACCTGCAAACCTGAAAGCACCAGGGTTTCCCTTTGAAAATGGTGCTGGCAGGAGGCCAAGGAATCCAATAAACACATGTATATTTTCATCTGCTTTGAAGCAGGTAAAAAATTGTACAGGAGGATAGGCTGTGTAGCGTAGCCAGGACTGATTTTTTTTTTTGAGATCCCTGAAGTTAACATAGGAAGTCCATTTTAATGGTTAATAAATAGAAATAAAGTAAATTTAAAAAAGAAAAAAGGTATCTTATTTTCACATTTTCGTTGTTTTGTTTTGTTGTTTTTTGTTTCGTCTTATTTCTTTTTATTAACTGAGTGGGTACTAGGCAGTGCAGATGTTCATATCACCCTCCATTCTCTCCTCACCCTGCCACTGACCAGGTGGGCCTGATTACAAATTGTGGAGGAAGGGGCCACAGTCCACCCAGGCTCTCCTTCCCCCAGAATGTTTCTACCCAGAAATGCCCCTTTTTTTGGACATGGGTATTTTTAAACACGGAGGGGGAGATGAACAATTTTCAGCAGGGTTATTCCAGTGCAGAGCAGAGATTGGATCAGAATCGTTGATACAACAAGAAATAGAAGTATAACCCCTGATGCAACACTAGCGAAATGGGGGCTCCCTGTCAGATTGAGGCGTGGAGAGCACCGAAATGAGCATAACACTACAGCGTGTCGATGAAGTTAAGTGATTTCTAACGGTGTTCCCTGTTTCATCTCAATGAATAGAACTTTATAATTGTACCAGGAGTATATAAGTAACTGATCTACAGAATTGTGGAGACACACACTATTGTGAGTTAATAAGAAGAGTTTAAATAAAGTATTTGAGTGGTTTGATGGAGTTTTTTTTTTTAAAGCTATATGATGGCACGCGGAGCCTACGCCTTATAGCCTGCTGTATTGGGCTGGCTGGGTGGCGACACTGATAGCTTTTTTCTCAATCTAATTAAAACTCATTAGACTAACTAGAATTTCTAGAGGTGGGTGTGTCCTACATGATATTTACACAGCTGGTGTGAGGCTGTATTGTGATTTTCAATTATTACTTCAGTTTGAGTGGATTATTAGTTAAAATTTAATGCCAAGAAGTGTAGAGTGATGCACTTGGGGTGCAGAAACCCAAAAGGGAGATACCGAATAGGAGGGGCGAGATTAGTAAACTCAACTCAGGAGAGAGATCTTGAGGTGTTGGTGTCTGAGGATCTAAAGGTGAAGAAACAATGCGACAAGGCGACGGCCATGGCTAGAAGGATGCTAGGCTACATAGAGAGGGGCATAACCAGCAGAAGAAAGGAGATGTTGGTGGCCATCTACAAGTCCTAATGTCAGGAAGTATTTTTTCATGGAGAGGGTGGTGGATATGTGGAATGCCCTCCCGCGGGAGGTGGTGGAGATGAATACGGTAATGGAATTCAAACGTGCGTGGGATAAACACAAAGGAATCCTGTTTAGAAGAAATGGTTCCACGGAATCTTAGTGGAGATTGGGCAGAGATGCTAGTAATTGGGAAACAAAATGGGAGCTGGGCAGACTTCTACGCTCTACGCCCTGATTGTGATTGAATAGCTAGGGATGGGCTGGAGTGTAATTTTTAAGGGGCTTGGATGTTAGCTTCAGAACAGTTTCAGAGGAGGAGTGGCCTAGTGGTTAGAGCACCCGTCTTGAAAACCAGAGGTGGCCGGTTCAGATCCCACTGCTGCGCCTTGTGATCTTGGGCAAGTCACTTAACCCTCCATTGCCTCAGGTACAAACTTAGATTGTGAGCCCTCCTGGGACAGAGAAATATCCAGTGTACCTGAATGTAACTCACCTTGAGCTACTACTGAAAAAAGTGTGAGCAAAAATCTAAATAAATAAAACTTAGTACAAGAACAGTATTGGACAGATTTCTACAGGCTGTGCCCTGAGAATGGCAAGGACAAATCAAACTCACTCAGGTATACATATAAAGTATCACATGCCACTTAGACAGTTTTGTGCATAAATTCTAATTAATGTTAATTAATATCAAAAATTACTTGTTACGTGGCAATTATCAATACTGATTGGCTTGTTAACTAATTAAGTTGCACATGAAAGTCCACAATATGACTGAGGGACCCCTTTACTAACCTGCATAAGCACTTACACATACCCAACAAGCATCAATTTTGAGTTACCGCCTGGCTACCACGTGGCCCTTGCGGTAATTTCATTTTTGATGTGCGTACGCTACGCACCTCGGAAAATATTTTATTTTCTGGTGCGTGTGCAGTAATCGGCATTTTACAGGCGTAGACCATTACTGCCCAGTTACCGCATGAGACCTTACTGCTAGGTCAATGGCTAGCAGTAAGGTCTCAGACACAAAATGGATGTGCGGCAATTTTCATTTTGCCACATGTCCATTTTCGGCAAAAAAATTTTAAATGGCATTTTTTTTTACAGGTGCGCTGAAAAATGATTCTACGCACGCCCAAAACAGCGTCTACACTACTGAAGACCATTTTTCAGCATGCCTTTGTAAAAGGGCCTCTGGATTTGCATGCGCAACCTAAGTTGCACTCTATAGAATCCTGGGGTTAACGACTAAATTAAGCTGCCAAATCGAACCACATAAAAATCAGTCCTATCTTTGGGGCCCTTTTATTAAGCTACGTAAGCATCTACCCGCACCCAACACATACCAAAATGGAGTTACCGCCCGACTACCACGTGGCTCTTGCAGTAATTACAGTTTTGGTGCATGTCCGATATGCGCGTCTGAAAAATATTTTTTATTTTCGGGCGCGTGTAACAGACTCGCGCCAAGTGGCATTTAGCACACGTAGGTCATTTCCGCCCAGTTACCGTGTGAGTCTTTATTGCTAGGTCAATGGTTGGCGGTAAGGTCTCAGACCCAAAATGGATGCGCGGCAATTTTCATTTTGCTGCGTGTCCATTTTCGGCAAAAACTTTAAAAAGGCCTTTTTTTATAGACTCGCAAAGAAATGGATTGGCACACGCCCAAAACTCGTGTCTACACTACCACAAGCCATTTTTCAGCTTCCCTATGTAAAAGGACCCCTTTATGCGGTGTCATTAGTCAGTTATGTGCCGAATATTGCACTTAACCACAAAAGAGATAGCTGGCTGCATAAACCTGGATATTTAATGCTGGTGCCTGGACAAGGCCTGCCATTGAATATCTGTGAATAACCCTGGCAGCGGCTAAAAAAAACACTCACCGCCTCCAACTGAATATCTACCCCGTTATTTTAACACAGATGTCCTCCTATGATGTAAACAAAATCTAAGTGGGAAGAAAAGTATAAAGAACATAAAATGTGTATGCATATTTACTTCTTCCTATTAAGTTACTTGAAAAAAATGTAACTATCATTTTTTTCCATGATGTCCTTTTTTGGCTCAAATCCAAAAACAAAAAGCAGTTGACTTCATAATGTCCATATGCACAGTGTACAGCTAGGAGGTAATTAATCTGTTTTAGAAAGGGGGAAACAGCTGCCAGGCTCAAATTAATACTCAGAGAACTAGTCAAATCCTTTACACTTTCAGACAAAGAAAAAAACACAGCCTATGCTCAGTAGCCTAAAATCTTTTGTAAGTAAGAAGTTTAATTTTATCTGGCATTGTAAAATCACTAAAGAACACTTTCCCTTGAAAGGTTTGAGTTCAGAGAACTGTAAACTGATCCTCTGCATGGAAATGTGGGCCACCATTTTTTTTTCTTTCTGCAAATTTTAACATTTTAAGACCAAACCTCTTCTTTGTAAAGAAAACAGGAATGGAAATACCAGCCCACGGAATTGTTTACTCGGGAAATGTGAGTATGCCCGACTGTCCTTTTCTTCAAGCCCTCTTCAGTGCTTACAGCACAAAACAAACAGGAACATAACACACTACTTGCCTCCCAAAGCTGGACCCTGTGTCTTCTCCCGTCTCCTGAACTCTGCTTTTAGCGGGCTTCCACACTGAAGGCAAATGAAAGCTTGCTTTGTTATCACGGTCTATGGCATCTGAATAGTTCCTAACAAAACCTGATCATTGATTCAAAGCACTTATTAAATGGAATTCTTCCTCTGACTTCTCTGCTAGCCAACAATGAAAAAAATTCCTTTTTATCACACTTAACTAATGGCTAAGACAATATTTGCAAAAAAGAGGGGAGGGTTTCATTTGCATTCAAGCAATTTCCATTTCTTTTAAAGATTTTGAGACCCTTTGTATGGCTAGAAAACCAGGCAACAAATCTGTCCATTATCTGTCCAATTTGTTTGCCAAGAATGTTGATTGAAACATCTTCAGAAACAGTTGTGAGGTCTGTGTTTTGATATACAGTCATTTTGATTTGATTCTCTATGGGGCTTATTTTTGAAAAAGAAAAATGTCCAAAAAGTGGCACAAAGTAGCAGCTGGACATTTTTTTCCCCAAATCGTCCAAATTGCTATTTTTGAAACCCATTTTGACATGCTTCAAATCACAAGGGGGCATGTTGGTGGCAGAATTTGGGCATTCCTAACACTTGGACGTTTTTCTACTATAATGGAACAAAGTAAAAATGTCCAGGGCTATAACCTAGACATTTTAGGCTAGACGTGTTTTAGTAACAGCTAAATCACAAAAAGGTACTCCAAATGACCAGTGGAAGGATTAAAGCATGACCCCCCCCCCCTTACTTCCCCATTGGTCACTGACTCCCTTTCACCCCCAATGATGTGAAAGAAACAGTATATACCAGTTTCAAATGTTAAGACCAGTCCTATTAGAGCAGCAAGCAGGTTCCTGGAGTAGCCTAGTGGTCTGTGTAGTACACTGTAGAGAAGGGGACCCAGGCCCATAACCCACTCTACAATTGAGGTGGAAAGTATGAGCCCTCCAAAACCCACTAAAAACCTACTGTACCTACATAGGTGATACTTGCAGGTATATGGGCTACTGTAGTGGTGCTCAGTTGGGTACGGTAGGTTTTTGGCAAATGTTAGAGGGCTCACAATACAATATAAGGGGTAATGGTGAGATGTGTATGTGGGACCTTTCATGTGAAGTCCACTGCAGTGCCCACTAGGGTGCCCCACTTTTCTTCTGGGATGTCTGTGTGGCCAGTCTACTAAGAATGCTGGTTCCTCTTACATCCCAATGGACGTGGGGTTTTTTCCCTGAAAATGGTCCAAACAGATGCACTAAGCACAACAATGTCTAGAAAATGGTCATTTAAAAAAAAAAGAGAGAGAAATTTTTCAGGTTCAAAAATGTCTATGTTCACTACTGGATTTTTTAACTTTTTCAGCAAAACGTCCAAAGTCAGATTTAAACGTCACATCGAAAATGCCCCTCTACATCTTTTTTCTATAATCAATTTTCCATAATTCTCTATTTGTTTAGAATTTGTAGCATGATTTTATCAGTACCTAAAATGCATAAAAACAGTATCTAGAGCACCAGGTGTTTTGTCAATAGAACCATCTGAAAACCAGTTTAGGGCATAGGTTTGAGTACTTTGTTTCTTGTACCACTGACGTTCAGGTGTGTTAGAAAAATAGTACAGAAGAGTTTTAGTGAAAATTATGATCATATGCATACCAAAACCAAAACAAAGTGGATTGAATCCTATTGAACTAGAAGCTTCAATTCCTACCAAAGGAGCTGTATGTGGACAATCCAGGTAGCACAACTTAGGATAACTGACTACTCTTCAAGGTCCAGGTAACTGAGCACCTGTACTTTCAGGGTAAGCATGGCAGCAAGTCCTTATATTTGGATAACATCATTCAATAGACCTGCAGGAGGAAAAGATCATATCTGGAAGTTTCAGAAAGGTACTACTGCACATGTTTATGTCTTCCCACCTCACATGGAACCTCCTCAGTCTTTGTTTTTCCACAGTCAGTAAGACCTACTACTACTAATAATCATTTCTATAGCACTACTAGACATGCACATTGCATATGCAGGGACTTTCTCTGTCCTCAGAGGGCTCACAATCTTAGGGCCCTGTTTAATAAGGTGTGCTAGCATTTTTAGCGCACACTAACGCTAGAGACACCCATAGGATCGGGGTAATGGAGGGTTACGTGAGTTGCCCAAGGTCACAAGGAACTGCAGTGGATTTTAACCCAGGTCACCAGACTCAAAGCCCGCTGCACTAACCATTAGGCTACCTGCTGTACATCTCTGTTTCTCTGAGAATATATTTTTCTTAAATATATGCTTGTCATGTGTAGGCCTCTTTTTCTTTTTTTTTTTTTTTTTTTTTTTACATCCCTAGTTAGATTTTTCAATTACTTTATACATTTTCTTCTTCCTGTTTGCCAATAGTCACAACTTTGGGGATGATTGGACATCCAGTAGGGCCTATTTTTTCAAAATTAAATTGTTTGATTTTGCAGCATTTGTGTATTCTACTGACATATCCCAGAAAAAAAAAAAACCTCAACAGCATTAAGAAATATGGATGGTGCTGAAAGACCATATGTGGTTACCTTTCAAATGGTGTTTACAGCGGCTTGAGCTTAATCACGATCCTTCTCAAGTCTATTTGTTGTCCTATATGACAAAAAAGAGGGATTGATATCTGCATTGGAAGCATCTCTCCTGAGAGGTCTAGGAGCTGCACAGAGCACTGGGGATGCAACAACATTGAGAAGGTATCAATCTCCCTAAATATCAAACATTCCCACATGAAGAACAAGAAGGGTTCATTTTTTGTCATCACTGAGGGCCACTGATATAATGTGTCAAGCAGAGTCAGAAAACCCACAATCAAGAACAGCGCTCACTGACGCCTTCACTTCTAGTCTTGTACAGACCCAGACCTCTCTGAGTATTCTAAATCTGAGTTAGAGCATTTCTGGGATTCGGATTCTGAATATGAGCCTGCAGTCTGCAGAAGAGAACCTCACTGGCTTACCTTCAAATCCTCTGTGCTCTGAATGGAACGATAAAGTCTTCCTCAGAGAATCTCTCCTATATCAACGTTATTAGGGAAATGACTGATACCATTCCACTTGATTTAGAGTTGAAGAATCTGGAGATAAAATGTTGGACATCTTCCAATTCCTCAGTCCTCCCAAGGAAGGTGTTACCATGTTAGTTTACAAGATCCTGAATGATATGCAAATGAGAATGTGGCAAACTCCCACTCCTCTGGTATATACTTAGTTATGCTACTATTCTGTAAAGGATAGTAGACTCCTAATTTCCTTTAGATTGCCCCCTAGTACATAAATTGAAGGAGTATGGAAAGCACATGGTCCGGCTGACCTTTGATACCATAGATTTTCATGGCTGTGATCTTCAGAGCTCTATTATTGTATGCAGAAAATGCTCATTATGCCATGTCAAAGGAAGAATCTCTGAAGATAAGGAAGCAGCTGCTCTCAAAGCACTATAAAACGCTTCCTTTCCCAGTCCACCTCCAACTCGGCAAACAAAAACTACTCTCAAAGGTGTAGATATCGTCTTCCTTCCAGACAAACTCGACAGAGATTTCATTTTCATTCCAATAATCAGGAAGCCCAGAAGTCTCAACCTGCTCCTCAGTCAAACCCAAGGATGAAGCCTCCTTGACAACCTAACCAATAGCTTTCCAGAAGGAGGGAAGCTGTTTTTTGTAAACCGTTGATCCCTTATAACCTCTGAATAGCTGGCTTCCAAGGACTGTCCATCGTGGATACCAACTGCACCTATTCAGTATCCCACCAAACTTCCACTTACAGTATCTCTGTCAAACTCTCAGCACTGGGAAGTACAAATCAAAGAGCCCTAATACATTTTTGAGACCAATGAGGTCACAGGGATTTTATTCCAAGTATTTCCTGGTCACAAAGTAAACTGGTATATTCCATCCCATCTTAGATTTAAAGGTCTCATGCAAGTTTCTGGTTCAGAAAAGGTTCAAGACGTTTTCCCTGGGTACCTTAAATTACTTTTTACCAAAAATCAGGGAAAAACAGGCTTGTACTTCCTGTGTTGGGAGACTGTCAGGATGTGGAAGTAGGCCATTTCTCTTGGGCTGACTGTCAAAGCCACATATTTAGCAGGGAAAGACAACGTCCTAGCAAACAAATTGAGGGGCCCTTTTATTAAGCTGTAGCAAAAAGTGGCCTGCAACAGTGTGAGCGCATCTTTTGCCACATCCTGCAAAAAGAGCCTTTTTTAAGGGGCCAGAAAATGGACATGCAGCAAAATAAAAACCAGCGTGTGTCCATTTCAGCCTGAATCTTACCGGGTAAACGCCAAGCGGTAAAAGATAGAAAATATTTTCTACCATGTGTTTTTGGCACACGCCAAATTCAGAATTACCGCCCAGGGCATACAGTAGCTGGGCAGTAATGCTGATTTGAAATACGCTGGACATGTGTAGGCCCTTAATCGCCTTTGTGAAAGGGCCTCTGAGTCATGTACACCAACCTCACAAATGGGCTCGAGACTAAGGGGAAGTGAAGACAATCTTATGTGTTGCACACTAGAGGATTTGAATGTGCGGGGTTATGGAATAATGTACAGGAAGATGAACATGCAAAATCTAATTAACGCCAAGTAACAGCAATAATTGATTGTTAACATCAGTTTATTGCTAGTCAATAGCTTGTTAGCTGATTAAATTGTGCACACATCTTTGATCCACGTACAATTTGCGGCACCCAAATTTGGGCCAAAAAAAAAACAAAACAGAAAAATTGGGCACCATATATAGAATCTGGGGGTTAGCATATAATTGTAAGGGAGTGCACACATGGGCTTAGCTTGAGTAGGGCATGGGCAGTTCCCACATTTATGCATGTAACTTACAGAATACTTTAAGTTACACACTAACGTGCCACGTTTAGAAGAGTGCATTTTCGCCTGCTATGCCCTCCCGCGGGAGGTGTCAAAGATGAAAACAGTAATGGAATTCAAACATGCGTGGGATGGACACAAAGTAATCCTGTTTAGAAGGAATGGATCCATGGAATCATAGTGGAGATTGAGTGGCAATACCAGTAATTGGGAAGCAAAAGCAGTGCTGGGCAGACTTCTACGGTCTGTGCTCTGATCGTTACTGAATAGCTATGGATGGGCTGGAGTGTAAATTTTAAGGGCTTCGACGTTAACTTCAGAACTTTTAGTACAAGAACAGTGCTGGCCAGACTTCTATGGTCTGTGCCCTGAAAATGGCAAGGACAAATCAAACTCGGGTATACATATAAAGTATCATATACCATGTATAATGAGTTTATCTTGTTGGGCAGCCTGGATGGACCATACAGGTCTTTATCTGCCATCATTTACTATGTTACTATTGACTTGGCGTAAAGTGAGCGTGCCTGAATGGCACAAATGCCAAGACACTAGTATTCTATAATGGAATCTAGATGCCCAGGTGCTGTTCTAAAATGAATGCTCACTGTTCTGCATCTAAATGTCTACTTTCGAAACCATTTATAGACTTAACCCCTGATATAACCTACTGAAAAATTACATTTTATTTGGAAATTGTTGTTAAAAGTAAAACAATTTTTTAAAATATGCTTTAAAGATTGCCATAAATATGTGATACAGAAATGAAAATATGCTAAAGTCTTGATTCACCCAGTTTCCGGACTCAGAAAAATTTCTGGCAGAAAGTAATTCAGTCATTTCAGCAAATAGAAATAATCACATCCTGTGCTAAAGAAAATGGGTCTCAGAGGTCTTGTGTATCTTGGAAGTGTCACACAAAGCCTACTCTGTGCTTTTTTATGACTAGGCCCTGATCCGATTCACATATATTACTAGTTTTCATACAATGTGCATGATCCTAATTATTCCATAGTTATATTTATAAATATTATTTGCCATTAAGCCTATCCTAAGCAGCATGCACTGATACCACAGTAGGTCACCACAGATGCAGTCATTGTATATATAAAATGCCCTAGAGAGTGATACATTTCAGCATCCTAAATCTGGTTTTATCTATAGGATGTGATCAGCCACCACGTGTGAAATTGCTCAAGTTGTGTATTTGATCCAATGTCCATGCCAATTGATTTACATTGGTCATACTATTCAAAAAAATCAAGCTCTGTGTGGGAGTAATATCTAAATTAATAAACAGGAAGATCCTCTTGTAGAACATTGGAGAGAGAAGAACCACAGTTCGAATGATTTGCAATTTTTAGTATTACAGCATATAAAATTATCGCGGGGTGGGGATGTTGGTCACATTTTGCAGGGAAATGAACAGCGTCTTATATATCAATGGGACACTGTAGTCCCAAATGGATTGAATAAAGAAGTCGAATGGGCCACTTTGATAGACATTCTTATGTTATAAAGTTTAAATCCATTCAGACAATTACATTTTAGAGACTGGTTGATGTCACAAGCAGAAGACGAGGCTATATATCAGCCGTCGGTTTTTGTCCATTAGAAGAAGATATTCTAGACTGTGATCTCAGCAGCAGTTAAACCAGAATAAGAAATAAAGTATAGGTTTGTTAGGCGAGATTATTAAGTAATAAAGTACTATAATGAATTGTCTTGAGTTTTAGTTCAGATATAGGTTTTATTTTTGCAGGTAATGGCTTTCAACCCCCTGATGAAGCGATTGTGAAACACAGGCTGTGTTGGGATGAATTTGTTTTTAAATTCAACTTTCACGGAGTGGGTGCAGAAGATCACCAATTCCCTTCAAAAACCATCTAAGTGGCATCAGAATTGCAGACAGTCGTTGTTCCAGGTTTATGGACACAAGCTCTTCATTCAAGATGAGTTATTTTGTTTAAGATATTGCATTGCTTACATCTGGAAGAGCTTTGGGACTGAGATAGAAATTGTTATAAAACAGTGGACTTGTGCAATGATGGGAAGGTTGGTGGCCTCTCTTCACATGTGGTGATTTGGGCACTAGTCCAAGCACAAATAGAATATTTAAATAAGAATTTCACAGATATATATACAAATATAAAAAATAAAATAGGATAATTTCTGACATAGGATTCCATCTGTACTAGTCAAGTATGAACATTTTTCTAGGAAGTATTTTCATCTGTTTTGCCTTAAGTTTTACATCCCAGTGTTACTAGTTGGAAGTTTCTGTGCCTTCATCATCACAAAGAGATCACTCTCTATCATTTGCACTACACGTAGCTAATTGCTTTAAAGTACTTGATTTATTGAATGTTCATATTGTAGCCATTGTTAAACCAATGTTTTGTTAATGTTTGATGTCCTTTAGGAAATGATATTTTGTTTTCTCATCTATGTAACAACATGCTTATGCTTGGAGGGAGGATGGAAGGAAGAAGAAGCATACTGTAAATTTCCTATGCCACCATTACCAAGCAGATAGACAGGCAGAATGCTAGATCCTGCATACTCTCCCCTATCTTCCTTCCAGTGGCCAACAAAAGTAGAGTTTTTGTTGTTATAAAAAAGAGGTGCCTTCAGGTCAGAAGTAAGAACTTTTCTGTATTTTAGTTGTAGTGAAGGAGAGTTGTACTACACTTGCCTGGTTGTCTGTGGATAGAAAAAGGATTTTCCATTTCTATTAAGGGTCATTCCATCATCCTTGGTAATCATATTCACTGACAGAAAAAAAAAATAACATCACACAAATAAACCATTTTCTGTATTACAGGGAATTTTAGATTTCACCAGCCAAAGTTTGCATCATGACCAGAAAATGTTGTGCAACTGTGAAATCCAATTAGTCCCATCTCTTTAATCACCACATTTGCAGGCTGTTAGATTGGAATTCAGAGCATCAGAGTTATGGGGAAGCCAAATCCAGCACGGTCTAATACAAATTTGAACTATATTCTACTATTTCAAATGCTTTAACAGGCTTGCAATTACAAGCCAGCTGCCAACTTATGAAGGAATGTTTGTTTTTCTTTTTATTTTCTTAAGTGGGAAAGGAGAGATAGTATGCTTTAAAGGGATGCCGTACCACAACTGAAAAAACTAAAAACACAAACTAGGAAACTGTAACAAGCATGGAGAAAAATAAAAGACGAACAAACACTTAATGCATGGAAACAACTACAAAGGAAATATAAATACGCAATAAAAAAGACCAAAAGGTCGTACTACAAAACTAAAATTCGGCCGGACTATAAAGACACGAAGAAACTATACTATCTCATGAATAAACTACTAGACACAACACCGGTTACCACAACCAATACTGACATCCCATCCGCAGACAACCTTGCTAAATATTTCAATGAAAAAATCATAAACCTACGCAAAACCCTACCTCAGAACACCATGGACACCGAAAACTTCATTGATGGTCTAAACCCAACCCCTGGTGAATACCCTGCTGACCAAATATGGTCCAATTTCGCTCTACTCACTGCCGACCAGGCGATTAAACAATACTCAAACAGCCACTGTCAACTGGACATCTGCCCCAGCTACCTAATACGATCTGCCCCCCAATGCTTCATAATAGATCTCACATCCCACTTAAACTTCATGCTACAACAGGGTATATACCCTCAAGGAAAGGCTACATCCTGCTCACCCCAATACCGAAAGACACTAAGAAAAAAACAAACGATATTACCAACTACCGTCCAGTATCTTCTTTCCCATTAGTAGTCAAACTCATGGAAGGACTGGTGACCAAGCAACTCAATGACTAGATAAACAAATTCACTATACTACATGAATCACAATCAAGATTTCGACCCCTACACAGCACCGAAACAGTAATACTAACTCTCCTAACCAAATTGAAGCAGGAAATAGCAATAGGCAAGAACATTCTCCTCCTCCAATTTGACATGTCAAGTGCATTCGACATGGTTAACCATAACATACTGCTAGGAATCGTAGAATACTTCGGAATCAGTGGTGGCACTCTGAATCGGATTAAGGGCTCTCTAACCACAACAATATATCAAGTGAAATCAAAAACAAACATATCGTCAGCATGGAAACCAGGCTGCGGAGTACTGCAAGGATCACCACTATCACCGATCCTCTTCAACCTCATGATGACTCCACTAGTCAAGACCCTATCCACCCAAGGCCTCAACCCATTTATCTACGCTGATGATGTTACATTATATATTCCATACAAACATGATCTGGCGGAAATCACCAACGAAATCGAACTAAGCTTAAGCATCATGAACTCATGGGCAAATGCATTCCAACTAAAACTCAATACAGAAAAAACACACTGTCTCATTATCTCATCCCAGTACAATACATACAAAACCACAAACATTAACACCCCAGGATACACCCTCCCTGTCTCAGACAGCCTGAAAATTCTCGGAGTAGCAATCGACTGTAACCTCTCACTAGAGACCCAAGCGAAGTCCACCATAAAGAAAATGTTTTTCTCAATGTGGAAACTCAAACGCGTAAAACCATTCTTCCCTAGGGAAATATTTCGTAACCTGGTACAGTCCATGGTATTAAGCCACGCAGATTACTGTAATGGAATCTATGCGGGATGCAAGGATCAAATCATAAAGAAACTTCAGACAGCCCAAAATACAGCAACCAGGCTTATATTTGGAAAAACACATTTCGACAGCACCAAACCACTCAGAGAAAAATTACACTGGCTACCAATCAAAGAACGCATCACTTTCAAAATCTGCACGACTGTTCACAAAATTATTTATGGCGAGGCACCGGGCTACATGACAGACCTCATCGACCTGCCAACCAGAAATTCCACAAAATCTGCACTATCATATCTAAACCTCCACTACCCAAGCAGCAAAGGACTCAAATACAAATCCACCTATGCAACCAGCTTTTCCTACCTAAGCGCACAACTATGGGATGCATTGCCAAAAGCAGTAAAAACTACGCTCAACCACCTAAATTTTCGGAAAGCATTAAAGACAGACCTGTTCAGAAGAGCATACCCCACTGACCTGACATAAAAATATCGGTTACTTGTGACACAACATAACCAAAGACTGCAATGGACATTACCTGACTCTTCTTCCCCCTTTCCCTCTCTAAGTTCCCCCCAACTGTTTTCTACCATACATATACCTCATTATACCACAATATCACTTTGTATTCATTCATACTATGTATTTGTTCAAACTGTAATCAGCTAACACCGTTAACGGTTATATGTAAGCCACATTGAGCCTGCAAAAGGTGGGAAAATGTGGGATACAAATGTAACAAATAAATAAAAAATAAATTACAGTGAATTTTACAAGCAGAGAAAGCCTAACTTCTTTCCTTAAAATTTTACTAATTCTTTAGGAACTTTCACCCTTGTCAGAGCTATTCTTTAACAAGTGAACCTGCGGTAGATTTTACAATGGATTGACATGGTTTAAATAACCTCAGACCAAACCATGCCAATATTGACTTAACAAAGCCATTTTAAGTATATTCGTGGCTTCTATGTTTGAGTGTATACATTTATAAAAAAAAATTCAATGTTTATTTTATTTTGTAACTATTTTATAGTTTTATATGGACACATACAATTAGTGTTTTCCAAATTTTCCCTCCCACCAGCCCATCATCATTATTGTTTCTCTCAGCAGCTTATCTTAAACTTTCCCTACTCTACCCCAGCACTCTTTCAACCATATCCCTTCTGTTCCATCACCATTCTGTTCTCTTAACCCCAGCTTGTGATCAGAAAAAGAACAGGGACCTATTGCCTGAGCAGAGCTTGTGCAGCTATAAAATGGTATGTGCAAAAATTGTAAATGCAGTCAGAGCAACAAGTCTGAGGCAGTGGCGTACCAAGGGGGGGGCGGTCCGCCCCTGGTGCACGCCGCTGGGGGGGTGCCACGCGCCTGTCGGCTCTTCATTTTCATGCTCCCTCTGCCCCGGAACAGGTTACTTCCTGTTCCGGGGCAGAAGGAGCATGAAAACGAAGAGCCGGCAGGCGCGCGGCACCCCCCCCCCAGCGGCGTGCACTCGGGGGGGTTCTTTCGCCAGGGGGGGGTGTCGCGCTGTTCTGGGGGGGCGCTGCACCCGGGGGGGCAGGGCGCATCCGCGATCCACCCCGGGTGTCAGCCCCCCTAGGAATGCCACTGGTCTGAGGCAGGCAAGGGGGAGGGGAAGGGTTGCAATAGTGCTGCGTGCAGTGGTATTTTTCCAGTCTTCATCGGCTAAATGCTAATTTTATATATTTATTTGTGTGGTTGCACAGAAAGCATTCTATTGGTGTTTACTAATTTTTATAAGCGTATGCCTTAATGATGTTTCTTAGGAGCAAATTTCAAATTGCTCTTATTGGTACAAAAACACAGACTTTGGCTTTGAAAAGTTCCTAAAATTTTGTTTCTTGCCTGACAACTGTGCATGTAAATTTGAAAACATGCTCTACGGACTTACTTTTCCTCCCTTCCTCGGGGCACACCAGGCCAAAGTTTCAACATATCCACAATGAATATTTATGAAATAGATTTCAATGCACTGTCTCCTCAGTATGTAAACCTCTCTCGTTGTGGATATCCTGAAAACCTGACTGGCTGGGGGTGCCTCGAAGACAGGGTTGAGAAGTACTGATCTGAGCATACCCCCTCTCAATGCATCTAAAACAGTGCTTCTCAATCCAGTCCTTGAGGCAAACCTAGGGCTCTGTTTACTAAGCCATGCTGTAGGCGCTAACAGTAGAGACACCTATTATATTCCTATGGGTGTCTCTAGCATTAGCGAGTTCTAATTTTTAGCACACACAAATGTTTGTACGCCTACAGCGCAGCTTAGCAAACAGGGCTCCTAGTTCCATCAGGTTTTCAGAATATTTACAATGAATATGCATGAGATAGATTTTCATGCATTGCCTCCTTGGTATGTAAATCTATCGTATGCAATGAAAAATATTTATCACAGCTATCATAAATTTCACAAAATCTATCACAAATGTCCCATATCTATGGAAAGCACAAAATAGCTTAATATTTTAAATCATACTTATCTCAAGGCAGTCGAGTGAACTCGCTACATCTGGCAGCCATTATAACATGACACCTCCCCCTGGCTTCTCAATCCGCCGGAGGTTCTTGCTGGCAGTATCCCTCCTAATGTCCAACACAGCAGAGTTTCGAAAGTGTCTGCCTCAGGGTCCTGGATTCATGCTGCCACAACCTACAAATAACAATAGTAAATGTGCCAGTACTCATAGCTACCCTAAGCATGGAAGATTATCATACAACCAATTTGCAAGGGTGACATGCTTTTTATCACAGAAATCACTATGGAGTCCTTTTACCAAGCTGCGGTAAAAAGGGCCCTGCAGTAGTGGTGGGTAAAAAGCCCCTAAAAAAGACATGGCAAGTATGGGTCACTCAATATTCCCAAAAGTCTGGTTTTATGCACATTAAGCACAAGGACACTTTCTTGTAGCGAGCCAGTGACTTGGTTTAAACAAGAGTTTAATCTACCAATGAATGTATGAGGCATCTTTCCAAAGGAGTTCAATAATTATATATCACCTGCATAAATTATTGACACAAGATTGAATTATTGTCCAAGGTGTTACAGGTAGATCTTAAATGGTAGCAGAGAGATGTTAAGGACCATATCCCCTTGTACTTCACATGAAAAGTTCTGTTCCCAAGAAATGAATCCAACCATTTCAGCACATTCTCCACTAGACCCATCTGAAAGTATCTCATAATCAGTAGATCAAATTTCACCAAATCAAAGGCAGAGCTTAGGTCAAGGGAAAAACAAGAGGATAGATTCAATTTTATCTAAATAGTGATAGATCAGATCCAGCATGGTAGCAAGTAAAAGGCATCATAACAGTACACTAGTGTGTTCTTAAACAAAAAAAAAAAGATCCCACGTGCATAACTACCTCTTTCTCAATTAATTTGGAAGCGGCAGAATGGACAAATTTGGACCAAATATTGGAAACAGTTTGAATGTTATATTTTATAGGGTACAAGAGGGATGGGATAATTGGGTAGGTGGAGTTGGGGTTGGGGGGGGAAGTATTAATGGGGGAGGGGGGAAACTGATGTAGGGACGGAAACCGGGATGGAGGGTGGGGATCCAGTTAGTGGGATTTTGTATTCATCAGACAACGTAGCACAAGAGCCCGATAATGTTGTTTGAAATTGGCTATTATGCCCTGATCCATAGGTTGGATCAGAGAGGTAGTGTTTGGTGGCAGGAAGACCACCTTGACGTTAGACAGCCTGACATCATCACTGTGTGCAGCACAATTATCACGAAGCAACAAAATCTGACACTTTTGTGCCTGCATTCTATTGTCTAACTTCTTTAGCCACTGCTTCCAAATTTCCTCAGTCATCCATGAATTTACATTAGCCTCGTATGACACAGGAAGTCGCTTAACATTCCTGAAGCAATGGGGTTGTTTGATCTTTCCAATGACGAGTGGTTCCAACTTCTCACTCCCATCCGTATTGCAGCAAAGGAGGATCGTCAGTCGGTCCTTCAAAGTTTTACTTCCTGTAGTTTCGGCTTGTTTGATTCCATCAGGAATCGCTCTCCAGTAGAGGCCATTTTCGTAAGCATTGAAAATGTCACGAGGTGCAAACTCGTTCAAGATGGAAGAACTGAAACAACCCAATTTAAAGCACCAAAGTCATCAGCGTCTTGTTTTTCACCATGCTGTTTCTTGAATTTTATGTTGTTCCTCTCCTTCCATCTTTCCAACCATCTAACAGTGGCTTTGAATTCAGTTAGTCCAAGACTTTCAGCTAGCTGATTAGCTTTCTCCATAAGCAGTGGACCACTGACAGGAAACTGTCTGCTCCTGACTTGAGAAAACCACCAAAGAAGAGCATCTTCTACATCCTCAGCTTTTCCCGCTCGTTTTTGTTTCCTGTGTGGATTTGTATTGTTTTGCCAGTCTTCCAGAAGCTGATCTCTCTGCTTCAAGATATGTGAAATTTGACTGGGATAGACACCATATTCTTTAGCAATAGATGCTTGACTTTGTTTTCTAATTTTTTCAGAACTTCTATTTGTTCAGCCAGTGTTAAAGTCTTACAGTTGCGCGACAACAGCAACGACTCCAGTGTACACTCTAACAACTTTCTTTCACTTATTCTGCCTGTAGCAGTTAACCAACAAGATTTTACATTTACCGCCCCTTTGTCACATGCCAATCGGCTTCCATATTCCGTGCGTGTGCTTATGCAGTCTTTCCTGCAGAGGAGCGGTCTTAAACCATGCATATAAGCAAATCTTGCACTTATCAGTGGTGCGCTAAACCGAAGTTTTTCCCCATAGAAATTGATGGCGCCAAAAACGGGACCGAAGTACGGCATACAGTTAAACAGAGCATACACTTATCCGACATGCACTTAAATGGAGTGCACTGTACTTATTTTGTACCTGGGGCAATGGAGGGTTAAGTGACTTGTCCAGAGTCACAAGGAGCTGCAATGAAAAGTGAACCTGATTCCCCTGGTTCTCAGGCCACTGCACTACTACTACTACTATTTAGCATTTCTATAGCGCTACCAGGCGTACGCAGCGCTGCACAAACATATAACCATTAGGCTACTCCTCCACTCTGATGATAATATACAGTACTGAGAAAATGTTTGTGAGACCCAAGAATAATAATGAGGATTATAAGTTCTTATTAATTACATGTTCTTATCATAATAGTCTTATTTAACTGAAAGCAGTTTACTGGCTAATTAGAATCAGATACTTAAATAATTGGGTAGCAAGTAATTATCATTCAAAGTATATTTGCACAACATCTTGCTATATAAAAAGGTCCAAAAGGTTTTGAGTTGCCTTTAGTTTGATTTAGTTTATTATATTTGATACACCACCTACATTTCCATATCAAGGTTGTTTACAACAAATCAAAAAGAACAGACAACAACACAGAAGAATAACAGAATCAACAGTTGGAGAAATAGAGATATATATCATTAACAAGCAGCACCAATGCCATGGCTCTAAGGCAATCCCCATCAGCCACAAAAGTGTGAACAAAAATCCAGGCCCTAAAACAGAAATAGTAGGTCTTAAACCTTAGGTAAGCTGGCACCGAATTCCAAAGAGTTAGGACCAAGGGGTTAGATTGAATTTAGCTTTTTAGTTAGTAGAATCTCCTCTTGCCACAATCAAAAGAAACCTCAGAGGACCTGCAAAAGAAGAGTTGATGCCTATCAGTCTAGATAGGATTACAAGACCATTTCTAAATATTTGGGCTACATCCATCCACTGTAAGACAAAGAGGGTAATTCCATAATGGAGAATCAATTTGGAGACTATTCTACAAAGGAAAGAAGGTGCTTACTTTCCTTGATGGAATACTAGTGTAGTTAAGGTGATTAAGTGCATCTATTTGGGGTGGTAACATTCACACCAGTCATAGAGTAGGTTTAACTTACCATGCCTAGATTGCTTTAAAAAAAAGTACATAAATATATTCTATAATTTATGTTTACATTCTATCACTTATGTGCGCCTCTCCCACACCTAACCCAGACTCCGCTCGTGAAGACACCCATCCTCAAACTCCATGCCATCATATTTTGGGCCAGATTCTATATATGCTGCCTAAAATCAGCATGGAAAACAATTCCACCTAAGCATATTCTATAAGCAATGCCTAGATTTAGGCACATTATATAGAATATGCTTAGTTGATATCCTAGCACCTAAAACTACATGCCTCAATTTACACCAGTGAAAATGTGGCATAAATCCCAGTCCGTAGATTTAGGCACAGAGGGTCATATTCTATAACAGTGCACATAAATTTTAGAACGCCCACGTAATGCCCATTTTCCCGCCTATAACCATGCCCCTTTTTGCCTGTACACATTAAAATTTAGGTATAGTACGTTACAGAATACACTTAGCGAGTTGTTTGTGTAAAGTCTAATTATTGCCAAATAGTGCTCATTATTGCTTGTTAAGTGCTGTTAACAACACTGATTAGCTTGTTAAGCCAATTAAGTTACGTGCATTGTTATAGAATACGCTTGGATTTCTCCACGGAATGCTTGGCACGCTATACAGAATCCTGGGGGGGAGGGTTAGCCATCATTTTATAGAATAGCACGTAGCCGTAATATTGACATTCTCATGGGAATGTGCACACATATTGGAATTCTGGTGTTCTTGGCACCCTTCTTATAGATTACTCCCAGATTGTCTACACATGGAAAAAGCTGATGATTTTCATGACTCCAAAAAATAAACCAAAAAAAACACACTAAGATGACTATCCAGGAATGATCATCCTGCAAAGATCATCCCAAGAACAGACTGGAAAAACACCCTCAGTATCCCAAAAATCCTAAGACTAGCATCTAAAGATCTGAAGACCTCTCTTACTTTGGCTGATGTGAGGGTTTGTGGTTCAACCATCAGGAAAGGAATGGTAGGATAACTAGGAAGCAATCAGGGCTCTCTAAAAAAACCTTGCTGCACATCTCAGGATTGCCAATATATATTTGAAAGACCCACAACGCTTCTAAGATGAAGGGAACTTTTCCAGATTAGCAGTTTTCAATGATAATACTTTTAAATCTCCACTGTAATTCAATGGAATTCACAATTTTTAGGAATGAAGAAAACGTGTAAGTGCATATTTACAGTACCATAGATGGAGTATCTAGTGTACTTTATTAATGAGTTTGGCAGTTTTTGATTGGATTCAGCATAATTAGTAAAATTAATTCATACTTTTGATGGAGAACACATATCTCCTGGTTAATAATTCAGGGGTCCTTTTACAAAGGCCTGCTGAAAAATGACTTGCGGTAGTGAAGGCACGGGTTTTGGGCATGCGCCAATCCATTTTTTAGCATGCCTGTAAAAAAAAGGCCTCTTTTGAGGGGGGGGGGCGATAATGGACGTGCGGCAAAATCAAAATTGCCATGCATCCATTTGGGGTCTGAGACCTTACCGCCAGCCATAGACCTAGCGGTAAAGAATCTGGGTGGTAATGACCTACGCACGTCAAATGCCACTTGTCGTGCGTCCGTTACGTGTACCAGAAAATAAAAAATATTTTCCAGATTCATGTAGCAGACGCCTGCCAAAATTGAAATTACCGCAAGGGCCACGCGGTAACCGGGCGGTAACTCCAATTTGGCGCACGTTCGACGTGCATAGGTGCCTACGCAGCTTATTAAAAGGGGCCCTCAATATGCTCACTCTTCACTTTTATCTTAGAGAGCACACAAATCACTTATACAGTAGCATTTTCTCTTTAAAGTTGTTATTCCATGGGCACTAAACTCATTTGTGAGCAATCTCAATAGAATTGAGCTGCATTAACTCAAGAATAGTGGAGCCAACACTGTTGCATGAATTTTTTTCTCAAAATATAAACTCATTGAGCTTGTGTGTCTTCCTGCTCTGATTAACAATTACTTAGAATAAATACTCCAAAAGAAGGCAGAAAGAACTGAATTGCTAACATAGATGCTTCAGGATTCAGTTAATAATTTAGTGTCAGAAGCTATCAGGCGATTCCTCTGTGCATTCATAGTGTTCAGCAGAGATTTTTCTGAAGAATGCCTTTCATAAGTTTGCTCACTTCTATTAAAGGGGAGAGCTGTGGCAGATCAATTTAAAATGATGGCAGATTCCATAAAACCATGCTTAAAGAACTTCAAGCACATTAAACTGTATCCAGTCCATACAATTTTTTTTTTTGTAGTTAGTGATTAGAAAAGGATAACCTTGCATCTGCTTAGTCACATCAAGATGGAGGACAGCATTAGGAAATCCTTATAGAAGGATTCTACAACTGTTTTTTTCTTTCAAGGGAAAGATACATGCTCATCTCTCCTATCACAGAAGTCCTTTTACTTACGTGCGGTGAAAAATGGCCTGCGCTACTGTAGGCTCGTGTTTTGGATGCGCACAGATCCATTTTTCAGCACGCCGGCAAAAAAAGGCCTATTTTTGCCGAAAATGGACAGGCGGCAAAATTAATTTGGTGCGTGTCCATTTTGGGTCCGAGACCTTACTGCCACCCATTGACTTAGTGGTAAGGTCTCACGCGTTAACCGGACAGTAATCATTAGTGCGTGTACAATACTGATTACCACCTAGTTAGCACTGTGCACCAGAAAATAAAAAATATTTTCTAGAATGCATAGCGGACGTGCATAAAAAATGAAATTACCACCCAGGTCACGCGGTAGCCAGGTGGTAGTTCAAAATTGACATGCGGTGGACATGCGTAGGCACCTACGCGGCTTAGTAAAAGGGCCCCATAGATGGCTAACTTCAGTCTTCCAGGATAATACAGGTCTCATTTTTTAAGAAACCTGAATCAGTCTGAGTATGTAAATGTGTCTTATTCAGGGCTAGCACAAGGGTTTCAGGCACCCTCAGTGAATCTTCAGCCTTGTTACCCCATCCCCCAGGATTCAGGGCCTTCCTGAGATTTTGATTTTAAGCTGAACAATCAAGATTACCCAATCTCTCCTCCCAGAGCAGTCCTGTCAAAATGCATAATTGGGTTTCATTTATTTGTATTTAACTCACATCTTTTTCAGTTGTAGCTCAAGGAAAATTAAATACAGGTTCACTGGGTATTTCCCTTTATCCTGAGGATTAATAATCAAAGGGGCCCTTTTACAGAGCTGCAGTAAGCACTGGCACATGCTTACCATAGCAAAAAAATGGCATACTGCGGGGTGTGTTGAGGTGTCCCACAGTAATTCCTGGATGTGCACCCACTACCCACATGTTACAAAAGATTGACGCATGGTGTGTGTCTGGTGCGTGTTCTGCACTAATAAGTTAACATATCTACGTTGCCGCATGCTAACCAGTTAGCACATACTTAGCGTGTTCTGCACTAATAAGTTAACATATCTACGTTGCCGCATGCTAACCAGTTAGCACATACTTAGCGTGTGAACCCTTATCACTTACATAAGGCTTGGTGGTAAGGGCTCATGCATGAATCTGTTTTATCGGCCATGCGCTAATGGCAAAATTAATATCAAAAATAGTAATTTGGGCCATTTTATCCCAGTCGTAAAAATGACCTTAGCCCATGGGAATGACCACATAAGGGTGCACTAAGGCCACTTTTTGCTGATGTTTGATAAAAGGACCCCTAAGTTTGTTACCTGAGGCAATGGATGGTTAAGTGGCTTGCCTAAGATAACGAAGAGCAGCAGCAGGATTTGAATTGGGCTTCCACTCTTGTAAGCCCAGTATTCTAATCACTAGACTACTCCTCCACTCAGATAGATAGATAGATAGATAGATAGATAGATAGACATGATGGACCTGATTTTATAACAGGTCACCTATGTAAGAAATCCAAAAATGCACCTATTTTAAGCATATTTTATTTTAATAGTCATAAAATAGACACCTTTTTGGATTCTCACATCAACACCATGCCAGGACAACAATTTCCAAGAAGCAGCACAGAGAGGGTTCAAAGCACAAAGCACAATCTAAAACACAAGTACCAAGAGAAACTGAATGAAATTTCTACAAACCTAGAAGTAACGGCGTAATTTTACAAATTGAATAGTTGCAAATCGTCTGGTCTGGATGGTATTAATCCCAGAGTACTGGTAGAATCGAAAAATGAACTTGCAGAACTATTGTTAGTAATAAGTAATTTATCTTTAAAATCAAGAATGGTACCAGAAGATTGCAAGGTTACCAATGTAACAACAATTTTTTAAAAAGGCTACAGAGGTGATCAGGGAAATTATAAACCAGTGAGCCTCGCATCAGTACCAGGCAAAATGGCACAGATTATTATAAAGAACAAAATTAGAGAGCATATTCAAAAGCATGGATTAATGAGACAAGGCCAACATGGATTTAATGAAGGAAAATCTTGCCTCACCAATCCACTACATTTCTTTGAAGGGGTGAACAGTTGATATTGTGTATCTGTAAGGTGAGCCAGTTGATATTGTGTATCTGGATTTTCACCCATGGATGTCTCTAGCATTAGCACATGCTCATTTCTAGCATGCACTAAAAACATTAGCACACCTTAGTAAACAAAGCCCTATGTATTGATCCCAACGTGGCGTCGCCTCTGGGGTACAGAAACAATTTCTAAGAATCATTTCTTTAATAAAAAGATTATTTATCCAGATAAATGAATTATTTGAAAATGCCCACTTTCCTTGCAGCTCAGTTTTGTTGTTCGTGTTATGCACCACCTCGGAGGGGCTACTACTTGGAGAAGTGATATATAAGATTTTACAACTTACATAAATTGAATGAATACTTAGGGGTTCATAGTTCTTTGAGTTTGTGTGACTGTCAGAATCTATCACTTTGCTTTGAATATTGCTGCTCTTTGCCACCCTAGGTGACTATCTAGGAAGCCTAATGATGACAATACATGTTATAGATGATCAGGCAGTCAGGAGAGCAGTAAGAAAAAGGAAAGAAGCAGAAAGAGAAAAAGAAAATTCACAATACATTTCTAGAGTAAGATAGTCATAAAAGCACTTATGTATCTCAGATCTCCAACTGGCTCCATCATACTTCCCTGCTGCTGCGCTCTCAATGAAACTCAAAAGCATCTCTGAACAGGAATAAGATCCTTCCTAAGCTTTGGATAAGATGGTTGCATCCTTAAATATTGTAGCAAGCTGTTCCATAGGGAGAGGCCCATCACACTGAAGATGGAACTATGGATAGAATCTAAACTTATATGGCAAAATAATGGTATTGAACACAGAAAAGAAACAGGTGGAAAAACAACTTCAAGGGATCAATCCAAGACAAGAGGTGAGATGCTCCAGAAAAACTTTATCTCACCTCTTGTCTTGGATTGATCCCTCGAAGTTGTTTTTCCACCTGTTTCTTTTCTGTGTTGGATTTTTGTGGAAATTTTTGGACCTCTTTTGCGGTTGTTAAAATAATGGTATTGACAGCAAATTTTGCCTTGACAAACGTAGTACACAAGATGAATAATATGGTATAAGGAACCGAGATAGGGAAAGTAGTAAACGATTGATAGTTTTATCCTGTGAGAAAATGGAAGTCGGTACTGTACCTTCAACAAAGGAATGGCATGATCCCATTTCCTTGCCCTGAGATCCATTTTACTGCTGTATTTTGAGGATGCTGAAGAAGTCGAAAATCAGTCAAGTTACAGTGAGTGAGTTACAGTAATCAATTTTACTCATCGCTGTTGAAAGAATCAGTGTTCTCAGTGTCTTGCCAGAAAATAAAAATCATTCTGAGTCTATCAAATCTAATATAAAGAAACATGTTTTCAATATATATGACTCAACAACCCAAACTAGCAGTACTGTAGTGTCTATATTGAAAATTAGGGGGAAAAGTCTCAACAATTGCGGCAACACCGTGCAACAATCAGTTGTTCGCAAAAAAAGTCATCATCACCCCATCAATTTTTTAATATTTTAAATTTTTTATTTTTTATTTTCTGTTACTCTTTAGTCAGTCAATGCACTGTTTGCTTTAAATAGCAATCTTTCATAGAGTGCAAAATTACACTTATTTTGTAAGCTCCAGCTTGCGTGTTGATTCCAATGGTCCCGTTTCAGTATTCTTCCTCAGGGAACCATACTGATTAGGACTTGATGAAATTGCTTGGAACCTCACAAGGATGATTTGGTTAATTCTCCTGTTTATCTTTGTTTCAGAATTTGATAAAATGTTTGTGTTAAAGACTTATTTCAAGAAAAAAAAGATCTATGGTTTTTTGGACAGAAAATGTAAACTTTTCTAGAGGTGGCAAGGTGAGAAAAGCTCTTGGAGTTAAAACCTAGAACACTTGCATTGAGAGCGACCTTCTTTTTGAAGTTACCATGCAAGTGTTTGGTTGAATATCAAAGCAATGCTTACATTTTTATAGATTTTGTGCAGTTAGAAACAGTTTTGCATTCAGAATAAGGTTATAGACCTTTGCTTAAAATAATGGACATGGATATGAAGCTTGGAGGAATAAGTTTTTCTTTCTGGATTTCTTTGTTATGATATGGTCACTTATTTGCATTCTCTTTTACTATTTTGCTGCATGGGTAGAGCTACAGTCATGCGTGATGGCGGTTTCAAGTCCCAAGGTCTTTTTAAAGACCCCCGTTATTCAGTGACATCATACCTGTACACATACTACAGAAATTCCTGAGGCAGGCCTGTGGCCGAAACACAGATCTGTGTTGAGTCTGTAACAAAGTTTCCCAGTTTGACCCAGTAGTCCCAGTCTCTGGAATCATTGCTCCACTTCCCACTTTTCTTTTCTTTTCTGTTTGTTTGTTTCGTGGGATTTTGTTGTTCATCCACCCTGGTGGATTTCCATTCCCTTATTTGCATTCTCTCCATAATCTAAAATATGGATCTGGTATACTGCATACATGTATCTATGTTTTTTGTGATTATACCATATGCAATTGGTTTTCCTTATAAGTTTCTATGTAGAAATGATGTAAATGTAAATTTTAAAAATGTTTAGAATAATAACACATAAATGCCAAACATCCACTTAAGCAGTATTCATGTGACCTTAGTGCATCCTTATGCAGGTCTTTCCCGAATGCTAAGGCCAGTTTTACTGCAGCTGGAAAATGGCTGACTTTCCATTTTCCCAATTAATGGCTATGCGCTATAATGTTGCTATTAGCATTAGCACGTTAACAAAAATTAGCGCATGAGCCTTTACCGCCACATTTTGTGAGCAGCAAGAACTCATGCGCTAATCCAATGCTAATCAGTTAACACATAGTAATGTGGCTGCACTAAGGGACCCTTTTACGAAGCAGCAGTAAGCCCCCAATGGGTGGCGGTAAGTGTTCCCTCCTGCATGGCCACGCAGTAAAAGCAATCTTACCGTATGGACGTGGCTATTTTCTACTCGCTGCAGTAAAAAGGGCCATAGTGTATGGCAAAAATGCTAGGGCAGGGCCCTTTTTACCACAGCTTGGTAAAATGACATCTACATGATTCACATTAGAGAAATCCATAACTATTTGGATCAACCTAAAATTGTTCTGGCTATCTCACTTGATCTTAGTGCAGCTTTTCATCTTATCAGTCACTCCTTCTTACTTTCCTACTTCTCTTCTCTTGTTATCTCAGGTATAATTCTTAATTGGTTCAAATCCTTTTTTATCCTAACGTTCAATTCTTTCCCCTCTTTTATTTAACCAATTTCTCAGCCCACTTACTACTCTTATTTAATCACTAGGAATTTTAGCATATTAATATACTGACAATATCCTCCTACTCTATCCAAGCTAGTCCCTCTCCTCCTACCCCCCCCCCCCCCCCCCCCCCCCCCGGTGATCACCCCTCTTTAGACTTACTTAGATGCAGTTGCCCTTTGGTTAAAAGATCATCCGTTAATTCTCAATCCTGCTAAGATCCTAGCATGTTGGTTTTCTGATACTATCACTCCTCCATCCCAGCCCCTTACCCTATTTGATTCACAAATTACCCCAGTTACTAGTTTTAGATACTTAGGAATTATCTGGGACTCTGCTCTTTCCTTTAAACCTCAGCCGACCCATCTATCTAAAACTTCTTTTTTTTTTCTTTTTCGTCAGCTTCATCTGGTTCAACACCTTTTCAGTCACAAAGATTTCCACACTGTCCTGCTTTCCTTTTTTAGTTTCTGACTCGATTATTATTATAATACTAGTAAAAAAAGGCCCGTTTTGTAAACAAATGAAACGGGCGCTGGCAAGGCTATAGAGAGAGTGAGAGTGTGTATATGTATGTGTGTTTGTGTGTGTGTGACACAGAGAAAGTGTGTGTGTGTGTCTCTGTGTGAAAGAGAGTGTGCACAGGTAGGGTGAAAATGAAGAGACAGCAGTGAAATTTTACATAGGACAGCTGAACCATTTGAGGCATGTTTGTGTGTCTGTGTGAGAGAGTGTGTATATGTGTGTGGGTGCGTGTGTGTGTGAAATACAGACAGTGTAAGTGTGTGTGTGTGTGCGTGTGTGTGAAAGTGAGTATGAAAGGGTAGGGTCAAAATGAAGAGACAGCATTATAATTGTACATAGCACAGCACAAACATTTGAGGCAGTTCTTGCCTTATCTCCCCTGCCGCCCCCTCCATACCCAACGATTCGTTCCTTGTCTTCCATCCCCTCTGTGTCCCGTGTGTATGTGTGTGAGAGAGAGGTGCTAGCAGTCCCTGTGATAGTGGCAGGTCAGTTGCTCCTTATAGCCAGTTAAGAGTAAGAGTGTGTGTGTATGTGCTGGTTTTTTTCCTTCCCTCATATGCCCTCTGTGTCCATTGTTTGTGTGGAGAGCAGAGATCTATATGGTCCTTTTAGCGTTGCTGTTGACGTCACGTAGCAACTCTTGCTGCTGGTTTTCATTGTTCCGTGATGTGTCTTATGTCACGTTCCATCGCTTAGTAACGGTTCGCGATGCGATTGGTTGAGTGTCATTGGTCCGCCCTCGATGTCATGATGTTTTACGTGGGGGGCGTGGCCAACACTCATGGGTGAATTCCTGGTTTCACCACCATGCATTTAGAACGTTGGGACTTGTGGAGGCTTCAGAATGTTGGAGGTGCGTTTTATAAAGAGAGATAGTTTATGCTGGTCTCCCACAGACTTCAGTCAAAAGATTACAATCTCTCCAAAGCACTGCAATTAGGCTTCTATGCCACACATGTCGTTTGGACCATTCCACCCCTCTCCTAAAACAGCATCACTGGCTACCGGTGAAGCAACAAATTATCTTTAAAATAGCCATTCTGGTATTTCATACTTTCCATCTTGGACTTCCAGACTATCTCGCCTGCCTAGCTATTCCTTACTCTAACTCTGCGCTCTCTGAATGACCATCGTTTGGTTCTCCCCAATCCTAAATTAGCACATTACGAACACACTAGGCAAAGCGCATTTTATTTCCTTGCCCATCACATCTAGAACACTCTCCCCCTCCCTCTCCGCTCAGAATCATCCTTCTAAAATTTTTAAATTGCTTTAAAAACCTGGCTATTTAATCAGGCATTTGGAGGATTAGACTGACCATTTTGGAATTCCCTGATGACCTACACCCTCCCTCTTCTTTTTACCTGTTTCTCCTTTTCTCTCTCTCTCTCTCTCTCTCTCTCTCTCTCTCTCTCTCTCTCTCTCTCTCTCTCTCTCTGTCTTGGGTATGCCTGTTAAGCTTTCCTATCTGGAAATGGAGTTCCTTCCCTCTCTTCCAGTTTTAGCATGTACGCCGCTCTGCTCTGCCTTGGTCTGCTAAAGTGGTCTAGTAAGTTATAATATTCTATAAACTATAAACTACTTTCCTTTATACAATAAGCAGTGCCCAGGCATCCTGTGAGCACATATACAGTGGGGGAAATAAGTATTTGATCCCTTGCTGATTTTGTAAGTTTGCCCACTGACAAAGACATGAGCAGCCCATAATTGAAGGGTAGGTTATTGGTAACAGTGAGAGATAGCACATCACAAATTAAATCCGGAAAATCACATTGTGGAAAGTATATGAATTTATTTGCATTCTGCAGAGGGAAATAAGTATTTAATCCCTCTGGCAAACAAGACCTAATACTTGGTGGCAAAACCCTTGTTGGCAAGCACAGCGGTCAGACGTCTTCTGTAGTTGATGATGAGGTTTGCACACATGTCAGGAGGAATTTTGGTCCACTCCTCTTTGCAGATCATCTCTAAATCATTAAGAGTTCTGGGCTGTCGCTTGGCAACTCGCAGCTTCAGCTCCCTCCATAAGTTTTCAATGGGATTAAGGTCTGGTGACTGGCTAGGCCACTCCATGACCCTAATGTGCTTCTTCCTGAGCCACTCCTTTGTTGCCTTGGCTGTATGTTTTGGGTCATTGTCGTGCTGGAAGACCCAGCCACGACCCATTTTTAAGGCCCTGGCGGAGGGAAGGAGGTTGTCACTCAGAATTGTACGGTACATGGCCCCATCCATTCTCCCATTGATGCGGTGAAGTAGTCCTGTGCCCTTAGCAGAGAAACACCCCCAAAACATAACATTTCCACCTCCATGCTTGACAGTGGGGACGGTGTTCTTTGGGTCATAGGCAGCATTTCTCTTCCTCCAAACACGGCGAGTTGAGTTCATGCCAAAGAGCTCAATTTTTGTCTCATCTGACCACAGCACCTTCTCCCAATCACTCTCGGCATCATCCAGGTGTTCACTGGCAAACTTCAGACGGGCCGTCACATGTGCCTTCCGGAGCAGGGGGACCTTGCGGGCACTGCAGGATTGCAATCCGTTATGTCGTAATGTGTTACCAATGGTTTTCGTGGTGACAGTGGTCCCAGCTGCCTTGAGATCATTGACAAGTTCCCCCCTTGTAGTTGTAGGCTGATTTCTAACCTTCTTCATGATCAAGGATACCCCACGAGGTGAGATTTTGCGTGGAGCCCCAGATCTTTGTCGATTGACAGTCATTTTGTACTTCTTCCATTTTCTTACTATGGCACCAACAGTTGTCTCCTTCTCGCCCAGCGTCTTACTGATGGTTTTGTAGCCCATTCCAGCCTTGTGCAGGTGTATGATCTTGTCCCTGACATCCTTAGACAGCTCCTTGCTCTTGGCCATTTTGTAGAGGTTAGAGTCTGACTGATTCACTGAGTCTGTGGACAGGTGTCTTTCATACAGGTGACCATTGCCGACAGCTGTCTGTCATGCAGGTAACGAGTTGATTTGGAGCATCTACCTGGTCTGTAGGGGCCAGATCTCTTACTGGTTGGTGGGGGATCAAATACTTATTTCCCTCTGCAGAATGCAAATAAATTCATATACTTTCCACAATGTGATTTTCCGGATTTAATTTGTGATGTGCTATCTCTCACTGTTACCAATAACCTACCCTTCAATTATGGGCTGCTCATGTCTTTGTCAGTGGGCAAACTTACAAAATCAGCAAGGGATCAAATACTTATTTCCCCCACTGTATATATATGGCCTCACCATTACAGAATTATCCTCCATATGTTTAGTTTTTGTAGGTGATTTCTCAGGCCAAATGGAAAAAGCAGAATTGCTCCCCTCAATCTTCAAAACCCCAGTTCCAAATGAGTAATGTGTGATTCCGAGGAGGTACAAATGCCAACAGAGAAAGTTTTTTAAATACATATGTATTCCCCTTGTAAAATAGGAATTACACGTTATATTTTAAAAGTCCACCTGCACAATGCCCACACCATGCCCAGAGTGAACCCCCTTTACGTCTGTTCATGCTGGGGATATATACATGCAAGCAGTGGCTTTTCTAAAATGGCTACTTCCAAAGGTATGCCCAATTACATATTGAAAGTAGATTTTTATTCATGTAAATGCCACCTAACTCTTCTAAAATGACCTCCAAAGTTAAAAGCTATAATACCCCTATATTCCATGTTACCACGCTCAGCAAACAGCAGACCAAGAAATGAAGAACTAAAACCTTGGTAAGATCTGCAACTACTATTGATGCTAGTTTAGCACAGGTTCACTATGGACTCTTGCGCTCTGATCACAATGGGGGTCTTTTACAAAGGCGCGCTAATGTTTTTAGCATGCGCTAAACCCTAGAGACGCCCATAGGAATATATGGGCATCTCTAGCGTTCAGCACATGCTTATGTTTATTGCATGCTAAAAATGCTAGTGCTAGCCTGGACTAATGTCAGGAAGTATTTTTTTCATGGAGAGGGTAGTGGATATGCGGAATGCCCTCCCGCGAGAGGTGGTGGAGATGAACACAGTAATGGAATTCAAACATGCTTGGGATAAACACAAAGGAATCCTGTTTAGAAGGAATGGATCTATGGAATCTTAGCGGACATTGGGTGGCGACGCCGGTATTTGGAGAATAAAACCTGAGCAGGGCAGATTTCTACGGTCTGTGCCCTGAGAAAGGCAAGGATAAATCAAACTTGGGTATACATATAAAGTATCACATACCATGTAAAATGAGTTTATCTTGTTGGGCAGACTGGATGGACCGTACAAGTCTTTATCTGTCATCATTTACTATGTTACCTTTATAAAATATCCCCAAAAAATATTTATTAGCTGGAAAGCTTGGGGGGGAGGGATTTCTAAACTGGTTCCCAAGTCCATCATGCTCCAGTGTATATGTAGAAGCAGTAAATGCAAAAATCACGTCCATTATTGAATTTCAATTTCTCCTTTTATTTGAAAACATAACACACTGATTTGACTGCATAGCTAGCTGTAGAGCAGGTAGAAACGAATAACTGAAACACTTATAATCTTTGTACAATAAAGTCCTTGCAGCTATACTGCCTGCATCTTTTCTCTGTTTATCTCTGGTCTCTATACTATTCCACATGTCCATCAATTCATCCTGCTCATCCATATTTGAATTCAGGGTCCTTATTTATTATCTTGCTCATAATATGAGAATCCAAGGTTCTCTAGATCCTCCCAATAGTGTGAAATTCTACTTTATGCATATAGTTTTTTTTCGGAGCAGAATTAACTCAGCCAAGATCCTGGGATGACACATGAGTAAAAGATTTCAATAAATACTCTAATGAAGGTTTCCAAGATAGACAGAAGTCTTATACTAGCAGCACAATCACTGGCACATCTGCTCTCTCCACACACAACTTTCAACAACCAACTAATCCTCTCATCATTCTGAGCATGCTCAGACTCATCAAGCGCCCATCACATGGTGAAATACACAATCCAGATTACTCCCAGCAGCAGCCCTCACAACACAAAAATTCAAATGGTTAGTAACCCAATACGGCTATTAGGACTAACGTTAATCTCCAAAAAACTGTGTAAATAATTAGGTCTTTAGGCTTTTTCAAAAGACAGCATGACTGTGAAGCAACCTCAGCTTCTTTGGCAACTTGTTCCAAGCCACAAGTATTGCATATGAAAATGCTCTGTCTTGTTCTATTCCATCTTGCTTCTTTTACAGATGGAACAATTAATAAGTAACTAACTGAGAAACGTGTTATTAAACATTCTGCAAAGTAGAATGGGGAACCAGGTTATGTAGAACTTGAAAAGTTAGATTTATATTTATGAACACCTTAAACTGCACTGGAAGTCAATGTAGTTGTTTCAGCTCTGACATGATGAGATCCCAATGACCAGCCCCTGCAAAGAGCATATCACCATGTTAGGTACAAGTTGCAATCTGAAAATTGCCCTCTTTGGAGGAATGGAGAGCATGTTATAATATTCTAACCTAGGGGTTCTCAACCCAATCCCGAGGACACACCTAGCCAGTCAGGTTTTCAGGATAACCACAATGAATATGCTGGTGATAAATCTACATGCGCTACCACCATTGAATGCAGATAAATCTTATGTATAATCATTGTAGACATCCTGAAAACCTGACTGGCTAGATGTGTCACAAGGACTGGGTTGAGAACCATTGTTCGAACCTGATTATCAACCAAAGAAAAAGCACAGCTGGGCCTTCAAGACTGAGACACCGACGGTGCTCACCACAAAAGTGTGGACAAAACTTGCGTTTACATCTCATTTGGGAGACATTAATACAGCAAGGAACCTGTTTTTACAGTGTTCTTCTTTTCTATGCTTTTAAGAATATTTCGACCCCTGAAGCAGGCATCTTTAAGTTGAAACATGGCCCGTGTCAGGTCTTTCAGAAATAAAGGACTCCTGTTGTCTCAGTCTTGAAGGCCCAGTTGTTTTTCCCTTTGGTTGCTTATGTTTGTGTACTGTTTTACCCTCTCTTTTGTTACTTCGCTAACCTGATTATCACAATGCACTGAATGACAGAAGCCAGGGAAGTTTTGCTCAAAAATTAATAATGACCCAAAAATGGAAAAATACATATTTCTGGCAACAATTGATAAAGCAATCATGCATACATAGCTTAGGAGCTCTTTTATTAAAGTTTAGCATGTGCTAATAGACATTGAGGGGCATTTTCGAAAGAAACTTCTAAGTTGGAATTTGGACGTCTTTGTAGAATGTCCATATTCGGAGGTGGGGAAAAGGTCATCTTCCAAAAAAGATGGACGTCCATCTTTCTGTTCGAAAATACCCTGGACGTGAAAGGAGCCAGCATTTTTAGTACACTGGTTCCCCTGACAGTCCAGGACAGCAATCGAGCACCCTAGGGGGCACTGCAGTGGACTTCATAAAATGCTCCCGGGTACACAGCTCCCTTACCTTGTGTGTTGAGCCCCCCAAAACCCACTACCCCCAACTGTACACCACTACCATAGCCCTTAAGGGTGAAGGGGGGCACCTATATGTGGGTACAGAGGGTTTGTGGTGGGTTTTGGAGGGCTCGCTATTTCCTCCACAAATGTAACAGGTAGGGGGGGTGGGCCTGGGTCCACCTGTCTGAAGTGCACTGCACCTACTACTAAACTACTCCAGGGACCTCAATGCGCTGAGTATGACATCTGATGCTGGCAAGTAATATTTGTAACCATGTTTTTTGAGGGTGGGAGGGGGTTAGTGACCACTGGGGGAGTAACCGAAGGTCATCCCCAATTCCCTCCAGTGGTCAACATGTCATTTTTGGGCACCTTTTTGTGCCTTATTCGTAATAAAAACAGATCTGGGTGAAAACGTCCAAGTTTTAGTCCTGGGCGTCTTTGCTTTTTTACGTTATGGCTCAAAGACGTCCAAGTCTTAGGAATGCCCAAGTCCCGCCTCGACCACGCCTCCAATACACCCCATTGAGATTTGGACGTCCTTGCGATGGACTTCTGAGAAAGACTTCCAAAATCGGGTTTTGATTATACCGATTTGGACATCTCTGTGAGATGGACATCCAAGTGCCGATTTATGTCACTTTTTGGATGTCCATCTCTTTCGAAAATGGGCTTGATTAGCGTATGCTAAGTGTCATGTGGCCCATAGGTATAAAATAGAATGTGCAGCCTTTAGCATGTGCTAATTCCATTAGTGCACTTGAAGCTTTAATAAAAGGGCACCTTACCCCCAGATTCTATATAGTGCATCTAGAGATCCACACTGAAATCCAAGCATATTCTGTAACAACACATGCAAATTAATTGGTTTAACAAGTCAATCAGCAATGTTAACAGCACTTAACAAGCAATAATCAGCATTAATTGGAAATAAATTTACATGCACAACTCGCTAAGCATATTCTGTATCGCAGTGTGCCTAAGTTCTAATGCGTGCAGGCAAAAAGGGGCATGGTTATGGGCGGGGAAATGGGCGTTCCGTGGGCATTCCAAAATTTCTGTATGTAGTTATAGAATATAGCCCAGAGCACCTAAATCTAAGTGCCAGGAATGACGCCATGTTTTCACTGGCATAAATGGACACGCGTAAATTTAGGCACTGGGATTTCAACTAGGCATATTCTATATACCGCACCTAAATCTAGACGCTGCTTATAGAATACGCTTAGGCAGAAAAGTTTTCCACACAGATTTTTTAGGTATCATATATAGAATCCACCTTCCCTCCCCCCACCCCTTTAGTGGCCAAGATTACATCCAGGCTTTTGTCTTGGTCCCCCCCCCCCCCCCCCCCCCGATACCAGGTTGTCTAATAGTCATAGTACACTATCCTGCTTATTTTCAAAGGAGAAGGGCGCCCATCTTCCGACACAAATCGGGAGATGGGCGTCCTTCTCCTAAGGTCGCTCAAATCGGCATAATCGAAAGACAATTTTGGGCGTCCTCAACTGCTTTCCGTCGCGGGGATGACCAAAGTTCAAGGAAGCGTGTTGGCAGTGTACTGAAGGTGGGATGGGGGCGTAGTTAACAGATGGGCGTCCTCGGCTGATAATAAAAAAAAGAAGGGTGACCCTGACGAGCATTTGGCCGACTTTATGTGGTCCATTTATTTTCAAGACCAAGCATCAAAAAGGTGCCCGAACTGACCAGATGACCACTGGAGGGAATTGGGGATGACCTCCTCTGACTTCCCCAGTGGTCACTAAACTTTTGTCTTTTTTTTTTTTAGAGTATGTCCTTTGCTATGCCTCTGTCCCTGCGATGGCAGTTGAGGATGTCCAAAATGTGGATGTTTCTGTGAGAAGAACATATGTGCCTTTGCTCTGCCTCTGGCACCCTTTTTATTTATTTAGATTTTGGATCACAAGTAGCAGCAGTGGGATTTGAACTGGCCACCTCTGGATTACAAGACCAGTGCTCTTACCACTAGGCCACTCCTCCACTCCACTCCACCACCTTGAAATTTGGCCATCCCTGTTGGGGGGGGGCAGTATGCCGGTCCCTGGGGGGGGAGGTATGTGTGTGTCAGCGGAGGCATAACAAAGGCATGGACGTCCTTCTTTCAAACATTTTGGATGTCCTCAACTGCCCCCAATGCTTTTTCCATTCAGTTAGTGGGACCAGTGCACTACAAATGCTGGCTCCTCCCACGACCAAATGCCTTGGATTTGGTCGTTTCTGAGATGGGCGGCCTCACTTTCCATTATCGCCAAAAACCAGGGACGACCATCTCTAAGGTCGACCTAAATTTCATGATTTGGGCGTCCCCAACCGTATTATCGAAACGAAAGATGGACGTCCATCTTGTTTCGATAATACGGGTTGCCCCGCCCCTTTACAGGGCTGTCCTTAGAGATAGGTGCCCTTAGAGATAGGTGTCCCCGTTCAATTATCCCCCTCTACAGACCCCATATAATATGGGTGTTCAAGTCCAAGATATTTAACTACAATATAAATGAACATCAAGTCTTCAGAGTAATATGCAATAATAAAAAAGGGCTCTAACCAGAGCAGACTTTCATTAGGCAAAATAGGCACAGTGCCTAGAGCCCATGAATTTGTTTTTTTAAATCAGAAAGAACAAAACTGAAGCAGAAGCTATTTATTTTCATGCCTTGAAAATTTACACAATAAACAGAATACAAATCTATAACATGAAAATCAAATACAAATAAAATATATCTACAATTCAAATTTAAGCTCAGTTATATATTAAATGGCACTGAGGGAGGAGCCCATGAAGGCAAAAGTGTCTAGGGCCCACAAAAGTCATAATGCGGCCCTGGGACCAACCCTTGACTGCATTATGAGAAATCCCACAATATTTATTTTTATTTATTGCATTTGTATCCCACATTTTCCCACATATTTGCAGGCTGAGCTGTGCTATATGGGTCTACAGTGTGCATTTAAAGTGTGTGCAACATGCTTTTCTGTGCAAAGTAATTCTGTCCTGGATGGGCTTAACATTCATTTATTCTCATCATCAAATCTTTTATGATCTTAAGACTCTCATTTACTTTAGACATGTCTCCACCATTTTTTCCTACTGGAATGTACAATTGTACATCAGTGACTACATGAAATCAAATCCAATAATAGTTTTAAACACAGATTAAAGAGAAAATGTGACAACATGAATCCCTGTGTCACCTACAGGTCATTGGGCAGAGCTTAGAGATAAAGTCCCCCAGCGCTACTTGTTAAAATTATCCATCCAAACAAAGATCTCAGCCAAGCCAGAGCTTGGCCTCTTATCCCCAGGGCTATCAGGCAGCTAACCAGTATCTTATGACTGACAGTGTAAGGGCTGCAGCTCAACCTTTGCCTGTCACCAGTAACAAGTCATTTAAAAAACACATAAGAACTTTTTCTTCACTGTGTGCAGAGATACCAAGAGGCATATTTTCAAAGCACTTTGGGAGGCTAAGTTCCATAGGTTTCTATGGAACTTTGGGAGGCTAAGTGCTTTGAAAATGAGCCTCGAATTCAAGTCACACTCATTAGGCATGTGACATACATATTTGGCTGCCCTCACATATTCACATACCAAGCATCCCTCTTCATAAGCATTCAGGAGTGTACCTTCTCCCCCACCCTCTCTTCCCCTCATCATCTCTCCCTCTCGTCCACTTTTCCTCCATGCCTGCAATCTGGCATCTCTCTCTCTCTCTCTCTTAACCTCCCCCTCCCCCAGTCTGGCATCTCTCTCTCTCTCTCTCTCTCTCTCTCTCTCTCTCTACTCCATTTGCCCCACACAGAAATGCCAAGGGTGGCCCATCCCAAGGCTGAAGATCTACCACCGCTATGCTGGAGATTGAAGGTCAATGAGTGAGGTTTTTCTTATAGGCCCCAGCCATGTCTAAAACCAGTTCTGGCAGAAGCACGTTCTAAAAACTGACATATTCTAATCAATAAATAGAAAATAATATTCTTTTTTCTACCTTTGTTGTCTGGTCATTATTTTTCTAATAGTGTTGGTCCCAGACTCTGTCTTTTCTTACCTATCTTTCCAGAGTCTCCTTGTCCATTTGACACTTCTTTTCACTCCATGTCCACCATCCATCTTCTCTCTATATCCCTATCTATCCTACCCAGCATCACCCCTCTGTCCTTGCCCCTATCTTCCCGGCATATTAAGCATTTCCCATCTCTGTCTCCTTATTCTTGCCCTATCCAACATAACTCTTCAAGTTTATTATTCATTTACTATCCCTCCCTATGGAAGGCCTTCTGGGCAGCTTACAATCTAAAATCAAAGGAGAAACAAGAAAGTAGAGAGATGGGGTTTAGACATGACTTTCAGGATAGAGGGTAGAACTATGACAATAGATAGGACGGGGGGGGGGGGAACAAAAGGGAATGCCATAAGTATATTCAAAATTTCTTCCCGAGAAACCACTAAAAACGCATATAGACATTAATGGTATGCATATTTGAAAAGGTGGGTCTTTAGGTCTGTTTTGAATTTGGCAAGTGATATCTGTAGATAGAAATGGGAAGACAGTTTCAAAGTTGGAGCCCTTGCACGATAAAAATAACGTGTCTAGTGTTCTCATGGGTTATTTCTTGCTACTGTGCAGATCTTAGTGTTCTTGCTGGGCAGTAAGGAATGAGGTGATGGAAGAGATAAAGAGGCTGTCCAACATGCAAGGTTTTGAAAACGAACAGTAGTATTTTATAAGTGATACGATGGGTGACAGGAAGCCAATGAGCTTCTTTAAGATATGGGGTGACATGATCATATTTGTGTGAGTTGGAAATTAGATGGATAGCAGTGATTTGAATAATCTGTAGGCGGCGGATATCCTTGACCCGAAGGCCTTCGTAGAGGGAATTACAGTAAACTAACTGGAAAATGACCAACGAATGAACCAGTATATTCAGCGCTGTCAGAAGAATCAGAGAGTAGATAGAACAAATAAGTTGAAGTTTGTAAAAAGAGCATCTATCTACCTGAGAGACTTGTGGGAGAAATGATAGGTTGGAATCTACAAGTATTCCAAGGATATGGATAGTGTCAACCTAGGGCACAGGAATGTTTGCAAGGAAAATTGGTGTAGATAGAGTAGGACCCAGTTTATATTGAAAGAATATGGTTTTGGACTTGTTTGGATTGAGAGCCAATTTGTGTTCCAGTCTGATATCTGAACGAGTTTGTGAAATTGTAGAAATTGCAATGGAAGAGCAAGTGTCTAAAGAGATAAGCACGTATATCATCAGTATACACGTATGCAGTCACGCCAAGGAATTGTTCTAGGGTCAACAAAGGAGACAAGAAAATGTTAAACAGCACTGGGGACAGAATAGACCTTTGTGGAATGTGGAATGCCTAAGCTAGAGCGGAAAGGGAGTTTTCGTAGAATACTGTGTAGCGGCGATTTTCTACATATGAGGAGAATCAATCCAACACTGTTTCAGAAAAACCAATACACTGAAGGTGGTGCAAAAGAATCTAGTGATCAACCAAGTCAAAAGCTGTGGAGAGATCAAGGGATAGTAGTAGGACAGATTTAGCCTGATCAAGGGAACGATATATGAAGGAGGTAATACCTAACAGAATAGTCTCAGTGCTATGGTGTTGGTAGAATGCTGATTGATTAGTATGTAGGATTGTGTCTTAGTGATGAAATCAACTAGTTGTGTGTGCTCTACAGACTCTACAATCTTAGCAGTAAAGGGGAAGTTGGCAATAGGATTATTAAGGTCCATGAGCGAGACAGTGGAATCTTTAATCTTTGGTTGTAAAATAGATGATTTCCAATAGCCTGGCACTAAACCCATAGAGATGCTAAGGCAAACCATGAAACATATAAAGGGAAGCAAGAAGTCAAGGGAACATTTAAGAATGCAGGATGGGACAGGGTCATCCATAGTAACATAGTAAGTGATGGGAGATAAAGACCAGAAAAGTCCATCCAGTCTGCCCAACAGTCACACTCATTATCGATTCATGATTAAATCAACAATTAAAGTGATATTATATGAGTCTTTCTTTGGTGTTTCTGAGACATAGACCATAGAAGTCCGCCCGACTCCATCCTTATGTTCCACCTACTGGAGTTGCCGTCTAAGTCCACTCCAGCCTATCTGAATACGTCTTGTCATTTGCAGGACCCAGATTGTAAAAGTCTGCCCAGCACTGTCTTCGGTTCCAGTTACTGAAGTTACCATTGAAGTCCTTTCCAGCCTATCCTAAACATTTTGTTTTTGTTTTATACCATCTATTTCTAAATAGAGTTACTGTGTGTTTATCTCACACCTTTTTGAATTTTGTCACTGTTTTGGTCTCTATGTACCGATGAAGAGTAATGATACTTTGCTATTTGCATATGTGACGTTCACCAGAAATGACATATAGGGGTTTCCTAAGACTGGAGAATATAAAGAAAAGACATCGTAGCCATGTCTAACACCAGCTCTGACAGGATACACATTTAAAATTTAACCTATTCTAATCACAAAGTAGGCAATAATTTTTTTCTACCTTTTGTTGTCTGGTCATTTTATTTTTCAAATCATGTGGGTCCCAGGCCCTGGTTTCTGTTTCCTTCTGTCTTCTCAACTCACTTGCCAGGGTCTCCTGCCCATTTGACATTTGTTCTTTCTCCATGCTCACTACCCATCACATTCAGTGTACCTATCTTTCCCCTTGTTCAGCATGTCTCTTCTCTGTGTCCCCTATGCTTCCATGTCTAGCATCTCCCCTGTGACCATCTCCCCGCATTCATCATCACCACTCTATGTACCTATCCCCTCCCCCTGTGTCCAGCCATCACTCCTGTGTCCCTGTCTCCCCAAGTCTAAATGTTTAGATTGAACACCTGAACAGCACAGACCCCAGACTATAAGACCAATGGTGAATTCAGTTGTATTGTTGTGTTTTTATATTTTTGTACTGTGTGTTACATGTTTTTATTATATATGTTTGGTTGCAATCTGCTATGAATAATAGAAATTGAGAAAAAAAAACACTTCCATTTGTGGTTGCCTCATTTTACAAACCTACGCATGTAAGTGCTGGTAATTAAGTAGTGAGGCCACAATTTAACATGGTTTCATTTCAGAGGAGAACTTACACTGCATGGGATTAAGAAGAATGGCTCCTTTAATCCCCCATCTAGAGCCCTTGCAAGACTGAGCAGGTATAAATGCCGACTTGGACCTTTTTCCCTATACAAACGTATTTCCTTTGTGAAATGAGGAATACAAATATAGATTTTAGTCCCGCCAAACCTCCACACCTACACCAAAACCTTGCTCAGATGAAGCTCCCTTGAAATCTCTAGGTAATGTGGATCTCAACATGTAAATAGCAGCTCTCTGAAACTGGTTTTTGCTAAGAGTGCAGGAAGATTATATTTATGTTTATTAGGTTCTTATTATACTGCCTTTCAGAGCTGGAATCAAAGAGGTGTACAGACTAAAATGGGAAAAAATGAAAATAACTACAATCAAAAAGAAAAAGAAAAAAAAAAGAAAATGAAGAGACAAAGGGAAGACAGAGCAAATACTATAAGGGTCAGAAAGCACCATCATCTATATATGGGGGGGGGGGGGGGGGGGAATGATGTGCTGGTAAATATTTAACAACAGGCTCTCTCTAAAAATAAATAAAAACATAAACAAACACCCATAGATATGTACATAACTGTATTATACATTTTATTGGTACAAAAGATATGAACAGGCAGCAACCAATTTACAAATAATATTAAAACATACAATATTCTTTACTGTAAATTCCCAAATGGCCAATTGATTTTCGCAAAATGCTTTGGTTGATTTTTGCCGCACTCATATCTGTAGCCAACCTATGTTTGCTATTCATCCTAGAATTCTTTTCACAATAAATGTATTGACATTAAATCTGACATATGATTTACTGTCAGACTATTTCTCATCCTATATACCAATAAACCCACTACTGGAAAACTGGAACAAGCTGAACTTTTACAGATTCCTACACAGACACTACATGCCAGCGGAATCCTTCATCTCAGTCTCACATGCAGAACATGGACAGATACAAAATAGGGGGACATAAAAAACATGCAGACCCCCCCCCCCCCAAGAAAGCCAAATTCAGTATTTTGCAGCTTCATCCACTCATATATATCACCCCTCATTGTAATCTCGCTCATCCCAATTAAAGTTTTTCAACTTCTGAAAACACAATTCTCTCTTGAATGTATCCAATCTGGAAACAGAATCTTGCCAGCATTTAGAATAATCTACATAATTTTGAACTACTTTTATTTGGTTTTCTAGTGATTGTTTAATATTGATCAATTTCTCTTGCACAGTCCAAAGGTGGTATATCAAATATATGACCTTAATATAAGCAATAACATCAAATCCAATAAGTATTTGCTGACGATGCCATTCCAACATTCCACAAATTTGGCATCATCACAAAACAAATGCAGACCTTTATTCGTTTGAAGACCTCAATAAATCACTTGTTTACAATAGTCAACTAAAGAAGCTCTATGCATTTCTAGATGTACAATATCCCATTGCAAAGAAATGTATATACAGAACTGCTAGTCAAATCAGTCTCTGTTAATGAGAATCAAGTGGCTTGCAAAATTTCAGTCCGTTGAACATCTGAAAAAACAAAACCTGCCTGAGCCATCTTAAATGTCTCCAAAAAACATGAGAATCACACAAAAATATATCAGGAGATAGCAGAAATCAACACTGAAGGAAAAACAATCTGCAATAAACAATTTACTTCAATGGTAATGTGAAATATCATAAATATAAAACTTTTTAATTGAAACAACACAAAAACTATCAAAACATATGGAGAAAAAGACCTCAGAAACCAACACCTGTGTTTCTTTATATCACAACCGGTGTGGCTAATTCAACCATCAGTGAGAAAAAAAACTCCATATATCCATCCAACACAGAAAAGCTATACAGGAAAACTAATTCCACCAAAATAAACATTCATAGATGAGAACGAACATATGTAAGGAACTGTGATCACAAAAAAGTACTTATCTGAAACAATTCATATTCCATGTCCTGCAGGACAAGGGCCCTTGTATTGCCATAAGCTGCTCCAGGGGACCTGGAATCTCGTCAGCTGGGTTGAAGTCCAATATGGCCACCAAAGTTTTAAAGACACCAACAATTCCAATCAGCAGCCTTCCATTCCATGGTTATTCGCTGAAACAAAGAGAAAACAGTACAGGATTAAAATGCCTTTCTTCTTTAGAAAAATACACTCCATTCCACCATTTGAGTCAAACCTTTATGAATGAGTCCAAACAATAAATCCATCTCTGTTCCTTTTACTGAAGATGTTAGTGAATGTTTCCACACTGCAAAGGTGGCTTCAGCTGATCCAAAACAAGACAACTCAAAAGCTTTGATTATACTCTAAGCTGGAGAAGCTTCCTGCTATGAGAACTTTCATTCTGCTGTCCACAGAGAACACTTCTAGAAGTAAGTAGCTTGGTTTTCTTCATGTACTTAGTCTCTCCTCCCTCACATAAGACCCCTCCACACAAAAGAATGGCTAAGGCTCAGTTGCCCCATTCTCTCCATACACCAAAAAGGAAGACAGCAGGAGCTTGATTACCCTAACATTAAATTATATATTAATTATGTATTCTGCAAAAGCTTGCATAGTTCAGCGTGGATCCCAAAAGACTAAAGACCAAGACAATTCAGGAATTTAGAGTACAGTAAGTTAAAAAAAATTCAACCAACATATTTCTTAAAGAGAAATGTTTTCAATTGTTTTCTAAAAGTTAAATAGTCCTTAAATGACCTGAGTATCATAGAAAGTGAATTCCAAACAAAAGCAGCCTTACATGATAGGCATGAAACCAGCTGTTTCCTAACTTTAATCATAGCCATAGAAGGAAATTTCAAAACTATCGGGCCCCTATCTCATTGTCTGTTCAACAAAAAGAAAACTCAGCCAAACATAACGGAAGATCCCCATACAATACCCTAAAAACTATAGCACATGGTAACCAATGAAGTTTAGCAAGTTAAAGAGATATATGTTCTTCCCTACTCAGAGAAAAGATAACTCTAACTGCAAGATTTTGAATCATCTGAAGCTTTTTTATGACCTCATTTCTGCAACCAACATAAATTATGTTAACTTGGAAAGCAACAAAGATTGTACTATGAGCCTAAAACAATGTAATTCAAAATTTTTATGTATTGCTCTTAATTTCCTTAATAGAAAGGAGCTCTTTACCATCTTATTAACTTGATTTAACGTAGTTAGCCGACTATCCACTTCAACTCCTAATATACGAGTGGTGAATTGAAACTTAAAAGTATTACTCCTAATAACAAAAGCCACTTTATCTTTTATATTCTTAGATGGTGGACCCATCCAAAGAAATTTTGTTTTACCTTGACTAAGTTTCAAGCGAAAACAGGAAGTCCACCCTTCTATAACCTCCACACCTCTCTTTCCTTTCTCATCATTTCATCCTCCACCAAGGAGGTAGATTGGATCCTCTTTCTTTCCTGAGGGGCCAAGTATCAGCCTTCAGGGAAGAGAAATGAGCTGATGTGGAGCCTCTGAGAAGAAAAGGGATTCAATCTGCCTATAGGGAGGAGAAGAGTAGGAAAACAAAGAAGTGCCCTTTCTGTTTCTCCCACAGGCCCTCCAACCAGCAGGCAGACTGAATCCCCTCTTTCTCCTCTCTCCCATACACTTATTGCCAGGCCAACTAGGAACAACACGATGCAGCAGCCACTCTTTGCTGCTCACACATGGAGCTTTGCAGCTTGGTTCATTTAGTCTTTTCTTAGGAGGCTAATGCTGAACTTAACACTTAGCCCTGGTCCTACCCTCTTGTTTGGTATCTAAATGTAGGAATATTGTAAAATTAGACATCTAAATGTAAGCATTCAGCAGAGGATATTTTTCATTTAGATACCCAAATCTTTTGAATATTGACCTTTCAGCTGTGATTATAATGTGAGGCCCCCCAGAATTCTGTTGTGTAGGTGCAACAACTCAAACCCTGTTGTTAGTAATCGTGGCAGGTAAGGGTCTTGCACTCCAGAATTCAGGGAGGTCCAGAGAAACTAACCTCGCTGTACACTCTCAAAGAGATGTACAGGGGAAAAAAACTAAAGGACTATTCCTGAATTTGAGAGAACAAAATCACAACTTTCTTATCAATAAAATAACATTTATTTTCTTTCCTTAACAATCCAATAACTAATAGTCAATTCTATTTTCAATTGTACATTTAATGTTTCTGTTTCTTTTAGGTCTATTCTACTCCGGAGCACCTCCCTGCTTAGACATCAGATAAGTATTTCCCCCTCTAACACCAAAAATTATACCCTTAAGTTCAAATAAGTTTCAAAATGTCTCTATTAAAAAAAATGATACTTTGTGTGCAATTTTTGTATTTTTCAGGTCACGTGACAGCTGCACCCCAAGGTAAGTTTGATGTTGTATGTTTGTTTGTCTGTTGGTTATATTCACCACAGCCGCCGCTGCTGTGCTGGATATCTGTCTTGCGCTGGGGCCCGAAGTTCCAGATTTTCTGTGCACGTCTTTTCTTCACCTAAACCTAACACTTAACAACTAAAATGGAATAAAAACCCTAACTCCTTAACAAATTCCTTATCCCCACACTAGATGACTTTAACAATATAACATTTGGACATTCTAACTATATAAAAAGAAAATAACCAAACAACCCTTACCTAATTTTCCTAAACTCAAACTGTATTCCCTATTCTATAGAGCTTTCACATATATACACCACCTCTGCCATCAATCATAAATGTACTTTCACTATAAATTAAACTCATTCATAAAACTACATCAAATTTTCCCAAACACTCTCCCACAGTAATCAATCACTCAATTATACTCTCTTATACTTAACTCACTCACTTCCAATTCTCCAATATCACTCTTAAAGCACCAATATCACCAGCTCACATAAAACACCTCCTTTCTCAACCACCGTCTCCAACGCTCTCCCAACTGCCTTACTGAACATCTCCTAGGCAACCGTCCTTTGGCTTGGAATTCTAATCTCAGCCAGCCAATCGCAGAGCCTGCCCAACATTCCAAATCCTCCTGCTGACCAGCGGAATGTTGGGCAGCACTGCTAAATCTCCATCTTTATTGGAAAAATCCCATTGAAGTCAATGGGAATTTCTCCAATTAAATAAAATAACCATTAAAATTTCTTCAAAAAATGTCCAATTTTCCCAATTAATAAAACTTCTAATTCCCTATTAAACTATGGTTTTAAAATTTAAAAATACCAAATTTCAACCCCTGCCCCAAAATAACCTTCCCAACTTCCCAAAAATATTTCCAAAAAATACAAAACCACTTTCAAAAATTCCAAAACCATTCCCCGGACCCACTGCGTCGAATTTAAAAAATTAACTCTTTCCTAACCCTATTAAACCCACGCCCATCAAAAATCCCTATTTAAAAATTAAAAATTCAAAAACTGACTCACCACAAAAATTCTAAAAAATTCCCCGAGCACAAAACCGAAATCAGAATTTAAATAACTTTAACCCTTTATTTTTTAAAAATAAAAGAACGCATTTACACAATTTAAAATTAAACTAATTAAAATTTTTAAATAAAAACCTCCTTACCTTGAAGATGATTTTCTCCACACGTGTAGACTGCCATCCGTTTCGATCCCGCTGGTCCTGGGGCCAAAACGGAGGTAAAAAGAAAAATCCTCCGAAGCTGGCCCAAAATTTAGGCCCCGGCTTCGGCCTAAACGAAAAAAAAACGCATCCCCGATATGTAGGGTTACCATATGGCTCCAGAAAAAGGAGGACGGATTGAGCCAGCCGGGTTTTACTTCCATTGCTTTCAATGGAAAGCAATTGCGCCAGCCGGGTTTTACTTCCATTGCTTTCAATGGAAAGCAATGGAAGTAAAACCTGGCTGGCTCAATCCGTCCTCCTTTTTCTGGAGCCATATGGTAACCCTACCGATATGTGCATGAGGCGCGCCGCCTCATGCACACGCGCGCCGACGTCCTCTTCCGGCCGGCCATCTTCTTCTTTCTTCCTCCCGCCCGAATCGTCATGGTGCCGCCTCCCTGCCGCTCCCGCAGCACCTCCTCCACACACGAGCGGCCCAGCAGGGCCCGAAGATGCCGGGAATGCCCGGTTCGTGAACCCACATGTCCGGGGATGTGCCCAATCGTCCCCGGACCCACACAACAGACGCGCTGCCTCCCGCAGCGCTCTTCCTGCCCCAACTCGGGCCCGAAATTTACTCTTCACTCCCGGAGACGTTTTCAATCGTCTCCGGGAGCCCAAAAATCCACGGAGCGCCCGGCCCCCTCCTTCTCGCCCCGGGGACGTGCTCAATCCCCGGGAGAACACGACGCTGCACCGGGAGCACTGTTTCCCTTCCCCAGCGCTCCCGGTTCCCAACACTCTGCCCCCAGACGCCCCCAGCCTCAGGTAAGTAAAAAAAACTTATTTTTTTTCTTTTTTATTTAAACCCCTGGTTACAATAAGGTATCTGTCTTGCTGCACCCTATGCCTGGAATAAACTTCCTGAGCCCCTACTTCTTGCCCCACCCTTGGCCACCTTTAAATCTAGACTGAAAGCCCACCTCTTTAACATTGCTTTTGACTCGTAACCACTTGTAACCACTCGCCTCCACCTACCCTCCTCTCCTCCTTCCTGTACACATTAATTGATTTGATTTGCTTACTTTATTTTTTGTCTATTAGATTGTAAGCTCTTTGAGCAGGGACTGTCTTTCTTCTATGTTTGTGCAGCGCTGCGTAGGCCTTGTAGCGCTATAGAAATGCTAAATAGTAGTAGTAGTAATCTAAGCTTCAGCCTCCTTTTTTGGTCTTAATATAGTGACTTGATATGATTTATCTAGTACAGAGTTCTATACAAGAATGTTTCTCCCTCTCTGTATATAAATATTGTAAGCATTTCTTAAAGGAATTCTTGATGATTTTATATTAGTGATTATACAGAGTTATCTAATGGTTCCAGGTTATCAGGTTGAACCAGCCCGCATGTTGGCAATGCTCTATGCTATAGTAAAGGAGCTGGAGGTTCTTCTTTCATGAGGCCAACAAGGAGCAGGTGCTTCACAGAACTGATGTGTCATTCTAGGTTCAAGGTGTAAGCATTGAGGACCTGAAAGCTTTGAAAACATTTCCTGCCTAGATTGTCTCTTGTAAAAACATGCAAAATAAATGAGAAAAAAAAGCAGTAAAAATAAAAAGATGTAAACCAATTAAAGAGTAAAAGTGGAGGAGTGGCCAAGTGGTTAGGGTGGTGGACTTTAGTCCTGAGGAACTGAGTTCAATTCCCACTTCAGGCACAGGTAGCTCCTTGTGACTCTGGGCAAGTCACTTAACCCTCCATTGCCCCATGTAAGCAACATTGAGCCTGCCATGAGTGGGAAAGCGCGGGGTACAAATGTAACAAAAAAAATATATATATGAAAACTATGCATATGCACGGATTTTCTAGTGCTTTCAGCCTTGGTACTATTTAAAGTTACCCTTATTTCATCAATAGGTTTAATGTTAGGAGTAATGTTAGGACAGTACTCCACTTTCTCCCTCGCCCCTAGCCACTACAATGTTAGACCCAAATGGCAAATTTTAGTAGAAGTAACTGTATGCTCTACTCAGACAGATGAACAGATTGAAGCTCTGCTTTAGTGTCTTCAGCCCTGGTTGCAAGACACTAAAACAAAGTTAAAAGTGACGTACAAATGGTTTTTGACAGCACCATAATATAAATGCAGTGAAAAGTGAACATAAATTATACCATAGTGTACTCAGACAGCTATAATAACAGAAGCAGGAAATCTGAAAACTACTGTCAATTTCCATCAATGTTTTTCTAAAAATGCTGCACATTCCAAAATGCAAAAACTATTAAAATATCTTTTCTTTTTTGATTTCTTGAGGAATTGGGTTGATTTAGGGTTCCTTTTACTAAGGTACACTAATGGATGTAGCATGCACTAAATGATAAGATGCTCTAGATTCTATATATGGCACCTGAAAAATCTACATGGAATACATTTCCACCTAAGCGTATTCTATAAGCGGTGCCTAGATTTAGGCATGGTATACAGAATACACTTAGTTAATACCCTAGTGCCTAGAACTATGTGCATCTACTTACATCCAGGGAAATGTGGCATAAATACTGGCGCATAGATTTAGGCAGGGGAGCACATTCTGTAACAGTGTGCGTAAATTTTGGAACACCCACAAAACGCCCATTTCCCCGCCCATAACCACTCCCCTTTTTGTCTCCATGCAGTAGAATTTAGACACTGTGCATTACAGAATATGCTTAGCAAGTTATATGCATAAATTCTAATTATTGCCAGTTCGTGCTCATTATTGCTTCTTAAGTGCTGTTAAAAACGTTGATTGTGTTATTAAGTCAATTAAGTTACACATATTGTTATAGAATATACTTAGATTTCAGCATAGAACATTAGGCACGATATATAAAATCTGGTGGTATATTCCTATGGGCGTCGTATCATTTAGCACACACTAATCATTCACACATCTTAATTAAAGGACTCCTTAGTGGGGGGGGGGGGGGGGGTTACCACATTCTGAAGCAATGCTTCCCCTCTAAATATTCTACCTTAGTTGACACATACTAAATGCTGCTATTTAATCTGAAGAAAAAAGGAAAACCAGTTTAAGAGTATAAAGAATGACGTTCCCAGGTCCTGTTAATGGAATTAGAATGAGAAAATGATACAAGGGGCATGAGTTACTATAATCACACCCTGGTGGCTTCTGCAGGAAATGGGCCCAGACTGCTGCAAATGTGTGGGGAAGGATGAAGAAAATGTATTTTCAGTGCATAAGATCAGAACGTGCTTTATGCTCAGATTTCAGAGGAACTCCTGCTTAGGTAAAATAAATTTTCTTTTCAAGACGTCTGTGGGATCTGCTGCATTAATCAGATCTCTCAGCACTGGCTGAAGAGCTGAGCAGCTCCAGATCAGATTCGAATTCTTTCAAAGCAGATGTACGCTTATCGAGAATAGCCATGACGACAATAATCTGAATGTGTGTAGTGCTTTTCCTCTGAAAGGATCTTGTATATTTCCTAATCATAGCTCTGGTTAGATGTCCATGTGGCTCCAAACATCCAGGCATTTCATTTTTTATATATTTATTATTTTACTATGTCACTCTATCCACCCAAAATATACTATATCGATTACAATGAAAACAACCATAACAAAATAAATTCAAAAGCATATTAAAAACAATATGGAGGGACATTCTGGAAGACAATTTTAGGCTCTTCAGTAGAAAGTTCAAATTCAGGACTTCTAGAATAACATTCTCAGAGGTGCCCTCCATTCCATGCACAGGACCCGTGAGGCAGGCAGAGCTCCAGAGTCTCAATGCTTAGATGGGATGATGGTGTAGGGAAGAGGAGGGATGAATTTATAAGGAACTGGACAACATTCAGGCAGTGGCGTTCCTAGGGGGGCTGACACCTGGGGCGGATCGCCAATGCGCCCTGCCCCCCGGGTGCAGCGCACCCCCCCCCCCCCCCGGTGAAAGGACACCCCCCACCCCGGCGAAAGACCCCCCCAGGTACACGCCGCTGAGGGGGTGCCGCGCGCCGGTCAGCTTTGTTCGTTTTCATGCTCCCTCTGCCTCGGAACAGGTTACTTCCTGTTCCGGGGCAGAGGGAACATGGAAATGAACGAAGCTGACCGGCGCGCGGCACCCCCCCAGCAGCGTGCACCCGGGGCGGATCGCCCCCACTGCCCCCCCCTTGGTACGCCACTGCATTCAGGGGAAGGAGTAGCCTATTCTGAAAGGATGGTCTCTATCTTTTTAAACATGAGTGCAGCCGTCTGGTTCCACCCTGGTTAGGATGGTCTCTATCTTAACCAGGGTAGAACCAGATGGCTGCACTCATGTTTAAAAAGGAGATAAAGCATCTTTTATACTAGAATCTCAAGGAAAGCTGATGGTCACTCAGCAGCAAACAGTTCAGAGTAAGATATCTTTGAAGGATATTATCAAAACAGAAATGTTGGAGCATCCTGGTGGAGAGGTTTCAACAAAGGCAAAAATAAATCAGGTGCCTTTAAGGAAAGGCAAAGGTTAAAGATTGCAAATTATCCCTGCCATGTGCTGAGTGCTAATTCTATAATGGCATGTGGGCATGCATAAGCCGTTATAGAACACAAGCACAAGTCGCCATTGGCAAACCTTATTATAGGCATGAACACTTATGCCATGTAAATGGCTGGTGTAAGTAGTTGCACATAAGTGCACCAAGTAAATGTGTGTAACATAGTATTCTATAACTTATGTGTGCTACTTGGTGCCACACCCATGCTCCTCCCATGTATCTGCCCATCTTGGACTTACTCACTATGGGGCCATTTTACTAAGCAACGGTAGGGCGAATGCACGGGTAGTGCATGCCAAATCAATACTACTACCTGGGTAGCATGGGCACCCAGCAGTAATTTCGAAGTTGGTGTGTGCTGGTTCTTGTGGAAGAAAATATTTTTCTATTTTCTACCACAGGGGGTGTTCCCAGCGGTAACTGGCAGCACAGACACATTGGTGCACACTGCATGATTAGCACACAATTAGCGTGTGAGCCCTTACCGCTAGGTCAATGGGTGGCAGTAAGGGCTCAGGCAGTAAATAACCACATGCTACTTCTAATTTTAGCACACAGTCATTTAGTGCCCCATTTTTTTTTAAAAAGCCTTTTTCCCAGCTGAGGTAAAAAATAGCCCAGCGCACGCCAATTTCACGCGGCCAAACTATCACAGGCCACTTTTTACTACAGCTTAGTAAAAGGGCCCCTGTAACACATTGGAACTACTTTATGGAACAGCTTCTAGTGCACTTATGTGCAAAACAACGTGTCTTTGACATTCTGAAGTCGGGTGTAACTCTCGGAGTCAGCTTATATGCATAGTAATCTGCAAAATACGGGAACAAGAAATTAATATCTTGTTTAAATTATCATTTTTATGTTTAGGTGCATAATTATCAATGTGGGCTACCATTAAGACGTGTTATCTTACCACTAAGGGCCTTTTCTCCCAAACCACGCTAGCGATTCCCAGTGCGACAATGCCAAGAAAGCCCATTCACTTTGAATAGGCTTCATCGACTTTGCCACATGGGAATCGCTAGAGCAGTTTGGTAAAAGAAGCTAACTTGGGCTATTTTAGTACAGGACCAATTTTATGCAATGAGACCTAGTTCCTTATAACTAGAGCTAAAAGTAAAATAACACATTTATGTATTTTATTTATTTATGACATTTGTATCCCACAATTATCCCAAACAAGTTCAGGTTTAATGTGGCTCAAATTAAAAGTAGAACATTAGCCCATGTTGATAACTTCTCTCCTTAATATCTATTTGCAATGTTATTGTCTTTGAGAGTTTTTTACTAAAGCTTAGCTCGGGTTATCTGCAGCAGGGTCCATTTTATTTCTATGGGCCCTGCTGCAGATAACTCGAGCTAACCTTTAGTAAAAGACCCCTTTTGTTTTCCAGTGCACACACTCAAGAATAAATCAATGTGTCAAATAAATATGGCACATTACATTTTCATTTGAAAGAGAAAGTAGATGGTCTTGTACAGATCTGAAAAATGGGTCTTTAAAAGTTTACATGGCCTGATGTTCATATAGAAGAATTTTTGTTGCAATGCTGTGATGTAGAATAAGGGGATTTTCTTGAAAATCATTTGTTCACATCCTATGATTTGGATCAGACTCTAATTGCTAGAAAAAAAGATCAAAATAGTTAAAATATTTTTATGACTCCAAACGTACAGAATGTGGGAAAGAGTTATATAAAAAAGGATAAATGACTATCCAGCTGTCTGTCCATGGGCACAGTAACTCCAAAAAAACAGACAGAAATTCACTAAATGTGACATGCAAGAACAAAATGTGAATGTGACAGATAAGTTCACAGCCTAAACTATTAGGTCAGCATTTAAAAAAAACCTGAGCTTAAAAACATCCCCATTGTTTTCTCTGGGTCAATGTTAGGACAGTTACAATCTTTGCTATTGTTCCACTCTGTCATCCTCCCTTCCTCGCCCTTCCAGTAGTGTGGTGAAGGGTGAAATGAGCAGACAGTAACAGGGAAAAATAACTAAAGCACTTACAACAGATGACACCACAAGACTCTTTCGAAGCCAGATGTCCCACACTCCAAAGTTTCTGACATACACAAATACACGGACACACACACACACACACGGTCCTACACCAACCTCAACCCTCCCTAGGGTGGACCAAGGCAATATGCTGCCTGAGGCAGGGATGAGATTGTGCCCAGGCTTCCTGTGCATCGCCCCCTCCCCAAGTCCAACATCTTTCCACACTCTGCCAACTCTCTCTGCTGTCCCCCCACCCCACCCCCTAGCCATTGTCTGGCATCCTCCTCCATCCTTCCTTCCTTCCTCCCTCAACCCCCTCACCCAGCCTACCTTCCTTTTTTGTTGTTGTTTTCAAAGGGTGACAGAGGCATCGATCCCCATATGCTGCCCTGCCATCGACACCAGTGTCTCCTCTGTACTGCGGCCCACTACTGAGGAAACAGGAAGTTATGTCAGAGAGGTGGCCCGCTTTACAGAGGAAACGCCTGTTCCAGTGGCAGGGCAGCATATGGGGACCAACCTTTGAAAAACAAAAAAAGTAGGTAGGCTGGGGAGGGGTGTTGAGGAAGGAAGGGGGAAAAGATGCCACTCCATAAAGAGTACCACCTGAGGCCCCCCATCTCAGTTGGCCTAATGGTAGGGCTGCCACTGCCTCTCCCATATATATACAGATCATACAGCTTCATACATACATACACATATGCATGCCCACCCCAACTCAAAGACCCCCTACTTTCCATATAATCTCAATTGCCTGCCACTCAGAGATATACACATACTCCCCATTCACACCACTCCTACTACTTATCATTTCTATAGCACTACTAGATGTATACAGAGGAGTGGCCTAGTGGTTAGGGTGGTGGACTTTGGTCCTGAGGAACTGAGTTCAATTCCCACTTCAGGCACATGCAGCTCCTTGTGACTCTGGGCAAGTCACTTAACCCTCCGGTACACATGTAATAAAAAAACAAATAAGAGAATCATGGAGTTTCATTTATTATAGAAAGTTTAAAACATCAGTATGAACAGAAGGAGGACCTAAAAGATTTAAAAGCTACATCAACAAGGTGAGCTTTTAGAGGGAGCATGACACACTGACTCAGACATAGGGGCACAATAAGTTGGAAAGAATGAAATCCACAGACATACCTACACACCAACCACACACGTATACCCTACTCAAAAACCCACAATGAGCACACTCCTACACTCACCCCTATACAAATACACAACCTATACTCTGCTGTACCACACACTACCGTGTGTATTCCACACCCTCCACATCCAATTCCAACACAAATTCCACCCACTCATATACACCCTACCTACTTAAACATACCTCTATTGCAATGCCCTGCATTTCTCAGGCCCCCACAACCCTTCTATATATGTATTTTGGAAAGCATTCAAAAAGCCATGCCTCTGCATGCTTTTCTTACTTGTTGCCATCTATTGTGTTTGCCTGTTTTGTTTTCCCTATACCACAAAGTTTATTCTTATAGATTTTAAGCTTTTTTTTAACCAAATGTTGTGGGTAAGCTGTCTCAGCCTTATAAAATCATTATCATCTGTTTAGAAAAGGATGCTTAGGAGTTGCAAATCCAAGGTTTATTTTTAAACCAGATCTTTTCATACTGCTTATTGCTTGGATTCTTTCTGTAGCTGAGTCCCTTGTTATCATACTGAAAGGAAGGAGACATTCCTGAAAAGGTAATGGCATCCTCTGGCTTCACCAGCTATGTTACCCTCACTCTTTATCTTATCACAAAGCAGCAAAATCAGCTGAGAGGAGCCAAAGGGTCTCTCTGAGAAGCAGTGTTATCACATTCTGCCAGCCTTCTCAAAACAGCTGGATGTGAGTGGATGCCTAGGTGGCCTGAATGGATGTTTAGCACTCAGGTAGGTCAGAGGCGTCAGCATACTCATGAAAGTCAGAAGCACTAATGACTTATTTTCCACAGACACCATTGTGTGCGTTACCATGTAAAATACAGACAGGTGAATGACAGACTACCCCTATCATTTGTAGGGTGTATGAGTTCAGACTAGATGCAGCTGGCATTGCTCTTGTACATCTGCTTCCTGAAGCAGGAGAAATGTAAGTAGATTTATGGGTTGGGTCTTAGGAGACATACAAGCTGTGACAGCAAAGCTTTCAGATTAGCTAGCTCTAGATTTCCAGATGTTTAACATCAACTGAGAGAATTAAATATCTCAAAAGAAAGTGGCGTAGCGAATAGTACAAGACCTAAAATCCATGTAGAGCTAGATCTGCAACTTAAAATCCCACAAAGCCCCTTTTCACCTGTGGCAGGGAACTGCCCTCTGATGGCAACTGCAACACAGGGAAAGGAATGCAAACTATGTACATTTTTTTCATAGCAGGTATATACAGTAGATTTATGAACACTACCAAATCCACAAGAAAGATGTTTTAGTGTCTGAAATTAAGACATCATGGCCTTTTTCTTTGAAGGATCAATATGATTACTAATTCTTTTGTTACATAGGGAGCCCTTTTCAAACTCCCTGCCTGGGTGCAAAATCCACAGAGAGCTGTTTCCTTTTTGAAATTGTCCATGAGTACAAAGTACCCATAGGCTTTGCATTTTTTTTTCTTTTTTTGTTCACATGAAATTTCCGTAGAAATTATCAAAGACCTTTGGCGGGACATATCTGGGTGGGCTGGAGTGGACTTCAACTCCAGTAGGTGGAAAGTAAGTCCTGTGCCGGGCAGACTTCTGCGATCTGAGTCCTGAAAATGGCAAAGATAAATCAGGATCAAGTATGTGTATTTTCTATCACATCATGTCATATGCTATGAGTGAGGGTGATGTGTATCTCTTAAGGTCAGAAGTACCAAATAAAGAATGGATGTTATCAACATGGGTTACTGTTGTCAGGTTATTTTATTGCAAGTCAGATTATTTTCTGACTTTAGCATCAAATGGGACCCTATGCTAAAATAACGTGACCTAACAGTAGCCTACATTGATAACTCCACACCCCCCCCCCCCCCCCCCATAATGCTGATGGCAACATTGTTGGTTTCATTATACATTGTCAATAAATGTGACTGCTGTGGCCAAAATTACAAAACTACTATTAGAACATATGAACATAAGAGTAGCCATACTTGGACAGACCGAAGGTCCATCAAGCTTAGCGGAGTTTTAAAAAGGTTTGGACGGCTTCCTAAAGGAAAAGTCCATAGACCATTATTAAATGAACTTGGGGAAAATCCATTATTTCTGGGATAAGCAGTATAAAATGTTTTGTACATTTTTGGGACCTTGCTGGGTATTTGTGATCTGGATTGGCCACTGTTGGAAACAGGATGCTGGGCTCGATGGACCTTTGGTCTTTCCCAGTATGGCAATACTTATGTACTTATGTAAGCCCAGTATGCTGTTTTCAACAGTGGCCAATCCAGGGCACAAGTACCTGGCAAGATCCCTAAACAGTAAAACAGAATTTATGCTGCTTATCCTAGAAATAAGCAGTGTATTTTCCCAAGTCAATCTTAATAATGGCTTATGGATTTTTCTTTTTTAAACCCTGCTAAGCTAACTGCCTATATGTGATTGGCATTGTGGCAGATTTGCCAGCTGCCCTGTATGTGATGCCAGTGTTTAATCATGAAAGAGTGTAACCTGCACAGAGTTACAGGTGCAGCTTTGGCTGCCTTGATGGCCAGACTGGGTGGACTATGCAGGTCTTTATCTGCTGTCATTTATTATGTTACTACCACTAGGAGTCATCGGCACCAGAGCAGATCCCAGTACCAACCCAGGCAGCAGCAGAGGGGGAAGTCTGCTCCTTGGGACCCATAGGACTACCAATGCTGACTCTTGTATAAGTCCTGAGAAGGGGTTTGGAGGTGGGGAGTGTAAGGCTCTAGGGTGGGATTTATATGTTTGGATGGAGTTAATGTGTCAGGGCAGGGTTCTGAGAAGGGGAAGGTCAGGGTTGCTGTATCAGGGGGTAGGGGTCATTGTATCAGGGTGGAGATGTGTGGGGATGTTCCAACTTTGGGGGTGAATGGGAGATGAATATGACCTGTGGGGAAAATCGGGAAGTGGATACAACCTAGGTGTGGGATCAGGAGGTGAGTATGACCTTAGAGGGGGTCAGATTGAGGCAATCAGAACTTGGCATCAGGACAGTGGAGGGATTGGGAGAGAGTGCTGATCGGGGCACTCAGGGAGTGAGCCGGGAATGGGTGGAGCCACCACAGGTAACAATACTGAATGTTAATGCATGACCACTACACTACATGCCTGGGCCAATAGCACAGATGACCATGCTATTGGCCCAGGCATGTAATGCAGTGGCCATGCGTGAACTAAATGCAGGGCAGATGCAGGGAACTCCCTCTGCATTTACCACACCTTTATTTTTACTGTTAACGTGGTAAGTGCAAAAGTGACCACACTTTTGTAAAAGAGCCACTATATTTACTTGTCCACACTATGAAAAAAACCTTACCCAAACCAACTAATCCATGGTTGACAAATGTAGGTGGTGTAATGAACTGCCAGCATACTCACTTTACGAGGCAGCACATGAGTATCATGTATTTAAAGAACCCAACCACCACTTAAAAAAAAAAAGAATAAAAAAGAAAGAATGAATTCCACCCAGGGGCGTATCTGCGTGGGGCCACAGGGGCCTGGGCCCCCACAGATTTCGCCCTGGACCCCCCTACCACTGCCAACACCTACCTTTGCTGGCGGGGGACCCCAACCCCCACCAGCCGAGGTCCGCTTCCTCTAAAAATATTCGTTGAGCTGAGGTCTTTTAAGTTGTTCGTCCTCGCTCCCACTCCTCCGTGCTGCTGTTGAAACTCTCCGGAATCCAGTTTCGGAGTCTGTCTGACGTCGCTGCCCTGTTCCGGGGCAGAGGGAGCTGCAGCAAACGAACGAAGTTTAGCGAACTCGGAGGAGCAGGCGCGCGCCGCGGCACCCCCCAGCGGCATGCACCCGGGGCGGACCCCCCCCCCCCCTTGGTACGCCACTGCCCCATGGTCTTTCTCAGAAATAGAAACTTTACAAAAACCATTAACCACCATGGAAATTCTGGAATCTATAACCCTGTTAAAAAGCAGGAAAGACCTAGGCCCCAATGGCCTACCAAGCAAATTTTATAAATCATTCAAATCTGAACTTTCCTCTGATCTCTTATCACTTTAGAAACACCTTGAAAGCAAAAGAAAACTGTAATAGCAGATTCTCCAAAGTCATTATCACCATTCTTCCAAAACCCAATAAAGATCCCTCATTGATCCAAAACTATAGACCCATCACACTTTTAAATGTCGATTAATAAATTATTTGCCAAAATGTTATCAAATAGACTTCAACATTATTAACAAAATCATTCACCCTAACCAGGTTGACTTTATGACAAATAGATTAATCTCAGACAACTCCCATTTATTCCACCAACTTTCTTTCATAGCACAATCCCAATCTGACCCTGTCGTGACCTTGTCCCTAGATGCAGAGAAGGTGTTTGACAGGGCAGAGTGGAATTTCTGATCTGAATCTTAAAAGTGGTTTGGTGCACTGGAGTTATTTATAAATACAGTTACAATTTTATACAGGCATCCCACAGCACGTATATTAGTTAATAACATGTCATCTAAAATGTTTTATTATCTAGGAGAATCAGTCAGGGGTGTCCTCTCTCGCTCTTTTTGTTCAACATAGTGCTTGATCCTCTTCTGATAGCAATTAGGAATTGCCCTGAGAAAATTGGGTTAAAATTTAAAGAATTCGAGGTAAAAACTTCTGCATATGCAGATAATGTCATGCTCTTTCTAACTAACCTGGAAAGTAGAATTATACTTTCAAGTTTCTGAAGTTATGCCTTTAAATATCTATGCCACCCCTGATATGGTCTCCCCATGTGGCCTAGCATTGTCCGCTAAACACATTAGATTAACAGCCAATCCCAACACCGGAGTGACGTTCCAGCACGGTGTACCATCTCTGGGCTGTCTCCTAGAAGCACAGTTTCTGCAGCTCTGATTGATCTACTTTCTCTTTGTTTAAAACACTAACACTGGAACTCTATTCCAGGATAGCTTGGCTCTGCCCCCTTGTGACATCAGAGGGGGGCCTTGACACTTCAAATGGCTGATCCTGATGCCAGAGGTGTCGCACGCTAGAGAGTTGCATGCCTCCTTGTTGCGCCAATGAAGGAGCACAACAAAGGAGAATTCCTTTGTGCACTCTTTCATGTGGCCTTCAGACGAACATCAGTCGGAAGTGGGTAAGGTTTGGTGGGATTCTGATTGGGCTTACTGTGCGCCTTTTAGCCTGTATATGGGGAATTTTGCTATTCCTGTGGTGACTGGTAGAGGCTGTTATGGTGATCTAGCCCACTATAGTAAGCAACAACGTGGTGTAGAATACTTGTGTGAAATTCTTTTAATCTCTACTAAGCAGGTCTCAATTTCCTCTTGTATGAATGTAGTTCTTATAAATTCTAGATCAGTGAGAAATGAGATTGTGGTTCTATATGATATGATTAGAGATGAAAATATAGATATTTTCTATATAACTGAATCCTGGTTATTCATTGAAGATCTGGTACTCCTTCATCAACTACGTTCACTGCATTATTTGGCTTTATTTCAGGCACATGAGGGGAATAAAAAAGGAGGCGGTGTGGTGGTAGTATTTAAAGATTCTCTAAGATTCACTAAAAGAGAGGGTATATAGCTTGAGGGTATGGAAATTTTGGTTTTAACTTCTGTTTTGAATATTGTGCTGCTATATTGTGTGCCTGGTGTCCAATTTCTCAGCTTTAGTCAAATGTTTTGTTGATCTTGATTTTCCCCCTCGCAAATCAATGATATTGGACAATTTTCATTCTCCCATTATAAACAACACGCTAACCCCATTACACACCCATCTCCCATTCCCTACCTCTACCATCCTCCTTCCTGCCCATCTCACCTATCCACATCTAACGATCACTTCTTTATTTACTATATTATATTTACTATGTAAGCCGCATTGAACCTGCTAATGAGTGGAAAAGCGCGGGGTATAAATGATACAAATAATAATAATAATAATTTTAATTTGCAAGTTGATGGCAGCAATAATGATGACTATCCACCTTATAATCGAAAGAGAAAAACGCCTAGATTTTGACCCAAATCGGGAGATAGACGTTTATCTCACAAAAACGAATAAATCGGTATAATCGAAAGCCGATTTTGGACGTTTTCAACTGCACTCCGTCGCGGATGCGGACAAAGTTGATGGGGCGTGTCAGAGGTGTGGTGAAGGTGGAACTGGGGCGTGGTTATCGGCCGAGGAGAGATGTATGCGTTAGGGCGATAATCGAAAAAATAAAGGCATTTTTAGCGAACATTTAGGACACTTTTGTTGGACTCTTTTTTCACACGAACAGGTCCCAAAAAAGTGCTCTAAATGACCAGATGACCATTGGAGGGAATCGGGGATGACCTCCCCTGACTCCCCCAGTGGTCACTAACCACCTCCCACCACAAAAAAATGATGTTTCACAACTTTTTATTTTCACCCTCAAATGTCATACCCACCTCCCTGGCAGCAGTATGCAGGTCCTTGGAGCAGTTGTTAGGGGGTGCAGTGGACTTCAGGCAGGTGGACCCAGGCCCATCCCCCCCTACCTGTTACAATTGTGCTGCTTAATGCTTATTAGTCATCCAACCTCCCCAAACCCACTGTACCCACATGTAGGTGCCCCCCTTCACCCCTTAGGGCTATAATAATGGTGTAGACTTGTGGGCAGTGGGTTTTGAGGGGGATTTGGGGGGCTCAACACACAAGGGAAGGGTGCTATGCACCTGGGAGCTCTTTTACCTTTTTTTTGTTTTTGTAAAAGTGCCCCCTAGGGTGCCCAGTTGGTGTCCTGGCATGTGAGGGGGACCAGTGCACTACGAATCCTGGCCCCTCCCACGAACAAATGCCTTGGATTTATTCGTTTTTGAGCTGGCGCTTTCATTTTCCATTATCGCTGAAAAACAAAAACGCCCAGCTCACAAATTGTCGAATAAAACATGGACGTCTATTTTTGCGAAAATACGGTTCGGTCCGCCCCTTCACGGACCCGTTCTCGGAGATAAACGCCCATGGAGATAGACATTTTCGTTCGATTATGCCCCTCTATATGTCCAGTTTTTTTTTTACAGATTCTAGATGCTTTGGGCTGGAAACACATAGCCAGCCATATCGTAGATTTAATTTTTGTAGATAAATGGTTTCTGACAGGGAGGGTTGGGGTCACTGAGGTTAGAAGGGTATCTTGGTCTGACCATTATTTAGTTAAATTGTTTATGAAAATGCAAGCAAACAGTATTAGTATCCTCACATTGAGTTGTTCCATGAATTATCAATCGCGGGAATCGTCTGAGTTGTCGGATTTGAAATCGGCAGTTACTACTAACTTCACAAAGTTTGATGGCTCAGGCATCTCCATGACTGTTGAGTCTTGGAATTGAATACTGTCTAACTCACTTGATTTGGTAGCCCCTATGCATGACCTGAGATTGCTTATGCAAAAGTTAAGGCGCTATGAGAGAAATTGGACAAGCTGTCCTTTTAAAATTACCTTATAACCTAGAATCACAGGCATATAAAAGTGCATGTCTGCCAGCAAAGAAGGAACACCTTAAATCAGTTATTGGGTCAGCTCCTTCTGGCACCCAACAATTGTTTTCTGAAGTTCAATGCTTGACGGCTGATCCCAGCTCAGATAGTAAAGTAATTACCGTAATTCCTTCTTTTCTAGTCAGGATTTTGCTCAGGGATTTGCAAATAAAGTAATTAATATCACCCAGCAATCAATCATTGCGAGTTGAATTGAGCTTTCCTTTAGTTCCTGACTATCAATGGTCCTTTATTCAGTCTATAAGCAAATGTTGCAGGCTTTCGCGAGAGTGAAATTGTCTTACTGCCCATTAGACATATGTCATCCTTCAATATATCAAATTAGCGAGGTAATCAGAGATATTATTACTTTGGCTTTTTCTGAAGGATTTATATCTGATGCATTGAAGAGATCTGTTGTTGGACCATTGTTAAAGAGCCTATCACCTAATCCTGATGTAGTCCTTAGTTATAGGCCTATCTGGTTTATGACCAACTCATTGACTTTGTAGAAAAGTACAGTGTTGTGGATTTGAAACACATTGCTAATTTCTATTTTGGATACTGTCAGAGAGGGTTTGATAAAGGTAAACATTGTCTTCTGGTAAGCCTGGACATATCTGCTGCCTTTGATACAATTAATCATACCATATTGATCAACAGGCTTAGATCTATTGGGCTGAATGACTTAGTCCTTAATTGATTTTAATATTTTTAGTAGGCAGGAAATATCTTGTTTCTGTCAATTCTGAATGCTCAAATGAGCAAGATTGTTTTCAGGTGTACCACAAGGGTCAGCACTTTCTGCTATGCTGTTTAACATCTTTCTGTTATTTCTGTGTAGACTCCTGAATTGTTTTCAGCTTACTTATAAATTATATACAGATGACATTCAAATTTTCATGGAGCTCTTTATTTAAATGCTATTAATCAGTTGTTGCAAGGTAATGATCTTCAACTGAATGTGTCAAAAACACAGATCTTAATTCTGTCTGGTTCTTCGTTCGATAGTATTCCTCCTGACTTTGTCATTGGGCAATGTGTCTATCCCAATTGTTAACTCTATTAGAAATCTAGGTGTCATGTTAGATTCTAAGCTAACAATGAAGATACATCTTCAAAAAGTAATTAATCAAGGATTTTACAGGCTAAGGTTGACTAGGCATCTGAGAGACCTTTCTTACCTTCTCAAATTTAAGAATATAGAACATAAGCGTTGCCATACTGGGACAGAATGAAGGTCCATCAAGCCCAGCATCCTGTTTCCAACAGTGGCCAATCCAGGTCACAAATGCCTGGCAAGATCCCAAAAAAATACAATACATTTTATGCTGCTTATCCTAGAAATAAGCAGCAGATTTTCCCCAAGTCCATCTTAATAATGGCTTATGGACTTTTCTTTTAGGAAGTTATCCAAACCTTTTTTTAAATCTCGCTAAGCTAACTACCTTTACCACATTCTCTGGCAACAAATTCCAGAGCTTAATTACATACTGAGTGAAGAAAAATTTCTCCGATTTGTTTTAAATGTACTAATTTTAAGCTTCTTTGCGTGCCCCCTATTCCTAGTATTTTTAGAAAGAGTTAACAAGCAATTCACGTCTACCCATTCCACTCCAATCATTATTTTATAGACCTCTATCATATCTCCCCTCAGTCGTCTTTTATCAAAGCTGAAGAGCCCCAGCCGCTTTAGCCTTTCCTCATAGGGAAGTCATCCCATCCCCTTATCATTTTTGTCACCTTTCTCTGTACATTTTATAATTCCACTATATCGTTTTTGAGAGGCAGTGACTAGAATTGCACACAGTTTTCGAGGTGTGGTCGCACCATGGAGCGATACAAAGGCATTATAACATCCTCATTTTTGTTTTCCATTTCTTTCCTAATAATACCTAACATTCTAATTACTTTCATAGCTGCTGCCACACCCTGAGCAGAGGGTTTCAACATATCAACGATGACACCTAGATCCCTTTTCAGGTTGATGACTCCTAATGTGGAACCTTGCATAACGTAGCTATAGTTCGGGTTCCTCTTTCCCACGTGCATCACTTTGCACTTTCTCACATTAAACGTCATAAGCCATTTGGATGCTCACTTGGATTCCAGGGCTCTGTCCTTTCCTGGTTCTCTTCCTACCTCTCCCTCCGCACCTTTAGTGTTCACTCTGGTGGATCCTCTTCTACTTCTATCCCTCTGCCTGTCGGCGTACCTCAGGGTTCTGTTCTTGGTCCCCTCCTCTTTTCTATCTACACTTCTTCCCTTGGTTCATTAATCTCATCCCATGGCTTTTCCTACCATCTCTATGCTGATGACTCCCAAATCTACCTTTCTACCCCTGATATCTCACCTTGCATCCAAACCAAAGTTTCAGTGTGCTTGTCTGACATTGCTGTCTGGATGTCTCAACGCCACCTGAAAATAAATATGACCAAAACCGAGCTTCTCATTTTCCCCCCCAAACCCACCTCCCCGCTCCCCCCGTTTTCTATTTCTGTTGATGGCTCTCTCATTCTCCCTGTCTCCTCAGCTCGAAACCTTGGGGTCATCTTTGACTCTTCTCTCTCCTTCTCTGCTCATATCCAGCAGATTGCCAAGACCTGTCGTTTCTTTCTTTACAACATCCGTAAAATCCGCCCCTTTCTTTCTGAGCACTCTACCAAAACCCTCATCCACACCCTTGTCACCTCTCGTTTAGACTACTGCAATCTGCTTCTTGCTGGCCTCCCACTTAGTCACCTCTCCCCCCTCCAGTCGGTTCAAAACTCTGCTGCCCGTCTCGTCTTCCACCAGGGTCGTTTTACTCATACTACCCCTCTCCTCAAGACCCTTCACTGGCTCCCTATCCGTTTTCGCATCCTGTTCAAACTTCTTCTACTAACCTATAAATGTACTCACTCTGCTGCTCCCCAGTATCTCTCCACACTCGCCCATCCCTACACCCCTTCCCGTGCACTCCGCTCCATGGATAAATCCTTCATATCTGTTCCCTTCTCTACTACTGCCAACTCCAGACTTCGCGCCTTCTGTCTCGCTGCACCCTACGCCTGGAATAAACTTCCTGAGCCCCTACGTCTTGCCCCATCCTTGGCCACCTTTAAATCTAGACTGAAAGCCCACCTCTTTAACATTGCTTTTGACTCGTAACCACTTGTAACCACTCGCCTCCACCTACCCTCCTCTCTTCCTTCCCATTCACATTAATTAGTTGAAATCTCCCAACAGTAGCACCTCCCCTTTCATACCAATCTTTTGAATATCTTCTAACAGATCCTTGTCTAGCTCCTCCATTTGTGCCGTAGGTCTGTAGATAACCCTGTGTGGATACAGGTTCCATATTCTCTTTCCAGGATGATCCATAAAGCTTCTTCCTTTCCCCAGGTTCCCTGCATTTCAGCCGCTCTGATATTGTCTCTCACATATAGCGCCACTCCTCCACCTCTTCGGCCCTCTCTATCCTTCCTAAAAAGATTATAGCCTGGTATAGTCACATCCCTTTCATGGGAATCATTGAACCACGTCTCTCTAATAGCAACAATATCCAAGTTTTCTTCAAATATCAGGGCTTGCAAGTCTTGAACCTTTTTACCTAGACTATGAGTATTTGTGCTCATTGCTTTCCATGAGCTTAGTGAGTTTAGGTGGTTTTCTATATTTAGGTGACCTTTCCCTCTGCCATCATGTTTATTCTGGGGGTGACTTTCCGAATTCCCTTGATTCCTTTTGTCACCCCCGCCTTCATACTGTCTGAATTTCTCCCCAAGGATCCTTTTACCCATCACAGAAGCCCATCATTACAGTACAGCCTGTTATTTTTCCACATATTACCCCATGCTCCTATGTATCTAAAACCTTCTTCTTTACACCAAGACTCAAGCCACTTATTGAAATCCACTGTTTTGCGTAGTCTTTCCTCTCCCTTCCCCCGCATGGGACTTACTTCAGAAAAAGCCACAGTCCGAACCAAAGTGTTTCTTCCACATAGACTAAATCTGAAAAAAATATCTATTTTCCTCTCCTCCCACTTGATTCCATGTTTTCTTCTATAATGATACTGCTTAAATATAGGTCCATTCAAATGTCAAAATAAACACAGTTCTTCAAAACACAGCATTAGAAGGATGCACAGGGATAAAATTCACTTTAGGTTGTGGCTTGGTCCCAGTTTTCAGCGTTTCAAGGTTTAAAAGCTACAAATTCAGGCACAGCCACAATTTACAAGTAAACCACATCTGTCCTGAAGAATTTTATTTTAGAACTATGCCTATTATCATCTTATTATCTCTTGAATAGTTTAATTATAGCTATATGTTCTTTAGAGCCTATTAGCCTATGGAGAAGTTAGCAGTAAAAATACACTTGTGCAGAAGCTAGAATTATTTTCAGGAGAAATGGAAAATTGCCCTGGTTTCTTCATGTGCACATATACGTCCATAGTTTGTGTACCCGTTTTAATAGTAGTATTATTTATTGTTTAAACAGTGTGATTAGTAGTGTTAAAACTATTTTGCTGTCCCTGCTTGTTGATGGACAGAGCCAAGCACAAGGAAACAAAAGCTAAAGGAAAGTTAAGGCATGTAAAGGCATGTAATCCAGTTTGGACTGGATTCTGTAAGGGGCCCTTTTACTAAGCCACGTAGGTGCCTATGTGCACCCAATGCGCGTCAATTTGGAGTTACCACCTGGTTACTGTGTGGCATGGGCAGTAATTTCATTTTTTTTACGCGTGTCTGGTGCGCACTCAGGGTGGGACTACCACCAGTGGCCATATTGGGCTGATGGTAGACCTGGAACAGCGAGTGGTAAGCCCGCCGCTCTGTAAAAGGGTCCCTAAATTACTTCTCTCCAGACTCTCTACTGATAGTTTTTTCAATTGTTAGCTCAATAGCTACAGGAAAAGCTTAAAACAATATTGGAAAATTGGCAAACATAAAACCTAATATTGGCAAGTTTTATGGTGAGGAAGTGCTTCGGGGCCATTTTACTAAGCTGCAGTAAAAAATGGACTGCGCTAGTTTGGGCAAGTGAAATTGGTGCCTGCTAGGCCATTTTTTACCATGGCAGGAAAAGGGCCTTTTTTAAAATGGGGCAGTAAATAGCCATATGCTAATATTAAAATTAGTGCAAGGCTATTTACTGCCTGAGCCCTTACTAGCACCTATTTAGAAGGAAGGGTTCACGTGCTTCTCAGGCAATCGGGCAGCATGGGGCAATGTGGTCGTGCTGCCAGTTACCGCCAGGAACACCCCCTGTGGTGTGGCAATGTGGTGTACACATGCTAATTTCAAAACTACTGCCAGGCGCCTGCGTTACTCTGGTGGTAGAGTCGATTTGGCACACACGGTAACCCTACCGTGGCTTAATAAAAGGGCCCCTACTTGGGGCATGTAGGTATTCTAGTACTTGTATAATATGCAATCGGGGCATGCAAATCAAAATTTCAGCCACCATTCAGGCATGTTTTGGCTATTTACATATAGGGTGTCAATTGTGGCCATACCTGGGAAGGAAGTATCTAACACAGTGGTTCCCAAACCTGGTCTTGGAGGTACCCCAGCCAGTCAGGTTTTCAGGATATCCACAATGAATATTCATGTTACACTACTAACACGGGTTAAATATCTTAATTATCGGTCAGTCTAATCACCTATCCCTCTACTTTGACCTAATCACCTTTTATCAAAGTTATTACTAAGTATTGTTACAAACACATTATTTTATTCAAATCAAACATAATCACTGATAAAAATTTAACAAACTACTTATACAAGGACTGTGTTCTGTATTAACGCCTATGATACTCGATGTAGTTCTTCAAACTTTCATAACCCATTAAAAGTACATCATCAAAAAAGTCAGATGACTTATCTTGTCTTCATTCCAGACGACGAAATGTTAAGTGTTCCATCATACAGTTCATGAAAGAGTATCAGTAACTAGTCCGTTGATAAACAGAAAACAAAATCCAAAAAACAGAAGAAATTCACAATATCCTCGGGGTGGGTCAATGTTCTCTGAAGCAAATGACTCCACTCAAACCGGATCCTTATGTCAAATTTTCTTCACAGCGATGTTTAGTTTCACATTCATACATATATATATATCCACAGATCTCAACACAGGCCGTGTTTCATTATAACTTCGTCAGGAGATCCTACATACAAATATATAACATCACTAAACACATCATCAATCTCAAACAGTACTACAAACAACATTTTCTTAAACCTCTTACCAGCCACATTAGAACACTGGGCTCACAACAGGAAACCCCTTCTGATAGCATATACCGTCATAATTAGATTGAATGATCTAACTTTATGTGAACTACTGCTCTTATACAGACATCAGTAATGCCCAATCAACCTCCTTATTAAGGCCATCTGGGTGCACAGAGCCCACTCCAGCACACCACTGCCTATAATCTACAAAAAACATCAAGGGTCTTGGGAATGATTTTGGACTCTTCATTGACGATAAAGCCTCAGGTTAATAGTTTGGTCTGGAAAGCTTTTTTTTTAACTTAAACAATTATGCTTAGTGCATTCATGTTTTTTTCCTTATCATTATAAAATCATTGTGCAGCTCTCAAGTTTTTCACTATGACTATTGCAATTCTCTTTATTTAGGTATTTCTGCTAAATTAGTACATAGGATTCAGTTTACTCAGAATGCGGCTGCAAGGTTGATTTATTGTATGTCTAAGTATTTGTTATTTATTTATTAAATTTATAACACAATTCACAAGCATCCACTTTTTACTTAAAAAAAACATGGTACCACAAATACAAAAGTCTTACAACTAAGAAACACAATAAAGGAAAACTTTACATTGTAATTCCCTTCCTCAGATCACGTTGAGGGGCATAATCGAACGGCGCCGGCCATCTATATGGCCAGCGCCGCAAAAGGCGGTCCCGAACCTTATTATCGAAAAAGATGGTCGGCCATCTTTTGTTTCGATAATACGGTTGGGGCCGGCCAAATGTCAGAGATGGCCGGGTTTGAGATGGCCGGCATCGGTTTTCACTGATAATGGAAACCGAGACCAGCCATCTCAAACCTGGCCAAATCCAAGGCATTTGGTCATGGGAGGAGCCAGCATTTGTAGTGCACTGGTCCCCCTGACATGCCAGGACACCAACCGGGCACCCTAGGGGGCACTTCTAAAAATTAAAATATAAAATAAAAATAGCTCCCAGGTGCATAGCTCCCTTGCCTTGGGTGCTGAGCCCCCCAAATCCCCCCCCCCAAAACCCACTCCCCACAACTCTACACCATTACCATAGCCCTTATGGGTGAAGGGAGGCACCTACATGTGGGTACAGTGGGTTTGGGGGGGTTGGAGGGCTCCCATTTACCACCACAAGTGTAACAGGTAGGGGGGTAGGCCTGGGTCCACCTGCCTGAAGTGCACTGCACCCACTAAAAACTGCTCCAGGGACCTACATACTGCTGTCAGGGAGCTGGGTATGACATTTCAGGCTGGCATAGAGGCTGGCAAAAAAGGTTTGTTTTTTTGGGGGGTGGGAGGGGGTTGGTGACCACTGGGGGATTAAGGGGAGGTGATCTCCGATTCCCTCTGGTGGTCATCTGGTCAATTGGGACACTTTTTTGAGACTTGGTCCTAAAAGAAATGGGCCAAGTGAAGCCGGCGAAATGCTCCTCAGAGCCGATCTTCTTTTTTCATTATCAGCTGAAGACGGCCATGTCTTAACAACGCCCCCATCCCGCCTCCGTCCCGCCTCCCATACCCTTCCGAAACGCCCCCTTTAACTTTGGCCGGCTCTGCGACGGAAAGCAGTTGGAGCCGGCCAAAATCGGCTTTCCATTATACCGATTTCACCGGCTTCAGGAGATGGCCGGCATCTCCCAATTTTTGTCGGAAGATGGCCGGCGATCTCCTTTGAAAATAAGTTGGATAGTTGGGGAGAGTGACTAAGTGAATGGGCTTTGTCAGCATTACTGCACTGCGAGCCGCTAAATGAGGAGATCAAAAGAAGAAAAACTATTAAGCTGCCATCAAGCTAGAAAGGCCATAACCTGCAAATAAACCACAAATATTTTTAAAAAATCATAATATGAAGATGGTAGAACGTTGCTGGACACCCTCTTCAGGTCCAAGAAATATTTAAGTTGTTCAGGTAGAAAAAAAGATATATTTTACCCTAGATATCGTATAACACATTTTCAAGAGTATGTTAATAAAAACATTGCCCCCAGTGTCTTAACTTCTTCCTTCATATCTAGGAAGTGCTTCTGTCTGTTTTGGGTGGACTTAGTAACATCCAGGAACATCCACAATTTTTGTTCAGAAAATTTTTGCTGTGCATTTTTAAAGTACAATCTCATGACCGCATTAAGATCCTGCTCGAATACAAACAAAACCAATAATGCAGCTTTATTAGGGACATCAGTCAATGAGTCCTCCAAAATCAAAGAAAGGTCTCTTAAATAATTGATTTCTTCTTCCTGACCTTGCTCACACTTTTCAGAATCCCCCCCCCCCCCCCCCACCCCAGATAACTTCTTTGTAGGTAAATAATATATCTTATTGATAGGAGGAATAAGTTCAGAAGAAAATGTTAAATTTTCAAAAAGATATCTCTTAAACAGATCCAAGAGGAGAATCCAGCAGGTGTAGGAAAGTTCAAAATCCTTAAAGTCAAGCGTCTGTTAAAATTTTCAACCTGTTCAATTTTTCATTGGATTATTATGTTATGTTTCATAAGCGCTGTTAAACTGTAAAGTAGTAATATCAACTTGATACTTCTGTATCTGTTCTGCAAAATCCAACTTCAGCTTATCCACTGATTGAGAGCTGTCCCACTGTGGCAACCAAATTCACGGTCTCTTGAGTTGATTTTGTTATAGTAGTGTTCAACTTAGCAATTGCCTTCCAAAGGACATCCAACATTACCACTGCAGGGGGAGTCAGTTTCACTTCCTCCCCAGAGCTCAAATCCTCTGTCGCAGTTCCAGCAGGAGAGACACCTCCACCACAAACCCCAGCACCAGTGACTTCCACAAGGATGAGACCAGCCATCATCTCAGCCCACTCCACAGTGGGACGTGGAGGGGCATAATCGAACGCGAACGCCCATCTCCATGGGCGTCTATGTCCGAAAATGGGTATGTGAAGAGGCGGGACAGACCGTATTATCGAAAAAGATGGGCGTCCATCTTTCGTTTCGAAAATACGGTTTGGACGGACCAAATGCCATGGATTTGGTCCCTTCCGAGATGGGTGTTTTTTGTTTTTTGTTTTTTTTTTGCGATAATGGAAACTAAAAACGCCCAGCTCAGAAATGTCCCAATCCAAGCCATTTGGTCGTGGGAGGGACAAATGTACAACACTACCATAGCTCTTAGGGGTGAAGGGGGCAACTACATGTGGGTACAGTGGGTTTTAGAGGCCTCCCATTTACCACCACAAGTGTTACGGGTGGGGGGGGATGGGCCTGGGTCTGCCTGCTTGAAGTGCACTGCAGTACCTACTAAAAGTGCTCCAGGGACAGGACTTGTTGTTGGTGTATAACCTTGGCACAGCAGTTGACACCTGAAGACTAATCTCGCTGAAAACGTCCTTTATTTGAATAAGAACCTTTACTACTACTACTACTTCGCTGGTACTGAGATTAGCAGTAGGTCAGAGCTGGCAGAATGGTGTACAATGCCCTCTTTCAGCAACTTTCAAGGTAAGAACTAAGTGCTGTAACGGGGTTAACACATGAAAGGGATCTAAAAGTGTCTTACACAAATGGCCACTACCTCATGGACTACCAGAAACAAAACAGGGCGCACTCTGACCCAGTAAGCAAAGGGAAAAGCACCATGGGAGTAGAGCCTACCAACATCGTGAGCATTTAACACAAGCCCAATACCCTACACCCACCACAATGCATTGCTGATGTGACTCTGCAGTGCCCTTAACAGAAGAGGTGTCACACTCACCCGAGACCCACATCAGAACCAGGGAAAGGCTGTCAGAGGATAGAACACATTCTGCTGTCATGGAGGTGGGTACGGCATTTGAGGCTGGCATACAGGCTGGCAAAAAAAGTTTGTAAAGTGGGGTTTTTTGGTGGGAGGGGGTTAGTGACCACTGGGGGAGTCAGGGGAGGTCATCCCCGATTCCCTCCGGTGGTCATCTGGTCAGTTGGGGCACTTTTTGGGGACTTGGACATGAAAAAAAGGGTCCAAATAAAGCGGACCAAATTCTCATCAAAAACGCCCTTCTTGTTTCGATTATCAGCTAAAGACGCCCATCTCTCCTCGGCCGATAACAACGCCCCAGTCCCGCCTTCGCCACGCCTCCGACATGCCCCATGATCTTTTTGGGTGCCCATGGGAAACGGACGCCCATCTCCCGATTTGCTTTGAAATATGGGCGTCTTTCTCTTTCAAAAATAAGCTGGATAGTGGAACAATGGTAGCTGAAGGTGACAACATAGTGTCGTGCTCCAATGGCTTGGCGGCTCCTCCCACCAAACCCAAAGCAGAGTTTAATGCTAGTTTCTCTTGTGAGCACCGAGTTGCAAAGTGGTCCAATGTTTGCTGCATTGGGGAGGATGCCAGAATCAGTTGAGATAAGGCTCTAACTGTCCCCTTCCTCTTAGTACAGGGCATATAGGTTTAGCAGCAACAGACTCCACAGCAAAACTCTCAGGACCTGCTTGCAGCACTTAGCATGTAGTCGCCAAGTTGGCCACTCCCCTTTGTAAGTTTTACCGTGTCTCTCCACTGTTTAGAGAACTGCACTGGCAATTATCTTCTGGGATTTCTCTTTGCTAAAAATGTTACATATAAATCATCAGTAACAAATGCACTTATATATATATATATATATATATATATATATATATATATATATATATATATATATATATATATCAGCAAAACCTTGGAATGACTTGCCTAATGAGATCTGCTCTTCTATGTGTTATTTTCATTTTCAAATTTTGGTAAAATCATATTTATTTCCTAAATTTTTGTAGTAGGTTTTTCTCTTCATTTTAGGGTTGATTATATTAGACTATAAATCTTGGCTACTATACCAGTAATTGTTTTGTGACCCCACTTTGAACCTTATTAAATGATTAGGCAGGTAATAAGCCCCCAAGATAAAATAAGCTAAGCTAAATTAACTTTGAGTTACACTTTAACTGAGCAAGTGAGAAACAGGTATCTCCATTCTGTCAGGAAGGAAAAACAAATGGAGAAACCCCATGCACTCTAACCCTCAGGCAGATTTTCATAGCATTGGAGCGTGTGCTATAAATCAGTGGAAACATTCTCAGCTGAATATTTATTTCACCAGATGTGTGGTGATTAAACATCAAAGCATATTTAAGATATAAATTCCTGTACTGAAATTAGCGTAGTTGAATGTGTATTTTAATTTTCAGTTGAAGTTCATTTCTGATTTACAAATCAAGATGTAAAAGTCCCTAAAGCTGTAGTACTAGATTCATCCGAATTATAATTTACCAGTTTCTTGTAGAGAGTTGCACAGGGACAGAAATCTAACCTATCCCCTTCATCCCTGTGGGAATCTAACCCATCCCCACCACAAGTAATCTCCTCCATCCCTACCCCCTGCCCACCCAGCACCACCCCTGCCACACTACATCGCACCTCGCCACACAGACACCTTGACCCCCCCAAGAAAGCAGTGAAATACATAAATGCAGTTTCTTCCATACTCTGCTAAATAAAAAATGTTAAAAGATGCACATTTCCAAAAAAGCTACCATCCATGAGCAGCTTGTCCCCCTCTCCTCGCCATCCTCTTCTATCCCATGTGCTCTATTTCCCCTTTTCCCTTCCCCCCTCGCCATGTATGTCCCCCTTACCAAAGTTTTTTCCAGCCCCCTCTCTCCACCCTTTTTTCCAGTCCCCTTGCTCCCTCCCACCCATGTCCCTCCATGCGCGACTCCATCCATCCATCCCCGAATGTACACACTATATCCTGATAGTCTAGTGGCCTCTTAGGGGCAGGAATGATCCCTATTCTTCCGTGGAAGTCTCATGAGGCCACCATGAAGTCTCGGCAGCCATTTTAAAGAAATGGTGGCAGCAAGAGGATCAGCGGTAGCAAGCAGGAAAGAGTGGGGATCTTTCCTGCCCCTAAGATGCACCAGGATGTACTGAGGTATGTTCAGGGAGGGCACCCAGGGCTAGAAGGGAGGAGAGACAAGGCTCAACCCGCCTACACCCGTGGGAACTCCATAGGACCCAGGTCCATCACCATGGGATACTTGGAGGCGATCCCCACGAGACCCCATGGTAGCCGTGGGATTCCCACTAACCCCACTCCCGTACAGCTCTGTAGTTTCTTGCCTTTCTCTTTGGATCTTAATCCTCAGTTTCTTTTCCTTTTGATACCTCTCCTTGTTTATATTTTGTTTCTTTCTGGAATAGAATTGCACACCTTGTATTTGGGAGTCCCTTGTAGTATTTTGGAATTCCAAGGCTATATGCCAGTGGTTGTACTTTGCATGTGGCAGGGTGATGAGGATGAGCCCAGCAGTTTTGCATCTGTGGATGCCAAGTAGTTCCGTTAAAACTTTTTCACGGTGAAATCAGAGATGATAATCCAGGTAGGCAATGAGGAAAGCCAAAGAATTAGATAAGCTTCTACTGAAACAATGGAGTCGGTTGGCAATGCTATCAGAGCTTGTAACAAGCTTAAACCCTAATGTGTTCTTAGGAATGAAAGAAAACAGACAATAAGAAAAGATCATTGTTAGAGCTTTTTGAAAAATTTGTCACATGAATTATTTTCAACAAAATCTTGTGAGAAATGGAACACAATTTGGGATGAAACATGAAAGGAAGAGGTGAGGTCTTGATATCCAACTGAAATATAATGGAGTCACATAACATAGGAGCTCATTTTCAAAAGAGAAAAACTTCCAAAAGGTGGCATAAATCTGCATTTGGATGTTTTTCACAGCAAGTCTATTTAGATAGCACTTACAAGCCCGTTTCGATCATCAGCAAGTCTATTTAGATAGCACTTACAAGCCCGTTTCGATAGCATCAGCGGTAAGTCTCTACTTTCAGAGTTTTTGCCTCTCAAATATATAGTTTACTCTAATTAAACTCGGAGCTTGGATTTCAAGTTTTTTCGAGTAGACATTAATGCTAATATCAGCCGGTATATATATTGTATATCATCTATTAAATAACGGTGCCTTTCGGCACTGGCTAGTTAAGTGTCATTTAAATAGAATCAGCGCCATTACTTTTATTGCTTCCGAGAACACTTTCAAATCACATATGCATTTTACTTTTATAAATTGCATAATGCTGTATGTACAAGTTGACAGCATTTATTTACCGTTTAGGTTTTAGAGACATACATCCGTAAATTTACATTTTCCACTCTAGCCCGATTTTAAACTTTTGTATATTAAACTATACGGGCGATATTAAATATTACACAGATTCGCTTAGTTCCATCAGACCCTTTAACTAAACATTTGGCTATACACTTCCAATAAAGTGCTTAGTTTTTTATATAAGGACTCTTTTATATAAGGACTTTTTTATATTAAAGCCTTCAACCTGTATTATCCTGCACACGTCACTAATTGACTGAGGCAGTTTGAAGCGTCATTGTATTTTCTTTCGAATATCGAGACTCTAAGCCATTATAGGCTACCATATGCGATCTACATCACTAAACGACGTCAGCATATTTACTATAAATAACAGCTGATTCGCTACTGCCGGTTTTCAGCAAATCAGCAAGTCTATGTAGGTAGCACTTACAAGCCCGTTTCGATAGCATTAGAGTTTTTGTCCCTCAAATATATAGTTTACCCTAATTAAACTCGGAGCTTGTATTTCAAGTTTTTTCGAGTAAACATTAATGCTTCTTTCGGCACTGGCTAGTTAACTGTTATTTAAACAGCATCAGCATCATGACTCTTACTGCATCCGAGAACACTTTCAAATCATATACATATTTTATTTCATTTTATTTCATTCCTTTTCCATTCTTAATTACATTTCAATTGATACCGAATATTTATATAAACAGCCTTTATATACAGTTTTAAGATTATTTTTTAAATTACTTATTCAACTTCATTCATATTATTTATATTTCTGTATTTTCGACCAGATCATCTCACTCTATGTGAGATCCTTTTTGGAGGAATACTAGCACAAACCAGTCTGAAGGTATGATAAATATTAAATAACACTTATGTAAAAGTTGGTCTTCACATATGTTCATGTTTACCTTGATATCCATTTGGACTTGTTATTTTGTCGTTTGTATCTCTATATGGATTTTCAGTCATTCTTTATATTTTGAAATATATTTTATTGCTCGAAATATATTTTATTGCTCAACATATCATGTACGGCCATCATAAGATTACTATTCTTATGTGTCCCTTCTATATTACATACTTTGTTTGAATATCATTACATATACATTACACAATCCACTGTTATAATTTACTTGCGATCTCATACATGTATATTTTAGATATTAAATGTCATTTTAAAGCCACTATTATTATATTATATACATTAAATATAACATGTACATTCTTTATGTTTTTATATTATTGTTCTTATTATGTGATATTATACATGTGGTATTTTTACTTTAGACCCCTGAGGAAGGCCTTGTTGGCCGAAACACGGACCGTGTTGGGTCGTAATAAATCATCTTGGTTTCAATATTTGTGGCTTCAGTCTGGTCCTTCTGGATATCTTCTGCTCATTTTTGTTGTGTCTTTGTCTTTTTGCGGGAGATTTTGGACTCTCTTTGCTGTTCCTCATAGTAAAATAGCAGATGTAACAAAACCCCTGGTGGTGGAGTGCGGAATTACACTTATAAATAATTCAGCGGGAAAACTCACGGCCTATGTGGTTCCCGAGGAAAACTCCACACACAAAGGGGATTTGACAAGAAAAATGGGTAAATATTTTATTAAATAATAATAATAAATGAAAGCATTTGAATAAATCTCATTTGTGGAGTATTGTACTGTATTGTAACATTTATAACCCGCGCTTTCCCACTTGTTAGCAGGCTCAATGCGGCTTACAATAAAACAAAATTTACAAGGTAGCACAAAATGGATGAAACATTTAAATATAGTATATAAAGAGGTGGACTAGGAAAGGATAAGGGAGGAAGGTGGAAGAGGTAGGGAACGGAAGAGTGTGTAAGTTGGGTAAAGTATTGTGAATAAGAAAGAATGTATAATAATGGTTCGGAGAGGGATGAGTTCAAAAAGGAAAAAGCATATTTAAGTTCTGCCAAGTAGTCAGATCCAGGTATCGCAGATGGATTTCTAATTTAAGTCAAGTCATATGTGCAGGCTTGCTTGAAAAGGAGAGTTTTAAGTAGCTTCCAGAAGGGTAGATGGTTATTGACTATACGAATCGATCTTGGTAGGGTGTTCCAGAGCTTGCTGCCTATAACGGAGAAATTGGATGCATAATATGTACCACTTGTTATGTGATGGTACTGCGGCAGAATGGTACAATGTATTAAATACTTTGCTACTTCTTTAAATACAATGGTACAAGGTATTATATACTTTGCTACTTCTTTACATAATGCAATGAGATGCCTAATTTAGCAACAATTAACATTACCACTCTTTCAAATTCAACTTCTGTAACCAAGACAGCATATCTTGAAAGGTTTACACTGGAAGGGTTGTTACTCGGTTCCTTCCTTTCCTCCGTAATGGGGACTCGGAAACTCATCAACAAGAAAGTTTTAGCAAAAAAAAAAAAAAAAATAGCCTCATATAAATGTATATAAAAAGCCTCTCCCTCACCTTCATGTAACTCAAATTCAGTCTGGCAAGGGTCTTATGGTAAGCATTTAACCGTCAGTTCACTCAGGTCTGAGATTTTCTTGTCTAAAATAAACTTGTGTGCACACATATCATTACTGGTAGGTAGGATCCTTGCTAGCGGTGTGACTGTCTTGCAGTGGGTACCTGGAGTGCCTCTGTTCCTCATCTCCTTGGGCGTCGGCATTGGCTACCTAACTCAAACCCTTCAAAAAAACACAAAATGAGAAAACCCAGACTCCCTGCCTTCAATCAGTGCATCCTAACTCCAGTCAGTGGTTTCTTTGACCAAGGGCTCAGAAAGCTACCTACTCAAAGGAAAAAAATAAGCAGAAAAGTTTCCTATCTAGTTCTCACCCTTTACCCTTAGATTCGTCTTCTTTTTTTGGTTCTTTTCCCTGTCCATACTATACCCCTTATTGGTACTATCAGGCAGGTAGACTGGATCTCCTAGAGCTGGGCGCCAGGCAGGATTGGCCCAGTGGTTAGAGCCCCGGTCTTGCAATCCAAAGGTGGCCGGTTCAAATCCCACTGCTGCTCCTTGTGTTCTTGGGCAAGTCACTTAACCCTCCATTGCCTGAGGTACAAACTTAGATTGTGAGCCCTCCTGGGACAGAGAACTATCCAGTGTAGCTGAATGTAACTCACCTTGAGCTACTACTGAAAAAGATGTGAGCAAAATCTAAATAAATAAATAGTGGCAGGTTTTAAGACAGGAGTTCTCGGTGCCGGTTCCTATTTCTGTCAGACAGGCTTTTCCCCTATGGGCAGGACACACTTGGATTCAGGCTTTCATGGGATCAGGACACTCAGCTCAGGTGGGGCTGCCTTCCATTCAGGACCAATCTCCTTGAATTCATGTCAGGATGTAGTGAATTATAGGCCTATTTCCAATTCGTGTCTACGTGCAAAAGTGGTGGAGAAGCTGGTTTTGCACCAACTGCTGCCGGGGGAGGTTTTGAGTTCATATCAATCAGGGTTCTGGGTTGGTTATGGGACTGAGATGTTGCTGACCTTATTGTTATCAGATGTTAGGATCCATATTGATGTTGGTGAGGTAGCATTGGCAGTCTGTCTTAATTTGGGTTCGGCATTTGACCTGTTAGACCACAACTTGTTGTTGGACAGGTTGTCCCAATTAGGGTTGAAGGGTCAAGTTTTAAACTGGTTGTGTCTTTCTTGCGGAGTGCACTTATTTTGTGCATGAGGGGAGTGTCCAGTATTCATAATATCCTAGTATGTGTGGAGTTCCTTAGGGGTCTTCATTATTCCTGATGCTGTTTAATTTATTTTTGGCCCCATAAATACAAAGGATTCAGGAGTTTTCATTAGGCATAAATGTGTTTGCTGATGATATTTTATTAGTGTTTTATTCATCCCCTCAAATGGTGGACCTATCCTTCTTGAATAATTGTTTGCAGATAGTGGCTGACTGGTTGCAGCAGCATAAATGATGTTGAATGTAGCAAAGACCAGAGCCTGTTGGCTTACTGGACACCTCCCAAGACCAGATGTCTTGCCGAAGTATTTGGAGGGTCAATTTTAGTTGTGTGAGGACTTTCATTATCTGGGAGTCATTTTGGACTCAGGACTATACTCTAAGTGGCAGGTGTCTTGGATTCTTTATTTGAGTTTTGGTACTTTGCAGATGATGCGGGCAGTAAAGCCTTATTTTGAACATTACATGTTTTTCTGCATGCCTTAGTAATTTCAACGTTGGATTTTGCCAATGTGGTACATGTAGGAATGCCATGTTACGTCTTAAAGAGCTCGAGAACACTACAAAATGCAGCCATTAGATTATTGAGGGATACGAATTGGCGGGACCATGTTATCCCTTTATATGTTCGCATTTATTGGTTGCCTGTGGAATATAGGTCATTGTATAAAGTTTTGATCATGACCCATAAAGTTTTGTACCAAAGAGTCCCTGAATATTTAGAGCCTATGGTTTGTCCTTATATTCTGGGCCAGACCTTGCGGTCAGCACAGTTATTGACTTTACCAGAAACTGGCTGGGCTTGCCTGCAGGTGACTCGACAGAATGCATTTTTTTTTGGCAGGTTTCATTTCAATGGAATCAGATCCGCCAGGGTTTGAGGGAGGAAGTGTCTTTTAATAATTTTAAGCGAAAACTGAAATCGTACTTTTTTCAGAAAGCATTTGAGTTGAATAGCTGACCTAGGTAGTTGTTATCCCAGACCTGCAAGAAGAGCATTAAGCCTTTCCTATATTTTTTTATCAGTGTTCATTCTGATTTTATGAAGAATTTTATTGTAAACCACTCTGGTTAATTTACAGAAGTGTGGTATATCAAATGAATCAAACTATTAAACTATTCTAATTCTGCTATATCTTTTTTGAGATGCGGTGACCAGAATTGAACACAGTATTCAAGGTGTGATCGCACCATACAATAATACAAAGAGGGGCATAATCGAACGGGGCACCCAAGTTTTCCTGAGGACATCCTTGCAGGACGCCCCTGCGAAGGGGGCGGGGAAACCTGTATTATCGAAACAAGATAGGCGTCCATCTTTCATTTCGATAATATGGTTGGGGATGCCTAAATCTCAACATTTAGGTCAACCTTAGAGATGGTCGTCCCCGGTTTTCGCCAATAATGGAAACTGAGGACACCCATCTCAGAAACGACCAATTCCAAGCCATTTGGTTGTGGGAGGAGCCAGCATTCATAGTGCACTGGTCCCCCTAACATGCCAGGACACCAACCGGGCACCCTAGGGGGCACTGCAATGGACTTCAGAAAAAGCTCCGAGGTGCATAACTCCCTTACCTTGTGTGCTGAGCCCCCCAACAACTTCCCGGAAAAACCCCACTCCCCACAACTGTACAACACTACCATAGCCCTTAAGGATGAAGGGGGGCACCTAGATGTGGGTACAGTGGGTTTTTGGTGGGTTTTGGAGGGCTCACATTTACCACCACAAGTATAACAGGTAGGGGGGATGGGCCTGGGTCCATCTGCCTGAAATGCACTGCAGTACCCACTAAAAGTGCTCCAGGGACCTGCATACTGCTGTCATGGAGCTGGGTATGATATTTAAGGCTGGCATAGAAGCTGGCAAAAAATATTTTTAAAAGTTTTTCTTGAGGGTGGGAGGGGGTTAGTGACCACTGGGGGCGTAAGGGGAGGTCATCCCCGATTTCCTCCGGTGGTCATCTGGTCAGTTTGGGCACCTTTTTGAAGCTTGGTCGTAACAAAAAAAGGAGCAAGTAAATTCGCCTAAGAGCTCGTCAGGGACGCCCTTCTTTTTTCCATTATGAGTCCAGGATGCCCATGTGTTAGGCACGCCCCAGTCCTGCCTTCGCTGTGCTTCCTACAGGCCCCCGTGAACTTTGGTCGTCCCCGTGAGAGAAAGCAGTTGAGGACACCCAAAATTGGCTTTTGATTATGCCAATTTGGGTGACCCTGGGAGAAGGACGCCCATCTCCCAATTTGTGTCGAAAGATGGGCGCACTTCTCTTTCAAAAATAAACCTGATGGTGACCAGAACTGAACACAATACTCAAGGTGCAGGTGCACCATGGAGCGATACAAAGGCATTATAGTGTTTTGGTCTTATTCACCATCCCTTTCCTAATAATTCCTAGCATCCTATTTACTTTTTTGGCCACTGCCGCACACTGAGCAGAAGATACCAATTTGACCAAGTGAGCTCATATGAAAAAGCGGAGAGATGGGGGATCATTGTGGGTCACTGCAATATTGCCTGTTTTACAGAAAGGAGGTGAACCCATTTAACACAGAACCAGAAAAACCGACTTCAGACAATTTACCAAATAAGATGTCCTGATTGACTGTGTCAAAAGCTGTAGAGATGTCAAACTGCAAAAGAACCATCTCACTGCCTCTACACAATACTTTCCTCACTTCATATGTCAAAACCAGTAACAAACGTTTCAGTGTTATGGAAACTGCAATAACCATGCTGAGAATAGGAAGAAATCATGTTAATATTTAACCCAGGGTTACAGAATGGATGGCCCTATTTCACTGACTGAAGTAAGGCATAGACCATAGTAACAGTTCATGAATGGTCTATCTAGCCCATGTTCTCTGGGTACACAGCCTTTTTCAATCCAGGCATGAGCATTTACACTAGCTTTATGGCTGGTATAATTGCTCACACCTTAAATATAGACATGTTTTGGCCACTTACACTAGTATTCTATAAAGTAAAATAGACACCTACCTTTCTTTATAGAAAAAGCTTCAAATAAGCACTTTTCCTAGGGCGGAAGTTCTCAACCCAGTCCTAGGGACACACCTAGCCTGTCTGGTTTTCATGATATCCACAATGAATATGTATGAGATACATTTGCATGCTCTGCTTCCATGGTATGCAAATCTCTCTCGTGCATATTCATTGTGGTGTGTGTCCTGAAAACCTGACTGGCTTGGTGTGTCCCTAGGACTGGATTGAGAGCCTCTGCTCTAGAGGGTAATTCTGGCACACCCCTGACACACTCATACCCTACCCACGTGTACACCCCCATTACAGTTGTGCTATAGGACTTAGGCATCAACTTTATAGACTAGGAGCATTCCTCATTAACATGTGTAACTGCTAATTAGTGCCAATTACCACCAATTATTGGTCATTAGTGGCACCTAAGTTCCAATTAAGGTCTAATCAAACAATTAAGTTACGTACAAAAGTGAGGTATTTGATATAGCTTGTTTCACATGCAACTGTGCGCACCATTTATACAATTAGGACATAATGTATAGTATCTATGTTATGGTCCTTATTTTACAAGCCCTATTCAGGTTTAAACCAGTACCTATATGTTTATCTTGCATAAATGTCTAAATCCCCATTTTACAAAGCCTGGGATATGAACATTAGACCCAAGTTCATGCAAATGGCAAGAGGCATGTACTGGGCATGGTTTGAGTGGGATGAGTGTGTGGCAAGATTATAGATGCTTAGTCTCCATTTCAGAAAGGGACTAACCCCGGATTCTATATATGGTGCCCAAAAACTGTGTGTGCAAATAATTTGGATCATGAGCTTTGAATCTTCAATAATTGGGTGCAAACAACCAATTATTGATGTTAGTTGGCACACATTAAAATTTGCAGGTGTATCTGGATGCACGCTACTCTACAAGGCATTGCTCCATGTAGCGTATCTCAAAAGGGCATGGCCATGGGAATCTCAAGGGGTGTTTCGAAAAGTTGCACATGGAATTACAGAATACTGCCTAACCATGCCTAATTTGGGCACCGGCATTTACACCAGCCTTCAGATGGTGTAAGGCCGGCACCCAAAAGTTAGGTGCAAGATCCAGGCTAAATGCCATTCTATATAAGACACATGCCCTTTATAAAATAGCATTTAGTGCTGAATTTTTTTGGAACCAAAATTTTAGCGTTGGTTATTGAATTCCCTCCTAAACGTCTATGTCCCAAAAGATCGACATTGAAAGTTACACCTGCTCCCAAGCATGTTTAGGATTTAGTGATCAGCTGCTATTGAGATTGGGGGGATTACCCCTTAATCCCTCAGTGGTTTTTTTGTCCCCAAATACCAAACCAGGAAGGTCAGCAGGTCACTGTGACTGCATCGGGAACATAACGGATTTTCCTTAGTGACAGTACCAGATGAATCCAGAGACATGTGGAAATGAGATGACTTTTGGAAAAGTTAATGACCCATCCCAAGGATGGATTCATCTGCTACGACTAAAGGAAAGAAAATTATCAGGTAAGACATCATTTTTGGATGTGATGGCAGATTTGGATGGGCTGGAGTGGGATTACAATGACAACTTAGAAGTTGGAGATCAAGGCCACTGCCGGGCAGACTTCTATGGTCTGTGCCCTGAAAGTGGCATGGACAAATCAAGATCAAGTATGCATATGTAGTATCACATCTACCTTAAGCTATAATTTTATCTTGTTGAGCTGACTGGATGGACCTTACAGGTCTTCATCTGCTGTCATCTACTATGTAACTAGTATCTGTACAGTTGTATGTAAACTGCGTCGACTCATGTTCAAAAAAGGCGGTATATCAAATTACTAAATTATACTATCTTACTATGTGGACATTTTATACATTTATTTTTCTGAAATGGATGTTTATGCCACCCATACTCAGTGCATATGTTTTCATTTCTCTTTATTTTAGAACAACCTCTATATCAGCAGATTCTGTTCTAAAATACAACTGAAACTGGAGAGGTCCTGACCTGGACATCTCAATTCTGATTTCTATGTCCTTTCTAAAATGGGGCTGCACATGACTTGGCCCACGGGCACATGACTGCCCTGCTAATTGTCAAGAAGGTCCATCTACTTTTACTGCTGCAACAGGAACCTGTATGAATAGCATTATACATAGCACTGCTTGTTTCGTGCTGCCATCAGAACCCTGCTAAATGTATTTCCATGTCAGCTTCCATAGTGAAGAAATTTTGTGGATGCTGATTACAATACGTATGGGGCAAGGCATACAGGTGTTTGCCACGTGAAACATTTTCTACATCATAACCACTCTGTCAGAATATAATAGATTTCAGTGTTTATCATGGCATCATTTTGTGAGATCCATGTTTATGTCCTATCCAGCCAATATTCAGCTCCATTTGGAGCATTCAGAAATTACCCCTGACCAATTAAATAATGTTTTGGTGCCTAACCACTAATATTCAGCGCAAGATAATTGGTTATCTCTGCTAAATATTGTCAGTTAGCACCAAAAAGATAACTGGCTACATTGTGCAATTACCGGCAATATTCAGCTCTGATCAGCTAAGTTTAGTGGCCAAATCGTACCACCTAAATAGCAGTCCTATCTTGGCCACTATATACTTAACCGACCAGTGCTAAATATTGACATCGCCGGTTCAGTTTGAGCCCGCCCCCCCCAAAAAACCCCGGATATTCAATACCGGACACGGGAAATGACCCAGCATTTGAATATCCGGGGTCAGTGTCAATTGTGGCACATAGGCAGGCTGCCTTCCATGGACTGAATATCGGCCTCTCTATGTTTGTGACTCTCTTTAGATGTCTTGGAGTGGGAGAGTGGAGATACGTCAATTTTACCATATGCTTATACGTACAGCCCTGGTATTGTAAAATATGTCACAAGCTCTGCACATTTTCACAAAAACATCTATATTCCCACTTCCATGACTTATCTGAAAAGGCACTGCACATGAATATAGATTTACTAAGATGGACTTGGGGAAATCTGCTTCTTATCCCTAGGATCAGCAGCATAGAATCTATCTACCTTTTGGGTTCCTGTCAAGTACTTGTGATCTTGTTTGGTCAGTGTTGGAAACATGACAATTCTTATCTTCTTATGTTCTTGTTGTAATTTGAACCTATGGTTCAAACCTAGGCTAAGAAAGCAAATAGAATGTTAGGTATTATTAGGAAAGGAATGGAAAACAAAAGTGAGGATGTTATAATGCCTTTGTATCGGTCCATGGTGCGACCGCACCTCGAAAATTGTGTTCAATTCTGGTCACCGCATCTCAAAAAAGATATAGTGGAATTAGAAAAGGTATAGAGAAGGGCGAGGAAAATGATAAAGGGGATGGGATGACTTCTTTATGAGGAAAGGCTGAAGCAGCTAGGGCTCTTCAGCTTGGAGAAAAGACGGCTGAGGGGAGATATGATAGAGGTCTATAAAATAATGACTGGAGTGGAACGGGTAGACGTGAATCGTTTGTTTACTCTTTCCAAAAATACTAGGACTAGGCAGCATGCGATGAAGCTACAAAGTAGTAAATTTAATACGAATCAGAGAAAACGTTTCCAGAGAATGTGATAAAGGAGGTTAGCTTAGCAGGGTTTTAAAAAGGTCTGGATGGCTTTCTAAAAGAAAAGTCCATAGACCCAGTGGCGTGCCAAGGGGGGGCAGTGGAGGCGGTCCGCCCCGGGTGCACGCCGCTGTGGGGGTGCTGTGCGCCAGTCAGCTTCGTTTGTTTACATGCTCCCCCTGCCCCGGAACAGGTTACTTCCTGTTCCGGGGCAGAGGGAGCATGGAAACAAACGAAGCTGAGCGGCACGCGGCACCCCCTCCCAGCGGCGTGCACCCAGGGGAGTTCTTTCGTTGTGGTGGGGGGGTTCTTTTGCCTGTGTGGGGGGGTGTTCTTTCACCGGGAGGGGTCGCGCTGCACGGGGGGGGTGCTGCACCCGGGAGGTGGGGCGCATTGGCGATCCGCCCCAGTTGTCAGCCCCCCCTAGGAACGCCACTGCATAGACCATTATTAAATTGACTTGGGGAAAATCCACTGCTTATTTCTAGGATAAGCAGCATAAAATGTATTGAACTTTTTCGGGATCTTGCCAGGTATTTGTGACCTGGATTGGCCACTGTTGGAAACAGGATACTGGGCTTGATGGACCATTGGTCTGTCCCCGTGTGGCAATACTTATGAACTTATGTACTTATAAGCAACTACATAAAACATGACCATAGTGGGTCAGTTTTTCATCAAGCACTGCCATTTCCTCCCCTCACCCTCCCCACTGACAGTTTGAACTTCGTGGGTGTGGCTTGGATCTCTTTCAGGGAGAGAAAACTAACAACTTATAGCCAGTGTTGCCAGGTGGGCGGTTTTACCGCCCAATTGGGCGGTTTTCCGCGACCCGCCGCGGGAAATTTTTGCCCGCGGCGGGTTGCGGTTTTTTGGGCTGGTTTTTGTGCTTCGGGCGTGTTTTGTCGGCCGCGGGGGGGCGGGGTTAGTGACGTTTTTGGGTGGGATTAATGACGTTTTGGGCGGGGTTAGTGACGTGGGAGGCGGGGCCGATGACGTGGGAGGCGGGGCCGATGACGGGGAGGCGGGGCCAATGACGGGGAGGCGGGGCCGATGACGTGAGAGGCGGGGCCGATGACGGGGAGGCGGGGCCGGTGACGTGGGAGGCGGGGCCGGTGACGGCGGGGGCGGGGTTTATGACGGCGGGGGCGGGGGGTGATGACGCGGGGGGGGGGGTGTCGGGGGCGGGGTTTGTGTTTGGGCGGTTTTTGGGCTGTTTTTTGGGCTCCAGTGGACTGGAAAAAAATTTTCCACCTGGCAACCCTGCTTATAGCAGCAGCTTCAGAGAGCATTTTCCATCTCACAGATAGGCTGCAGAGAATACCTTCTCCTGCTTTAGACTTAGCCTGGCCTCAGAATGACATCCTATAGTATATCTCCTATCAAACTGAGCTCTCTTTTTCATCAAGCACTGCCATTTCCTCCCCTCACCCTCCCCACTGACAGTTTGAACTTCGTGGGTGTGGCTTGGATCTCTTTCAGGGAGAGAAAACTAACAACTTATAGCAGCAGCTTCAGAGAGCATTTTCCATCTCACAGATAGGCTGCAGAGAATACCTCCTCCTGCTTTAGACTTAGCCTGGCCTCAGAATGACATCCTATAGTATATCTCCTATCAAACTGAGCTCTCTTTTTCATCAAGCACTGCCATTTCCTCCCCTCACCCTCCCCACTGACAGTTTGAACTTCGTGGGTGTGGCTTGGATCTCTTTCAGGGAGAGAAAACTAACAACTTATAGCAGCAGCTTCAGAGAGCATTTTCCATCTCACAGATAGGCTGCAGAGAATACCTTCTCCTGCTTTAGACTTAGCCTGGCCTCAGAATGACATCCTATAGTATATCTCCTATCAAACTGAGCTCTCTTTTTCATCAAGCACTGCCATTTCCTCCCCTCACCCTCCCCACTGACAGTTTGAACTTCGTGGGTGTGGCTTGGATCTCTTTCAGGGAGAGAAAACTAACAACTTATAGCAGCAGCTTCAGAGAGCATTTTCCATCTCACAGATATGCTGCAGAGAATACCTTCTCCTGCTTTAGACTTAGCCTGGCCTCAGAATGACATCCTATAGTATATCTCCTATCAAACTGAGCTCTCTTTTTCATCAAGCACTGCCATTTCCTCCCCTCACCCTCCCCACTGACAGTTTGAACTTCGTGGGTGTGGCTTGGATCTCTTTCAGGGAGAGAAAACTAACAACTTATAGCAGCAGCTTCAGAGAGCATTTTCCATCTCACAGATAGGCTGCAGAGAATACCTTCTCCTGCTTCCACCCACCCTACCCCTCTACCCACCCACCCCTAGAGTGACATGTCTTATATAACCTCCCTATCAACCCACTCATTACTTTACCTCACCCATTTCTATTCTTCTATCACCTTCTCCCACTACTCCAACCAGAGTTACACCTAATCACACTGACCACCCTTCAACATCTTCTGTCCTTCTGTGACTGTTCTCTTGTGCTTGACTGCTTAAATATTTTAAATTTAAATGCTTTACTTTTTGTCTATTAGATTGTAAGCTCTTTGAGCAGGGACTGTCTTTCTTCTGTGTTTGTACAGCGCTGCGTACACTTTGTAGCGCTCTAGAAATGTTAAATAGTAGTAGTAGTAGTAGAGTTGCACGGGAACTGAAATTTCACCTGTCCCCACCTGTCCCCACTGAAATCTCCTCCATCCCTGCCCATCATCACTGGGATTTCCTCCATCCCCTGTGCTAAAATAACCTGACTTGTGGTAAAATAACTCAACAGTAGCCCATGTTGATAATTTCCCCTCTCAGTGGTTATGGGGATTTCAATACTATCAATCATATCCATTAATTTTCTTAGTGTTATTATAATTGCCATGACACAAGGAAAGGATAGGTAGGCTGGCCTGGCCCTACACTTCTGCAGGAACCCCACAGGACCTGTGTCCATCCCCATGGGAGTCCCGTGGACCTGGAGGGGATCCCCGTGGAAGTCCTCCAGGAACCGTGGGATTCCCGCTAACCCTGTTCCCATGCATATCTCTATTTTAAATAACGTTTTTAACATGTTTATGTACTTTTGTATACTGGATATTGTTGGAGAAATGTGTTATTTTTCTTTGGTGGTCCTCTATGGTTCTCCATGCTTTTGTTTCATATGGAGACTAAGGGCAACTAAAAGGAAGTAAAATTTTTGCACTTTGCATGCACAGTAAAATACCATGTGCTAACTGCAAAACACAGTCCATACCCATAATACAGTATACAGAGAGCATGTGAATGAGCATGCGCTGTCATGCCTGTAGGGTAACAGTAAGTGCAGCTGTGCTTTAAGTTAGCGTAAACTAATTCACCTGCTAAATTTTTTATATTTCTTTGCTTTTATTATGTTTTTATGATGGTGATTATAATCTGAGTAATTTGTATGAATATTACTAATTGGCTCTCTGGTTTTGCTGTGCTTTTTTATCAGAAATGGATTTCAAAGTGTGTTTTTATAGTATGTTAACATTGATTTTATTGTTATATTATATTGTAAACCGTTCTGATTTACTTTTTGTAATAAGTGACGGCCTAGTAAATAAATAAACGATAAACGATAGTAAAAGGGTACCTAACTAGCCCTCTTACCTTCAAAGGTGGTCTTTCCAGATCTGGGCTGAGGAAGAATGCCAAGGCAGTACAGGGAAGCTTGTGCTTTTACTGCTGCCTTCCATGCTGTTTCCTGTTTCATGAATAAAATGAGGTCTGTCAAGGACAGTACAGAGTTAAATTAAAAATGCTGTACAAGATAAATAGGACAAACGTTTGAGGGTAGGGAGGGGTCGAGACAAGGCTTGTTCAATAAAGGACAGACTATAGTGTGTTTCCAGGCTGGTGGGAATTGACTCTGTGTAAGGCTGGAGCACAGCAAGGGAAGCAAAAAAAGGAAAAAGAAGAGGAAACAGTTCACCAGATGGGCTGGCCACAGAGGCATCAGAGGGAAGTGAAGGAGGACCATGATGCTGAGAGGGTTGAAGCAGAGGAAGGAGCCTGGGAGTCTGAAAGTACAGAAATATCAATTGGAGGGGAGGGAGGGGAAGAAGGAGAAGATGGGGATACAGACTGACAGACAGTTTCAAGTTTTGCTAGCCAGGCTGCAGCTAGATCATCTGGAGGGAGCAAAGAAGAGGAAGCAGGGGCAGTATCAGTCAGGGCTAATTCTAACAAAATACGATGAGCAATTTGTGGCCAATAAATCAGGACATCGGACCAAGATACAGGAAAAGATCAGCTATAGGGAAGCTCCTAACTACAGGTCATAGCAATGCACAATGGAGGTGCACCTGAGGAAACGTGTGGGGGAAATGTCTTCAAAGATGTAATGGATGGAGCTTTGATACACAGAATGCCACACGCTGGAATCAAGAAAGCATACCTACCTTCTTTCCACTGAAAGAGGGACTGCGCACAGGTTCGGTCAGGCACACTTTAATGTTTAAGGAGAGAAAAATTAATGCAAGAGAATGAGAGATTGATAATCCCACCTTGTATAGTGAATTACTGATGAGGTAGCTCAGAACCGGCATACAGCAAAGATGTACCTCACCACTACAGTGGGTTGTGTAAGACAAAAGAAAGGCAACAGCTACCTGTCCTGCAGCTGAATGTGCAGTTGCTGCCATCTCCACACAGGAAGGCAGGACAAGACGATGCACACCAATGGAGCAGTGATCCCAGAACACCACCACATACCTGCACAGCAATGCCTCAGGAAGATGATTTTAAGGGAAATGTCAAGATGAATCCAGAGAGGACTGCAACCATTGGATTATGGATGAAAAGGAACAGAATAGTCATAAAGCAACACAATACCACACTGCTACAGGTTCAGGAAAATAAAAAAAACTGCAACAGACATCTGTCCTGAGGCCAACTGTGCAGTTCATGCCAAATTTGAGGCACGAGAAGATGGCGTGCAACCACATGCAGCTATCACAGGAAATTATATCCTCCCCAGGGGAACACCAGGGAAGATCCAACCCCAACATGGCTGGCACCTTCCCAAGTAGCATGTGACCTGCACCATGCTTGCCTCTCCATGAACAGGTCCAAGAGAGGTACCAGGCAAGAAAGTCAGAACACAACTGGTAGAAAGCCTCAGGTGAATCAGAACAGCAGTTCCCCAGAATGTCCTATGCCAGTAACAGAGGAAAACACACTCAAGCGGGGGGGGGGGGGGGGGGGGGGGGGGGGGGCAAAACCAACAGACACTAATACATGCCAGGATCTCCCATCAATGTCTGGTGCTCCCTGGAGTGATGGAAAAGACCTCACTGCTTTAAACAAAGCCTTTGAAAACATCCCAGATGAAGGAGCAGCTCCGCGCATGAACCACAGCAGCACAACAGTTCTGGTCCATACAAGCCACCCACCCCTAGCACACAGGTAAAGGCCTCATGCTCCTGCAGGATGACAAACTCCAGGTACATCACCAATGAGGTGAATCTGGACAAAATCCTGAAATCAGAAAAATAATTCATGCGCAAGACCGTGCCAAAAGGAGCCAAAAACTGAGGCCCCTCCATGTACAAGAAATGAGGACATTAGGAGGGGACGTCGACACATATCAAGGTATGCTACCTGCCGAAGACTGGGCCCAATCCAAACTGGTCCCCTCCCCATAAAGAGGGGCAACAGGTGATAACGCACTGCACAACTCCAGCACCCCAAGGACAATTGCAGTTGAGACGGCCAACTCCCGCAAGCTCGAAACCATCATAACACACACACTCTCTCTCTCATCCCACAACACAGGCAATGTTGAACCGACCGGTATGCAGAGCAATCCTGTCTCCGTCGGCCTTGCAGAGGGAGAGGAAAGAATAGCTGAGAACATAAGAACAAAAGCAGGTCTCTTTACGCCGGGCCCTCAGCTGGATTCTAGCTCTGCCTCCTCTCCCCAGAATCCACCAACCGGCATCCCCCTGCCATTATCATGTTGGTCTGAGCAATGCTGCACACTGTGACAGGCCATGTGGGTGCAAGAGGAGGTAGAGTGAGTTACCAGAACTGAACATGGCACCACCATGTTACAAGCAGCCATGCTCACCATGCAGCTCAAGGCCACCATTTACGAGAGGTCCACAGTTGGAGTTTGTGTGGAGACACAACATAGCCAGTTAGTGGCAATTTTTGGTCTGCTAACCAGCTAAGTAAGCATATACAGTTAAGACCGATTTAACCGGGCACCAATTCGGATATTATCCGGTGCCCAGTTAAGTTCTGGATCAGTGCACATACCAGGATATTCAATGCCATGGGCTGCGAATGCCCTGGCATTCAACATCTGAGGTTAGTTCAACCCCTGGTTTACAAGCTGCTTATTGCTGTGGACTGAATATTACCCACCTACATTGATTACAACTAATAAACCCCTAGAATCAGGAGCCTTAAATATACAATCCAGACCATATAATTAAATCACTCTGTGGATGGGGGAAGGTGATGTTAGTGCTTATTCTTTTGATTATCTTCAGCTCTGTCAGTTCCTTTTCAGAACAATGAGGTTGAAAAGTGTTCAAATCTTTAAGGATATGCATGGAATAAGTTTTCATTTTGGCCTTTTTTCACTGATATTTCTTGATTTTTTCAATTCATTTCATTTTCATGTTAATAAGCATTTCCGTGCACATCAGAAGTTTGCAATGTATGGAAATCAACTGTATGCATATTAATTTGTAGCTTAATGCACTTTAAATCAATTTTGCACATACTTCTCGATACCCTGTCCTCACTTGGATTCCAGGGCTCTGTCCTTTCCTGGTTCTCTTCCTACCTCTCCCTCCGCACCTTTAGTGTTCACTCTGGTGGATCCTCTTCTACTTCTATCCCTCTGCCTGTCGGCGTACCTCAGGGTTCTGTTCTTGGTCCCCTCCTCTTTTCTATCTACACTTCTTCCCTTGGCTCATTAATCTCATCCCATGGTTTTTCCTACCATCTCTATGCTGATGACTCCCAAATCTACCTTTCTACCCCTGATATCTCACCTTGCATCCAAACCAAAGTTTCAGCGTGCTTGTCTGACATTGCTGTCTGGATGTCTCAACGCCACCTGAAATTAAATATGACCAAAACCGAGCTTCTCATTTTCCCCCCCAAACCCACCTCCCCGCTCCCCCCGTTTTCTATTTCTGTTGATGGCTCTCTCATTCTCCCTGTCTCCTCAGCTCGAAACCTTGGGGTCATCTTTGACTCTTCTCTCTCCTTCTCTGCTCATATCCAGCAGATTGACAAGACCTGTCGTTTCTTTCTTTACAACATCCGTAGAATCCGCCCCTTTCTTTCTGAGCACTCTACCAAAACCCTCATCCACACCCTTGTCACCTCTCGTTTAGACTACTGCAATCTGCTTCTTGCTGGCCTCCCACTTAGTCACCTCTCCCCTCTCCAGTCGGTTCAAAACTCTGCTGCCCGTCTCATCTTCCGCCAGGGTCGCTTTACTCATACTACCCCTCTCCTCAAGACCCTTCACTGGCTCCCTATCCATTTTCGCATCCTGTTCAAACTTCTTCTACTAACCTATAAATGTATTCACTCTGCTGCTCCCCAGTATCTCTCCACACTCGTCCTTCCCTACACCCCTTCCCGTGCACTCCGCTCCATGGATAAATCCTTCTTATCTGTTCCCTTCTCCACTACTGCCAACTCCAGACTTCGCGCCTTCTGTCTCGCTGCACCCTACGCCTGGAATAAACTTCCTGAGCCCCTACGTCTTGCCCCATCCTTGGCCACCTTTAAATCTAGACTGAAAGCCCACCTCTTTAACATTGCTTTTGACTCGTAACCACTTGTAACCACTCGCCTCCACCTACCCTCCTCTCTTTCTTCCCGTTCACATTAATTGATTTGATTTGCTTACTTTATTTATTTTTTGTCTATTAGATTGTAAGCTCTTTGAGCAGGGACTGTCTTTCTTCTATGTTTGTGCAGCGCTGCGTACGCCTTGTAGCGCTATAGAATTGCTAAATAGTAGTAGTAGTAGTAGTTTTCTAAGGTACCTTAACAACCCCAATGCTGTCTAACAAATGAGCATCCTTAAAATGAGTTAGTATTTCCACTTCAGACTGAAACAAGTTGAGTTTACTGGTTTCTCATCCTGCCTTCCCTGTATTTTTTTTTAATCATTTAGGTACATTGTGCATTTATAGAAAGTGTATTGCGGTCCATTTATCAGAGTTTTACTGGCTTATCTAGCAAGTTGACTGAAGCAAAGAATTAGTTAATGCCGTTAAAACATGTGGAAGGCTACTAATTGTTTCACATGTTTGGAGAAATGAGTCTCTTGGTGGTCTTGAAATGTCTATAGAGGGGATAGAAGAGGTACAATTTTCTGCTGGAAGCCAAGGAGTTCTAAAGTAGGCTTTAGTGTAAATGGGAACATTGTCAAGCAATAAAGGAACACAGCTACCTCTGCCAGCACAACAATTAACTTTGTTTGCAGAGTACCAATCAGTCTATTTGCTACTTGGAATGTGTTAATTATTCTTGCTAATTACATGCAAAACACTCATTATCACCTGTCTGGAGAGCTGGGCCACAGTTTTAGTGACACATTAATTACTGTGCTTTCCTTCAGAAAATACTTTAGGTAGTCCCAGTTATTATCAGTAAAATAAATAGTTTCCCAGCAAGATTGCCTCTTCAAGGCTTTCTTTTCATTCCTTCCCATGAAGGTGTTTTTGCTGTAACAATGGTGTACATCCTTTAAAAGAATACTGGCTGATTTATGAGGCAGCTTGTCCAAGCCTTAAGCATGTGCACACTCATAATAACGAAACATCAATCCGTGTATTTAGCACTCTTGCCAAAAAGCTATGGGAAGTTAGCTGACTATTAAGAAGAAGAAAACATATTCAAGAAGAATTTAAGTAAGATTTATTTTTCTCCAAATATGTTTACTGATTTTAAATGTAAAATACAAAAGAATAAACAAAACAAATAACATACAATATGAGACTTAACACAGAGAGGATACGTGAGCGATAATGACATAGATCACTTAACAAGGTTGTTTGATATAACAGTGTGGATAAGGAAATAACCAACTAAAGGCTCACTTATATTTATTTATTTATTTATTTATTTATTTATTTATTTGTTTGTTTGTTTGTTTGTTTGTTTGTTTGCTTGTTTATTGAGAATTTACTATATCGTCTTAGCTGACAGGCAGGGCAAAGGCAGTTTACAGACTAAAACACAAATACAGAAAAGAAATACAGAAATGATAAGAAAGAATGCATTCACACAGACAACAGGGGAAAAAAAAGAATTGTTAAACTAAGTAAGTGTTGCCGGAGATACGCCAATAATCCTGATTAAACCAATCAAGGTGCTTCATAGGCCTCCTTAAAGAGCCAGGTCTGTACTACAATTTTAAACATTTTTAGAGACAATTCACTATGGATAAAGAGTGGCAGTGAAATCCAGAGAGCTGGTGCTGTAAAATAGAAAGCAGAGCATCTAGTGGCTTCTAAATGAGCAGATCTGGGACCGGGTAAGAACGTGCAATGGTCATTCAGCGACCTCAATAAACAGGAGAGCAAATATGGAATAGTCAGTGAAGCTAAGTAAGATGGCATCCCTGCCCTGAAAGCCTTAAAGGCCAAAACAAGCAATTTAAAGCGAACGCAATATTCAACAGGGAGCCAATGGTGTTACGTGCTGGGGCCACATGATCAGTAAACTGCAAATTACACAGGAAATGAATAGCAGTGTTTTATAAAGTTTGAAGTTTCCTACAAATCAATTTAGCTGCAACTAAGAAGATAACATTATAATAATCAATTCTGATCATAAATAAAGTCAGAATAAATGAATGAAAAACATCATGGTCAAAGTAGGTGCGGACAGAGCAAAGTTGTCATAAGACAAAAAAACCCAGACATAGAGTGCCAAAACTTGCGGTAGCCATGATAATCATGAGTCCAGTATAACCCCTAGGTAAAGAAAATTTTGAGCAGGTGTAATCTGGTTATCCGAGAGCTGAAGGGCTCCTTCTGGGCAACTGTAGGGCCCAGTAAACCAGCATGCAACCATCTTATCACAGTTTAAAACAAAGATGATGATCTGTTAACTAACAAGAAATGGCTTCCAGGCACCATTGTAATGTCTTAATGTCTGAATTTCCCAAAGTACTGTGATACAATAATAAAATGTTGTCCGCATAAAAATGAAAGGAGATCTCAAAACCTGGAATAAGGAGCGCTAAAGGACTTAGGAACAGGTTACAAAGTAGTGGCGATAAAATAGACCCTTGCGGGACACCACTTACCAAAGGCTTAGATATAGAGAATCCCCAGATGGGGTACTAACTTTAAATAAGCGATTCTCCAAAAAAGACTGGAACCCCATTACAGTGCTGTGCTTGAAAGTCCCAATGTGCAAAGGCGCAGCAACATAAGTGATTGATCAATAAGATCAAATGCCACCAAAAGATCCAGCGACACTGCTAGGGTAACCTGCCCCTTATCCAAGTGAGAATGAACTTCACTGAGAACTGATGTGATATTGGTCTCAGTACTACAAGATGCCCTAAAAGCAGATTGACATAAGGGTAATACCAAGCCCTCCTCAACAAATTGAAGGAGCAGAGTGAAGACCACCTTCTCAACTACCTTAGGCAGATAGCAAAGATTGAACATAGGTTGGTAATGTGCAGGTATAGCGGGGTCTAGACAGGGATTCTTCTGAATAGGACATACAGTGGCAGTCTTCCAGCTGCGGGGAACCACACCCTGCATAAAACTGTCATGTAATAAAGATAGCAACAATGGTAACAGCCCCAAATGGGGCAACTTAATCCAAGCTGATGGTAAAGGATTGAGATTAGAAGTCATAGTTGTCATATGGAGGAAAGGGTTTTAGACAGTGCTTATGACGTCTGTAGCTGAAATGACGCAAAATATGACATCCCCACAATGTTGCCAGTTGGAGAGGATAGGAGGGATGATATAGGCAAAGGAGCTCCTAGAAAAATTGATCTTAAATTAGAAATATTTGAAACAAATCAACAAAAGTATCTTCAGAAGGTATAACATCCATTAGTGCTCTAGTTGTCTGAATTGGTGTTTCAAGAGTCACAACTCACCATGATACCATGTTTAGACAAAACTTTATTCAAAGGAGCAGTTGTATCCAACATGTCTAACAAAGTGGAATTCCAACACTTTCCCCAATTCACCAGCAACATCATACAGACATTCTCTGGAAAATTCAGAAATAAAGATTGAAGAGCCTGGGGTCAATATAACGCAAACATCTAGACTTGTATATGGGAGAATTATCAATTTGTAGTAACACTAAAGTCAAACAAAAGCCTACCAGATAATGATCAATCCACGAAAGAGGTAAATTTGAAAAAGAGTGAAAGGGAAACAATGAAGAGAATGATGATAGAACTAAAGAGCTGCATGGGAATGGGGTTTGCGGGAATCCTGCGGAACCTGCGGGATTCCCGCGGGGACAGAAGCAGTTCTGCAGGGTTCCCGTGGAAGTGTAAGCTGCACCTGCATCAGCCTCTCATCTACCGAGTACCAAGTTCTTTGAGTGCTGTCTCCTCCTCCTCCTCCTCCTCCTCTTCTTCCTTGCTTTGACAGCACAAATGTGGAAAGTCTTCCATTAAGGAGGTGGTAGAGACACAAATGATGATGGAATTCAAAAAGGCGTGGGATGAACACAGAGGATCTCTAATTAGAAAATGCAAGTTATAAAAAAACCTAACCTTAAATGGCTGCATGTGTGTGGATGTGTCAAGTGACGCTTAGATGGCGACTCTGGCTGTGATGACCTAGGGTTGATACTGGGCAGACTTGTATGGTCTGTGTCTCATACATGGCAATCTGGTTTAGGATGGGCTGGAAAGGGCTTAGACAGCAACTTCAGTGGCTGGAACGTAAGGATTTTGCTGGACAGATTTTTACAGTCTGTGTCCCACAAATGAGAAGACGAATAGAGTGGAGTGGGCTTCAACGGCAACTCCAGCAGTTGGAACATAAGGATAGGGCCAGATAGACTTCTATGGTCTACGTTCCAGAAACATCATAGACTATAATCAAGTATATAATATCACACTCGATTTAATTATTAATTGATAATGAGTGTGACTATTGGGCAGACTGGTTGGACCGTTCAGGTCTTTATGTGCTGTCACTTACTATGTTACAATTAATCCTCTTTGCTCCCGGGCTGATGCGCAGACCTCAGCTCTGACACAGGCATGAGCATCGGATGTCACCTGACCTACTGGCGCATGCATGTGGTGACCTCTCAGCACACAGTGCCAGTAAATCAGAGACAAATCTTAGATGTGCACACCAGAGTGTTCCAAGTTTCAACTTCCATTCCTTCCTTGTCTACAGTGCTGTGGATCAAATCCAGAGAGAGACTGAGGGAGCTGACCGAAACTTTCTTTTATGTACCATTAAATTCTTGCAGGGACGGGTGGGGATGGGTTGGGATGGGTTAAGTTTTTGCGCGGATGGGTGGGGATGGATAAGATTCCAGTGGGGATGGGTGGAGACAGGTAAGATTCCAGCAGGGCTGAGGGACGGGCAGGGATGGGTCAGATTTCTGTCCCCGAGCAACTCTCTAGATAGAACTAAGGCCCAGGTGCACTAAAAAATCGTTAGAGCCCTTCCCTTACCGATTCCCTTAACGAATCGGTAAGGGAAGGGCATGCATCAAGGAATAGGAATGCAAATGAGCTGCTCGTTGTAGCTCACTTGCATTCTCTATTCCATCGGTAAACAGTCGCCCGTGGAGCATGCGCAGAGCAGCCAAGCGTTAAGCTGGCTGCTCTGCGCATGCGAAGAACGTCCTTTATGGACGTGCTTCACTTTAAAAACACTTAAAAATAAAAAAGACGAGCGCATTTAGCTCAGCTCAGCCCCCCCTCCCCGAGCCACAGCAAGAGAGGGCTCAGCAGTTCCCCTTTCACAGGCTCCCTCCCTCCGTGTGTGATCGGGATCCAAGAAGAAGGCACAGCTCCCTCCTCCAGGTCTATCTCAGCCAATCACAGCGTGTTTAGCTTGGCTAAAGACGTTTTTATTATTGCAGGGGGGGATGACTGCCAAAATGGACGGGTTTTTTTGGATGGGCGTCCATTTTGGCCGTCATCCCCCCCCCCCCCCCCCCCCCATTAATAAAAATGTATTTTTTGGCAGTGCTTCACTCAGCTGAGACCTAGAAGTCCCTGTGCCAATCACAGGTATTTTTCAAAGTCAGACCATATTTTACTTTTACTTATAATTGTTCCTAGTTTGTCTGCTACAGACATTTCAAATGGTTATCTTTCCAGTTTGAGAGGATGCATTTGATAGAGATGGAAATTAGGATGTCAAATAGTTTTAATTGGGATGTATTAAGGTCTTCATCCAGCGTGAGAGATCCGAAAATGATCGCTTTAGATGAAATTTCTTTGTTTATTGGAATAATTTGATTGATTATGTCCCGAACGTCATTCCAAAATATCTGAGTTAAATGATATTCATATTAAGGGGTCTTTTTACTAAGCTGTGGTAAACACTAACATGTGCCTACAGCAGCTTAAAATGCCTTACCACGGGGTGTGTCAAACGTCCTGTGATAATTTTGGGTTCAGCATGTGCTACCTATGTGCTAAAAAATACAGTTTATTTATTAGTGCTGGGGGTACATAAGAACATAAGAGTAGTCATACTGTGTCAGACCAATGGTCCATTTAGCCCAGTATCCTGTTTTCCAAACAGTGGCCAAGTCAGGTCACAAGTGCCTGGCAGAAACCCGAATCGTGGCAACACTCCATAATAAAAATCCCAGGGCAAGCAGTTGCTTCCTATGTCTGTCTCAATAGCAGACTATGGACTTTTCCTCCAGGAATTTGTCCAAACCTTTTTAAAACCCAGATATACTAACCACTATTACCACCTCCTCCGGCAAAGAGTTCCAGAGCTTAACTATTCATTGGGGGCAGAGAGTGAATGTGCTCTGTGCTAATCACATAGCATAGATATATTGCCACATACTAACTGATTAGAGTGTGGTTAGTGCGTGAGCCCTTACTGTCTACAGAATAGGTGGTGGTAGGAGCTGATACATTTTAATGGCCAGATGCTAATGGGAAAATAAGCATATGGTCATTAATATAGAAAATTGAAAAATCAGCCATTTTACCCCGGAGGAAAAATGGCCTTAGCGTGTGGGAATGACCCATGTAAGAACGTGCTAAGGCCACTTTTTCCACAGTTTAGTAAAATGACCCCTAAAAAAGTTGTTCGTACTGCTTTTTTTAGATTGTAAGCTCTTTGAGCAGGCACCGTCCCTCTATGTTTAAATTGTACAGCGCTGCGTAACCCTTGTAGCGCTTTAGAAATGTTAAGTAGTAGTAGTAAATCAAAACCTTTGAGATGTTTTAAATATCTTTTATCTGAGTCAAATTTTTGTACCGTAATACAGGCAATGATTTTTTTCCATTTTAGATTATTGTAACTTTTCAACCTTTGCAAATTGTTCAAAATGCCGCTGTGAGACTTTTCACTGGCATCTCATGGCTTGAGTACATTTCATCTGTACTTAAGGACCTTCATTGGCTTCCCATTTATTGGCAGCTAAGATGGTGTTTAAGAAGAAAAGATTTCATCATGCTACCTCAAGTTTGGTCAGTTTACACTGGCTCCTGATTGATGCCCGAATTTCTTTTGAAATTAGTTTATTTGGCTATATAAAATGTTTGATGGTCAGTGTCCAGAATATCTGGTAAAATTATTTATTTTTTCCCATATCTCCTAATCATTCCTGAGCTCCTGATCATCATTTGCTTCTCAAGTGGAGGAGTAGCCTAGTGGTTAGTGCTGCAGACTTTGATCTTGGGGAACTGGGTTCAATTCACACTGCAGTGCCTTGTGACTGTGAGCAACTCACTTAACCCTCCATTGTCCCAGGTACAAAATAAGTACTTGTATATATGTAAACTGCTTTGAATGTAGTTGCAAAATACCACAGAAAGGCAATATATCCACTTCCATTTCCCTTGCCATCATTTTCTGGTGTAAAACATAAAAGGACATTAAAATTATCTTTCTCTTATCAAGATGTTATTTGCCGCTATGCGCTGACTGCAAATATTCAGCGGGAGATAGCCAGCTATCCCCCGCTGAATATTCACAGATGGCCAGTTAAGGGGCCCTTTTACCAATACGCGTAAACTCTGAATTACCGTCCGGCTACTGCATAGCCTGCACAGTAATTTAATTTTTGACGCACATCCACTATGCGCATCAGAAAATATTTTTATTTTCTGGCATGCAGGTGGTAAACGCCATTTGAATGAGTATTGACCTTACCGCTAAGTCAATGGCTGGCAGTGAGGTCTCAGACCCAAAATGGACGCGCACCAATTTTCATTTTGCTGCATGTCCATATTCGGTCCCCCCTGAAAAAGGCATTTTTTACAGGTGCGCTGAAAAATGATTCTGCGTGCAGCCAAAACATGCGCCTACCCTACCGCAGGCCATTTTTCAGCGCACCTTAGTAAAAGGACCTCTAAGTGCTATTTTACAGGCTAAGAGCCATTCCTGGCTGGTTATATAGTGATGAATGTCATCCGGATTGAGTCTCTTTAAACACACATATACACGCAAAAAAAAACCCCACTGTATTCTGACTCTTTTAGCAGTGGCAAATGCTCATCATGTGGCCCATGGGAATCAAAGTGCAATGGTTTCCCTAAAAATTCCTCTCACCACAACTGATTGGTCAACAGCAGGAGGAAATGGGTGGCAATGCCCGGGAGCACATCCTGATCCTCTTTGACCTGGGGTCTCACTGCTGCTTTTAACCATGAGGCACAAGGGCCTGATTGAGTTTACTTCAGCCTCCTTTCCGGTTCTGAAATGGATGAATTAACTCCAGAGATTTTTTTTTTTAATGAGATTTTCCTTTGGTTTTTTTTTTTTTTTAACTTCATGCACATTTTATGGCTTAATAGTCTGCTTGCTCACACAGTAGTTTTTTCAACACAAACATGAGCTTCCTGGCCCTTAAGAAAATAGGAAAAGGTTTTCAGTTCCACATAATGAATGTTTTCTATGCAAGGTTAAGGTTGAAAGGCACTGTCAATAGCCTGTCAGCCAAGAGAAGCTTGTCAAACAAAATAAACAATTATTTCATTTCTGGTATGTGCATCATGTAATAAGACAAAGAAAAGTCGTTCCGGCAGAGTGTTTACATTGTAATTGTGGGATGATTTTATTTTAACTGGATTAAAAGGGAACACTGTAAAGATGCACAAAGCAGAAAGATTTCTGTCTGCAAACAGTAGTACCAAATTTGAAGCATCATCTCAACAACATTTTTCCTTTCCTCCTGTGCTGAGAGTTTTCTTTTTCAGTTCACAAATCTTCTATAATTCCATGTGCAAATTTTTGGAATGCCCCTACCATGTCCCCTTTTGAGTTGCGCACTAGGGAATTTAGGCATGCAGGGTTATAGAATATTGTGCAGGAAGATGTGCATACAAAATCTAATTAATGCCAATTAACTGCAATGATTGATTGTTAACATCAATTTAGTGCTAATTGATGCTTGTTAACTGATTAATTTGTATAGGCATCTTCAATCCACATACAAATTTGAGTACCATATATACTGGGGGATATGGTACACATATGCACTGAAGTGTGAGAGTGGTATTCTATTACATATGCACACAACTATATTAGTATGTAAATGCACGGGGGTGTACACATGGGTGCAGCATGGGCAGAACATGGGTATGTCTCCCACTTAAGCACACAATTTACAGAATACTCTGTTATGCATGTAAATGCTGCACTAAAGCACACCCATATACTACTACTACTTATCATTTCTAAAGCGCTACTAGACGTTCGCAGCGCTGTACACTTGAACATGAAGAGACAGTCCCTGCTCGACAGAGCTTACAATCTAATTAGGACAGACAAACAGGACAATGTTGCAGAATATGTGCTCCCCTTGCTGCATCCGGATGCTCAAACAGAGGCACTCAGTTGTAGAACTGTCCCCTATGAGAATACAAAAGGCAATAGTAGAGGATGGAGTTGAAAGTTCTTAGACCTGAAGTATTTCTTGGCTGTCTTCTGTTTGGCCCTTCTGGTGCTTTCTCTGTAAGAGACTAACCAGCTTATTTTCGAAAGTGATCGCCGGCCATCTTCCGACATAAATCGGGAGATGGCCAGCGATCTCGGAAAAGCGGCGAAATCGGTATAATCGAAAGCTGCTTTTTTGACAGCATCGCTGCTTTCCCGTCACCTCGCCGGTGAAAGTTCAAAGGGGCGTGTCGCCGGCGAAGCGAACGAGGGACATGGGCGGGCATGGGCGTGGCTACCAGATGGCCGGCTTTCGCGGATAATGGAAAAAAAAAGCTGCGTTAAGCAGTATTTCGTCGAGTTTACTTGGTCCTTTTATTTTCACGACCAAGCCTCAAAAAGGTGCCCCAACTGACAGGATGACCAATGGAGGGAATGGGGGATGACCTCCCCGTACTCTCCCAGTGGTCACCAACCCCCTCCCACACGAAAAAAATAAAAATAAAGCACTTTTTTGCCAGCCTGTATGCCAGCCTCAAATGTCATACCCAGGTCCCTGACAGCAGTATGCAAGTCCCTGGAGCAGTTTTTAATGGGTGCAGTGCACTTCAGGCAGACAGACCCAGGTCCATCCCCCCTACCTGTTACACTTGTGGTGCTAAGTGTTAAGCCCTCCAAACCCCCCCCAAAACCCACTGTACCCACATGTAAGTGCCCCCCCTTCACCCATAAAGGCTATGGTAATGGAGTAGAGGTGTGGGGAGTGGGTTTGGGGAGGATTTGGGGGGCTCAGCACCCAAGGTAAGGGAGCTATGCACCTGGGAGCTTTTTTTGTATTTTTTAAACATTTTTAGAAGTGCCCCCTAGGGTGACCTGGCATGTCAGGGGGACCAGTGCACTAAAAATGCTGGCTCCTCCCACCACCAAATGCCTTGGATTTCGCCGGGTTTAAGATGGCTGGCATTTTTTCCTATTATCGCTGAAAAACAAAACCGGCAATCTCAAACCCGGCGAACTCTGGCATTTGGCCGAGCTAAACCATATTATTGAAAAAAAACATGGCCAGCCATTTTTTTTTGATAATACGGTTCTGGCCATCTGTTGCGCCGCCACCAAAATAGATCGCCGGCGATCTATTTCGCCGGCGACGTTCGATTATGCCCCTCCACGTGGCTGATGCAGCAAAGTGCACCAAGCTTTGCACACTGGTCACTCTGCTTTGGTGCACAATTTTGTAGGCACATGAGGGCAATTCCTTAATAGTTTGTCTACATATAGGCACGCAGGGGGCACTTATGTGGCACCTATTCAATAAATTAAGTGCCTATTTTCCTCTATAGGACACTAGCAAAACACCAATTATTAACAAGTGGGTCGATATTCAAGCGCAATTATATGTTCACCAGTGGCTGTTTGGTTTGAATAGCAGGCCTAAACTACATGCATGCAGACGGTTCAGCTCTGATACCTATATGGATAGTATCACTGAATGTATATTATTTTAACTGCTACTTACCTTAGGATTGTCACCGCACTGGTTGAAAATCCACCTTAATGAGTATAAGGAATACAGACAGCAGAAAGTCCACCAACCTTGCCTCTTCTTTTGACACTTCCCAGGCTAATTGCATCCTCACTGATGACCTGTTCAAGGGCATTATCACCCTCATTTTCCTGCTGGTTATGCTTCTTTCTATGCAACACATCATCCCTTTGGCTCTAGTCACTGTTTTGATGCCTTCAGATCATCAGACCACTTTCCTCTGCCATCTATCAATCAATATCTAATCCAGTCTACCCCTTTAAGTTCTACCCCCAGTCTACCCCCAAATAAATCATATCATATCATTGAATAGAAGATGCTACAGGGAATTCCAGGTTAAAAAGAGGTATTCACAGAACTTGTGAGAAAGAAACCTACACAGCTCCTGCTGCTGCAGATGTGGGCTTACTCACTTCCTTCCACATAATAGAACAGAACACGAGTGTTAAGTACGTAAGTATTGCCATACTGGGAAAGACCAAAGGTCCATCGAGCCCAGCATCCTGTTTCCAACAGTGGCCAATCCAGGTCACAAATACCCGGCAAGATCCCAAAAATGTACAAAACATTTTATACTGCTTATCCCAGAAATAGTGGATTTTCCCCAAGTCCATTTAATAACGGTCTATGGACTTTTCCTTTAGGAAGCTGTCCAAACCTTTTTTAAACTCCACTAAGCTAACTGCCTTTACCACATTCTCTGGCAACAAATTCCAGAGTTTAACTACACGTTGAGTGAAGAAAAAGTTTCTCCAATTCATTTTAAATTTACTACATTGTAGCTTCATCGCATGCCCCCTAGTCCTAGTCTTACAAATAAGTCACTTAGAAAGAGTTTTGTATTTTCAGGCAGAAGGTTTTTATTGAAATTTGGAAGTCACGTTGATATGTTTCTTTCAGTTGCTGTGCAGTCTGCAAAGCCTTCGTGTTACCTCCATTTCTGGATCTAAATAGGGTGTGAGGTGAAGATGAAGATGATTTTCATACCTTATGGGCTAGTAGGGGATAGGGAGGAGGCTTCTCTTCAACTCCAAGACCTTACATTCTGTGGATATTTTCTCCTTTCACAACATTCACTCTTTAGTCATGAAACAGAACCTAAAAGCCAATACTGGTTATGGCTGAATAAAAGTAGGTCCCTTTATTCATCAGCACTTATTCAGATAGGAGTAACTCCTACCCAGGTAAGTGTCATTCACCAGGGCCATATCCAGATTTTCAGTGGCATTCTTAATTTATTTATTTGACCTTTTTTACTGCCTTTTTGAAGGAATTCACCCAAGATAGTGTATAGCAAGAATAAGCTGGACATAGGCAATAGATAATTACAACAGTAAAGTTTTCAAATAAAATCCAGACACTGCTGTTGAAAATCTTCACTGACTGCCTCAGCACTAACCAGGTAATGCTAGGGCTGTCCAAGGGCAGTTCTGGAAGTTATCTCAGTACACCAATGTTCAGTGCCAGTACCTGGATAAGTACCAAAGTAAGTTAGGACAGCAAAATAGCAAAAGAACTACAATGATAGATAACTGAGCTTTGTTTGCAGTCATAAACAACGGGACCGCTGGCCAACATGTAGCATGTTTCGCTTTTGCCGCGTCAGGGTCCGGTCCACTGAGGCTCCAGCTTCTTCTGCTAAGACTTCCATCTCCTCTCCCGCTGTTCTCCTTCTTCCCTGAGATATAAGATATGAGATTTTTGAGATATGAGATAAACAATTTGAGATTGGATGTGAACTTGTTTTAAAGTTTCAAAAAAAGTTTATAAAAACATTCAAAAAAATGAAATTAATTAATAATAAAATAGCAAAGTGAGTTTGATTTAAAAGTCATTATAGACCAGTGAAGAGGCAAGGCAAGCTAAGAGTTGTTCTGGCTCTTATGAAATGAATCGCCGCTGAAGTCTATGACTTCTTATGTCAAAAACATATCTTAATATAAATTGTAGAATTGAAAGCTTTAGACGCTGGGTTCTATGGGACTGTATATTTAGCCCCCGTCTGCTTTAAGTGAAAAAAAAATTGTATGTGCCCTTTGAAGTTGATTAATCCACAGAGAGCAATACTGGCCATCTGAATCTGGAAAAGAGGAAGAGGTCAAGCAAGCAGCCCCCCCCCCCCCCCCCCCCCCCCCCCCCCGGCCAGGCACTGCAAGAGAAGGGAAGAGAAGAAGTACCAGCAGCAACCCTTCCACCACAAAGAAAGAAACCTAGGGATTAAGAGTAAGAATAGGCACTGCCCATCAGGGCACAGGAACTGCACCCCCATGTCACTCACAGCACAATAGGGTCTCCATAACCTGCTCAAAACCACTGCGTCCCACTGACCACTCCTGATTAAATATCCATAGGGTGGATGTAAGCCTAAAGGCATTAGACACCCATTGTCCCATCCTCTTGATGGCATTAACCCCTAAACCCGCCACCGCAGCACTAGTCACCACTCCAATCTGGAAAGAATGTGTTTCAAATCGAGCAGGGTCCTCACCCAACCCTACCAGGGCCCTCCGGAGCACAGCAGTCAACTGGTAGAACATCATCACTGATCCATCTCCATGTGCAAGCAGCATGGGCCCAGCTGCAAGCCTGACTTGCAAGTAGTCAGAGAAACAGCATACAGGACAAGTGGCTGCATCCATAATCCTGAGCAACACCACCGTGTGCCCCCGACCCCTCTAATCTGTCTTGGATCTGGTGATAAACAAATACAAAGCCTCATCCTTGCATGACACTTGTCTAACAGCAGACCACCTGACCCCCTCCCCTTTATCCAGACCGCTAACAGCTCGCCCATCCTGAAGGCACCAATGAAGGCCACAGAGAAGGTGACCCTGAACAGCAAAGCCTCAAAAGTTGAATAATTCACTGCTGGCAGAACCCCAATTAATTGCACCAAAGATTCATGCGTAATAGGTTTCCTAGAATCAAGGCGCACAGGTATCTGACTCCCCCAGCCCAGAAATATCCTCCTCACCAGGAAACCAAAGGAAGGACTACCCCACCCAAGGGCACAGCAAAAGAGAGTAAATCCCACCACTTGGTGGGATACTACCCCTTTTGAAAGTCTCAGGGCTTTGGCATGAGCAACATAATCTGCAGCCAGATAATCAGGAACCAGGTCAGCCAACCAATCCCCGCTCCCTAAGAAAGCACTCAGCTTAGCAAATCCATCCATGTAATGAGTCCATGTGGAAGGTGCCAGCAATTTCCTCAGCAATGTCCATACTTCAGATTGCTAGTTCAGCATAATCTCCCCTACCTCGGCTGCCGCCTGTGCCAGGGTCTAGAACCGGGCAAACTGGAACCGAGACAGAGAATCAGCATTGGCCACCCGAGGCACATGTCTAGCCTAATACACAGATTTAACTGCAAGCACTGCAAAATCAAATCCCACATCAACCCACTGACCAACAAATACTGCTCTGCTTGCCGATTAACTACCTCTGCTACCTTTTGTTGTCACACCAAAACAAGACACACTTGTCGAGCAGCCGATGAGGCCACAGCTCACAGGCAATGACAAAGGGGAGCAGCTCCAAAAAGGTAACGTTCTTGGTAAGCCCGCTCTGCACCCAGGCAGGGGACCACGTACCCACGGACCACAAACCATGGCAGTAGATGGCAAAACCCACCCCACCTTTAGCATAGAAGTACAACTCCAACTCCACATTGGTCATCTCCTCCCCCTGAATGGCCTGGGTCTCATTAAACTCAGCAAAAAATGCTGCCACATGCACAGGTCTGTTCACACTCCAAATGGAAGTCTAACGAAATGATGTGGCCTGCAGATCCCAGCTGAAACTACCACCAACCTCCTAGAGAAAGCCCTGTGCATAGGAAGCACTCAACAAGCAAAATTCAAACTGCTGATCAGTGACTGCAGTTTGCACAAGGTAACTTTCTTAATGCTCAGCATGAGGTCAATGGCAGTAAGCAACTGGTCCACCTATTTCCTAGGAATTCTCATTACCATGACCACCGAATCAATTTCAATACCCAGGATGATAAAAATGATAGCTGGTCCCTCGGTCTTATCGCTCACAAGAGGAACCCCAAAGTCCTGGGCCACTGCTGTGAACGTAACCATGAGGTCGCCACATGCACTACTATCCAGCAGGCCCACAAAGAGGAAATCATCCAAGTAATGGATCTTGCCAGGTACTTGTGACCTGGATTGGCCACTGTTGGAAACAGGATTCTGGGCTTGATGGACCTTTGGTCTGTCCCAGTATGGCAACACTTATGTACTTATGTAAGGAGTCCATACCAGCTTACAGGCCATGACCCACTGGAGAAAGGTGCTGAAGACCTCAAAAAATGAACGGGAGACCGAACAACACATCGTCAGGCATTTATCAAAATAATAACCACCATCAAAGTGAAAACCCAAGAGTAGAAAGGAGGCTGGGTGAATAGGCAGTAGGCAAAAAGCCGACTCAATATTGACCTTTGCCATAAGGGCCCCTTGCCTGCACAAAGCACCAGGCACAAGGCACAGTCAAAGGAGATGTAGTGGACTGTGTACAACTCCTTGGGGATCGGGAACAATGAACAGGAGAAACCTCTGCGACAATACAAACAACACAACAGGAGTAGAGGCTGACCACAGACAAAGCCAACTCGGGAGATGGTGCTTGAAAACCACTTTATTGATTGCTTGTACAAAGGACCCGACACGGTCCATGTTTCAGTGCGACAAAGCGCCTGCCTCAGTGGTCACAAATAGGTATTCTAAAAGAACTTATAAATGTGTCATATATGTGTAGCATAATGTAAAAACACATTATGTTTAATTAATCCAATAATAAAAATGAATACAAAAATAAATAGAAATAAAATTAAACATAAAAATGCACAGCTTGACTCGAAACTAAAACACATAAATTTAAAGTAAAACATATACTTTGTATTTAAAAGCAGACATTTAATAAAAAAATATATAACATCATAAAGGAGACAGCATGATATATGTATATGACTTGAACTATATATAAAAACAAAATATATTCAGTAGAAAAACAGGAAAAAATCTTCTACGATGACGAATCACAGCAGATAAAAGTAGAGGCTGAACAAAGATGATTCACCACTGGAGACTTGAATCCAACAGTCCTTATTAATATAACTGAAAAAATGACCCAACACGGGCCGTGTTTTGGCGCATAAAAGCACCTACATCAGGGGTCAAACAATATACTCCGGTTAAAAGCACAGAGAACCAGCTCTTCCTGTGTACGATGCTGTCACCTTTCAAATAGCGATAACAATTGCAAAAAAAAGTTCTGTTTCTACAGTCGTTGCAAGTGTTAATTAATTCAGTTTATAGTGTTATCGCCAAAAATAACAAGCTCATGCAGAATGCATTTCGCCAGCTATGTTGAGTCAACTATGTCCCTATTTGGAAGCAGAGGCCTTACGTATCACTGTCCAGTCTTTAGTGCTATCTACTGTAGACTATTATAAAGTTGTATATGGGGCTGCCAGTAAAGCTGGGAAACAGGCTGCAAATTGTTCAAAATGCAGCTGCCAGACTGTTGATTGGAGTAAAAAAAAAAACAGGAGAGTAGGGCCTGCCATATGTCAACTGCACTGGCTCCCTGTCAGGGAGAGATATTTGTTTAAATTGCTAGAGATTACCTTTAAGGTATTTAAAGACCAGATGCCTGCCTATTTAAGGGATTGGATAAGATTTTACAGTATAATCTGGGAAGAGCTTTAGGATCTTTCCAGGGCCAGTTACTTGTTATTCTTATGGCGGGGGGAAATATAGAAATCAAGATAGAGAACTAGGGCTTCTAGGGTGGTAGGACTGGAAGATTTGTTTATTTATTTATTGGGATTTATTAACCGCCTTTATGAAGAGATTCACCAATGCGCTGTACAGCAGGTACAGTTTAACATAAAACTTACAATTTTGTTAACAGCATAACATAACTGATTGCTATTTTGCTGTTAGACCTGCGCCAGTTGATGGTTGAGGGGTGGGTGAGTTGGTTAATGTGGGCCCATAGGGGGGATTCTATAAATGTTGCTGAAAATTTGACGTTGGAAAACATTAGTGCCAAGCACTGTTCTATAAAGGATGCTCAGGAATGAGCATACTTTATGGAACAGCACTTAGAGTCGATTCCCATGCCTAAAGCTGAGCACCAGGATTTATGCCAGCTGAAACCTGGTGTAAATGCACACACCCAACTCATGGCATTTCAGCACATAAATGGCGCTATTCTATTACACTGCATGAAATATTTGGAATGCTCCTGACCCACTCGTGCTACTTCCCTGGCCATGGCCCTTTTGAGTTGCTATGGGGTTTAGGTGCTCGGTGTTACGGACTAGCACACAGACAGATGCATGCACAAATCCAAATTAGTGTCAATTAATATCAATAATTGATTGTTAAGGCCAATTAATTCATACTTAATGGCTCCTTAACTAACTTAATTGGCCATGCATCTTGGATCTGTGCTGAAATTTCAGTGCCGTATATAGAATTCGGTGGATAAATTACAGAACACTATAAGTTATATGTGCCCCTGCTGTATTTAGGTAGTCACACTAAATGTTAGGCATGTCACTACCGGGGTACGTTAGTATTCTGTAATGGAACCTAGGTGCCTAGGTTCCATTTTAGAATAGGCTTTTACCGTGCAGCCTCAATGCACCTAATGGAGGTGTGCTGTTATAGAATTACCACCCCTCTATAGGGGGCAATAATTGAAATTTTATACATGAATAATCATGTTTACCTGAGTAAAACAGCAGCTTATTCATACCCCCATGTATACAGCAGGTAAAAGTAAGCACGCATACTTTTACCTGTATATGGCAGAATATGAATCCCAACATGTGTACACTTCTGTATATGCTCGGAAAAATATTGTAGCGTGGAAAAGATACATTGACAATGTGTTCATTATATGGTCAGGCACAAGGGATGAAATATGTTCATTTGTGAGATTTTTGAATAGTTGTGATTCTAATATTCAATTTGAGGTGCAATCGGTGGGTACCACAGTACAATTTTTAGATATTGATATTTGTTATGTAAGCAACCAATTTGTAACAAGTGTTTACCGTAAACCAACGGATAGAAATACCATCCTACATTTTGGCAGTCGTCATCCCCAACAGTTGAAAGAGAGTATACCCATTGAACAATTTTTACGGATTAAAAGATTGTGTTCAGATAACACATGATTTCTTCAACAAGCTCAAATAATGACAGAGAGGTTCCAACAGCGAGGATACCCCCTACATATCATTCGGTCAGCCTATAAAAGGGCAAAATATGCACAGGGGTGCTGGTTAACCAAAAGAAGGGAGACAAATGAAAACCAAGGTGGGCATATTAATTGTATACGCCCGTATTACAAGCAAGCACGGGCGATTCGAAATATTATCATGAAACACTGGTCAATACTATCATTACATCAGGGTTTATTCGAAAAACCCAGGTTTTCCTGTACTCGGGAAAGAAATATGGGGGAAATTCTATCTAAAAAAATCACTCAATTCACAGTTCATGGTACAGTCAAGTGGAGGGCATACGCAATGTAACGCATGCGTGTACTGCAGGTATGCAATATGTACAGATCAAATTTGGATAAACTCAATTAAGAAATATTTTCATTTAAAAGCCAGAACTGATTGTAACACACAAAATGTTGTATATGATATACGTTGCCCATGTCAATTATGGTATATAGGGGAAACAACACGCAAGATCAAGATGCGCATAGCGCAACATTTAAGCAATATTAGATTACACAAAAGTGACACTCCATTAGTCAGTCACTGGCTGAAACACCAACATTCAATAAATGATTTACAATTTGCAGTACTCGTTTGCATTCAGAAAGGTAGAGGTTGCATTGAAAAACACTTAATTCACAAGGAACAGCGATTAATATTTAATTGGAATACTGTGGAACCCAACGGACTTAATAAGGAGATTGATTGGTCCTTGTTAATGTCCCTATAAAGGAAATAGAGTCTAACGTAGGGTCATCAGATTCAATGCGATGATGTTATCACTCCGGAAGCTGGAGTAAGTCATGGTGTGCCTGACGTTCAAGTGAGGCTGCTTAAGGTATTTTGTTTTAAATATATATATATATATATAATTTATATTTAAGAGGTATATTGTGTGAGAGTATGTGTAATTCATTATGTTGTTTGTATAAGGTCTCCTGATGAAGTAGTAAGAAACACGGCCTGTGTTGAGACCGAAGAAAGATATTGAGTTGTTTGTTGGTACGTGAGAAAACATCCAGATGAAGTTCGACTAGAGACTTTTCTATTGGTGGACTTTGTTTCAACTGCTTGGATACAACATTGGGTAATTTGGGCACGCCAAGTGTGTATGTATATGCAAGATTTACCACTGCCGCCTGGACATATGATTGGGCAGTATGAGTTCAGCACGTTAGATGTGTCAAGATTAATAAACTACCCTGTAGCAGACACACAACGTTGGATATATAAAAGTATTGCAGCTGACTGTCAGGCTTATTTTCGAAAGAGAGGGGCACCCATCTTGCGACACAAATCAGGAGATGGACATCCTTCTCCCAGGGTTGCCCAAATCGGCATAATCGAACAACTGCTTTCCGTCGCGGGGATGACCAAAGTTCACGGTGGCATGTCAGAAGCATAGCAAAGGTGGGACAGGGGCATGCTTAACACATGGGCGTCCACGGCCGATAATGGAAAAAAGAAGGGCGTCCCTGACGAACACTTGGCCGACTTTACTTGGTCCTTTTTTTTCATGACCAAGCCACAAAATTGTGCTCTAAATGACCAGATGACCACCGGAGGGAATCGGGGATGACCACCCCTTACTCCCCCAGTGGTCACTAACCCCCTCCCACCCTCAAAAAATGTTTTAAATATTTTTTCCAGCCTCTATGCCAGCTCCATGACAGCAGTATGCAGGTCCCTGGAGCAGTTTTAGTGGGTACTGCAGTGTACTTCAGGCAGGCAGACCCAGGCCCATCCCCCCTCCCTGTTATACTTGTGGTGGTAAATGTGAACCCTCCAGAACCCACCACAAACCCACTGTACCCACATCTAGGTGCCTCCCTTCATCCCTAAGGGCTATGGAAGTGGTGTACAGTTGTAGGGAATGGGTTTTGGGGGGGGGTTGGGGTGCTCAGCACACAAGGTAAGGGAGCTATGCACCTGGGAGCTTTTTCTGAAGTCCACTGCAGTGCCCCATAGGGTGCCCGGTTGATGTCCTGGCATGTCAGAGGGACCAGTGCACTACAAATGCTGGCTCCTTCAACGACCAAATGGCTTGGATTTGGTTGTTTCTGAGATGGGTGTCCTCGGTTTCCATTATCGCTGAAAATCAGGGACGACCATCTCTAGGGATGACCATCTCTTAGGTCGACCTAAATGTTGAGATTTGGGCATCCCCGACCGTATTATCGAAACGAAAGATGGCTGCCCATCTTGTTTTAATAATAAGGGTTTCCTCGCCCTTTCGCGGGGACGTCCTGCGAGAACGTCCTCAGAAAAACTTGGGCGCCCCGTTCGATTATGCCCCTCTTTGGGATTTTGCATATGGAAAAGACACATGTTGGACTTTATCGATTGTGTATGTAAGAAATGTGATAATGATAATAAAAGTTACAAATACTGCATTAGACATCATTGAAGATAAATGTGTATTTTTAATGTTGAACAAATATTAGTCAAATAATATGGAGAGATAAGATATTGTGACTAAATATTGTTGATGTAACCCATTTGTTAGTAGTATGCATATTCAGTAGGGGAGTCTCCTGAAAACCTGACTGGCTTATGGCTCTCCAGGATTGCAGTTTAACATCCCTGTACTAAGGAAAAGTTGAGGAGGTTGTTGGAGTTCTATAATCATTATGATTGGTGTCCTTTGGGGTACAGGACAAGAAGCATGTTCCTTCATTCAAGACTGTGATTGCCTGGAGGGAAGACGTTCCACACTGAGACGTATCCTACAGGTTAGATGGGATGTTTCTGGTTGTAAGATGCATTGGAAGATCGTCCCTGTATGTTCAAAGAACCATTAGACAAAGAGGGGTGAGGGGAGAGAGAGAAAGAGAAATAATTGCTCTGAAGTGTTTTTCAGATTCCAGAAGTTTATGGTTTATGATTTTAATATAGCAGTTTTCATTGAGTAATAGCAAAGTGGTTTATGATAAAATACTAAAGAAATAGAAAGGAGCTACAAAATTTGACAGGAAATTAAAAACGACCACAGAATCATTATTCCACATTGATCGTCTGGTTGGCTTCTTCAAACCCCAAATGGTGTATATTCAATTTATTTTGTCAGAAACATACTTATTCTCCAATATTAGTAGAAATAATACACCTAATTTCATTTTTTTTCTCTTTTAAAACCAGAAATTATTTAACAATGCGAACACTTGAGTCTCTAATCCAATTCCCACTGATTAATAATCCCAGTTTCACAGGCTTCACTCCTTTTGAATTAATATTACTAAGTAATAATTTATATTACTAAGAGGAATCATTACAAAGGAAAATAACTGGGGATAATCAGGTTAATACCACGTTTTTTTCTGTTTACTATTGTTTAATTGATCTCCTTGTCTTGTTTCACTCTCCCTATTTTGTGGTCTAAGGAAGAGTATAGAATTACCTGTGAAATAATTCTAGTGTATTACTTTCTCTGTATTTCTGGCAAGTTATTTTATTGATTGTAAATTTAAATTCTTATAAATAAATAAAAATAAATAAAAAAACATCCACAGAGAGAGGCAAGAGTTGTAATAAAAGGATTTAGGGGTTCAGTTCCGAAACAGAAAGACGTCCAAAACGTGGCACAAAGCGGCAAATGTGCTTTTTTTGTCCAAAATGTTCAAATTGCTATTTTCAAAACCCATTTTTAAGACGTTTTTCTATGCAGTTCATCTGCAGTCCAAATCACAAGGAGGCATGTCAGGGGTGTGTTGGGGTGGGATTTGGGCGTTCCCAACACTTGGATATTTTTCTGCCATAATAGAACAAAGTGAAAACATCCAGAGCTAAAACTACACGTTTTTATCTAGATCTGTGTAAAACACAACTAAGGGCCCTGTTTCCTAAGCTGTGCTGGAGGTGTGCATACTTTTTATCGCATGCTAACACTAGAGACACCTATAGGAATATAATAGGTGTCTCTATCATTAGTGTGTGCTAATTTTTGGTAAACAGGCCCCCAACTCACAAAACTGTGCCCTAAATTACCAGATAACCATTGAAGGGCTTAAGGCATGACTCCCCGTTACTACCCCAGTGGTCAATGACCACCTCTCACCCACCCCAAATATGTGTATGAAACAGTACATACCAGCTTCTATGACAGCCTCAGATATTATAGTCAGTCCTATTACAGCAGCAAGCAGATCCCTGGAGTAGCCTTGTGGTTGATGCAGTGCACTGTAGAGAAAGGGACGCAGGCCCCTAATCCACTCTAAGTGTTACACTTGTGGTAAAAACTGTGAGCCCTCCAAAACCCACTAAAAACCTACTGTACCCACATATAGGTAACACCTGCAGACATAAGGGTTATTGCAGTGGTGTACAGTTGGATACAGATGGTTTCCGGTGGGTTTTGGAGGGTTTACCAAACCATATAAGGCGGTAATCATACGATGTATACCTGGGACCTTATGTGAAGTCCACTGCAGTGTCACCTAGGGTGCCCCACCGCTCTGCTGGAATGTCTAAGAATGCTGGCCTACCAGATGTCCCAATGGCTTGTTTTTATGCGTTTTCCCTTAGATTTTTTTTTTTTTCGGAAATAGTCACAAAATTAAAATGCAATAAGCACAAATGTCTACAAAAGATCTAGGAAATGGCCACTCTTTAATAAAAAAAGAGAGAGATTTTTCAGTTTCAAAAATCGCTATGTTCGCCACTTGATTTTTGGACGTTTTCAGCAAAATGTCCAAAATCCGATTTAGACATCATATTGAAAATGCCCCTTTTAGGGTGATAAGAGTCGACTTGTAGATCTTTATCTGGTTTGGCTATGGAAGGAGTTAATCACAACATGCACTGTCTCTGTATTAGGGCTGTCTTCTGACACCCAGGACATACTTTATAAGACACATAAAAAATTAGTCTTATTTTTAGGAACTGATATCGCTTGTTTTTTTAAGCAAAATGTGCTTAATTTTCCACAACTACCTGGCCTCCAGGAAGCAGGGCTTTTCCTGCTCCTCAGAGATGACTCTTGGTGGCACTCAGATGGTGCTTCGGTGCGCATTTAAGTTACCTTGTTCAAGGTTCCAGTGATGACATTGGGTGAATCTACATGGCTTCAGCAGATGACTTCAGTGAGGATCTGTTGCTGTTTGCCGGGGACTCCCTTGATGAGGATGTCAGCCCTGGGATGTCAGCCCAGAGCAGGTGAGGCCTCGAATTCTCTCTCTGCCCCTTCGCAAATCAAAGGCTACTGCATTGTTTGCCCTGGCCTTAGAGGTGCCAGATGTCCTGGAGGGAAAGAAGATGGGGAAGGCAGGTGCTATGCTTGGGGGAAGCAAAAATCAATTAGGTTGCGCACACATCTCGGGATTGCACCCAAATTTGGGGGCAGATACTTGGGCACCCTTTATAGAATCCAGAGGTAAAAGAGCACAAGCTTAGAGAAATAGAGAGTTAACCTGTGTAACTGCTTGTATTCTATACCTTTACATGAATAAAGGGCACATAAATGTGGGCACCTAGATTATAGAACTGTCCTTCACACACCTATTTTCCAGCTACATATTAACTGCCTCCAAAGAGGCATTCAAATGCTCCACTATCTCTATCTATTTTTTACATTTGTATCCCACATTTTCCCACCTATTAGCAGGCTCAATGTGGCTTACATAGCACCGTAAAGGCGTTCGCCAATTCCGGTATTAACAGTTACACAGTGATGTTGTGGTAGAATGAGGTTCATGTGGAACAGACATATTAGGGAATCGTATAGAGGAAGAGTTACGTTATGTCCATTACGTGCTTTGGTTTCGTAGTGTTGCAGGGTTCAGGCATTTAAGTTGGGTCAGTAGGGTATGCGGTTAACCTCCAATAGCATCACCAGTCATAAGTGATCTGTGTATGCATAAAATGAAATGATACCCCACATTTCTTCACCAGTGCCTCCAAAGGCTGCAAGCAAATATCTAATATAATAATTCACACCTCCAACGTTCTGCAGCTGACTCCGTGGCAGTGAAGCCGTGAACCCAGTAGTGTTCATAGGCTTCATAATCGCTCCACCCATGTTAACACGACGTCAGAAGAATCCTTCCCCCCCTCTGATTTCCAGGCCCCCCCTCCGAGTTCCTGACCCCTGTACCCCACTGCCGCGACCCTCTCGAGCCCCCCTTCCTGCCACCATCCCTCCCCCGCTGCCATCGTGTACTTGTGCTGGCGGGGGACCCCAACCCCCGCCAGCCAAAATCCTCTTCTTGGCCGCGCAGCGTGGACGAATCATCTGATCAAGTTGCAATCTGTTTGTGTGCATGCATAAAGGGGGCTCGAGAGGGTCGCGGCAGGGGGGTCTATGGGTCAGGAACTCGGAGGAGGGTCTGGAAATCGGAGGGAGGGGTCTAGAAATCGGAGGGAAGGAGGCAGGGAGGGGGGTCTGGAACTCGGGGGGGAGGGAGGGGGCAGGCCTGGAACTCGGGGAGAGGGAGAGAAGGAGGGAGGGAGGGAAGGAGGGGGGTCTGGAACGGGGGGGAGGGAGGGGGCCTGGAATGAAGGAGGGAGGGATGGAGGGGGCCTGGAACTCGGGGGAGTGAGGGGGTGTCTGGACTCGATGGAGGAGAGGGGTTTGGAACTCGGGAGAGGGGATGAGAGGGAAGGAGGGAGGAAATGCACCACCTGTACAAAAACTAGAAAAAAAAAGCGGAGGGACGACCCTAGAACTCGGAGGGAGGGGGGTGACGACGACCCTGGAACACAGAGGAAGGGGTGACACTGGAACTGAGAGGGAGGAGGGGGGCCCTGGCACACACTCTCACTCTCACACACACACTCTCTCTCTCACAGACACACTCGCACATACTCTCTCAAACATACACACTCCGAGGAAAACCTTGCTAGCGCCCGTTTCATTTGTGTCAGAAACAGGCCTGTTTTACTAGTTAATAAATAAAAGTGAGGACAAATGAGACCCCTGCGGAACTTTCTACATCCAAAATTGAACTACTGAGTACTGCCCTGCATTTCAATCTGTAAATTGTCTTCCCATGATATGTGATCTAATCAATTCCAATACCATCTAACTTACACCTAAAACTTTGTACCAACTTTGCAGCATGTCAACGTCAACCAGATCAAACACTGGTGACAAATCCAATGCTATCAGAGTACTGAAACCATTTTATCCAAAGAGTGATAAACTTGATCCAAAACCAACCTGTCCCACATCAAATGAGTCGCTATCCTCCAAAAATAATCGTAACGTGCCCAGTAACCTTTTTCTAAAGACATGTTGACAATACTGGCAAATTGGAAATTGGACAAAAATTAGCACAAACCAAAATATCTGCCCCCTCTTTTTTCAAAATCAGTGCTATTACCGCCTCTTTCAAGCACAGAACCATCACCCCCTGCTGCCATGAGGCTTTCATCATGGGGGAACTGGAAATGATTTACACCAACATAGGAGCCAGCTCTGTGCTTCAGCACCCCCAATATTGAACAAACTCCTTGAATTTTTCAAGGGAGGGGTAATTTCCATTGAATTTAGGGAACAGAGTGACTGTGCTCAGTCAGCTTCAGGCTCACCCACTTTCTTCCTCTTCTCTGCAGGCTGACCAGAAGGGAGAGGCTGTAGCAGAACCACCCTGATAGAAACAGAGAAAAATGTACGCAGATAAAGTCCATGTGGCCTATCTAGTCTGCATAGCCATGTCATCTACTTTCCCTATCACTCCCTTACAGATCCTATGTACTAGTCCCAAGCTCTCCTGAATTCAGATACTGTTTTTGTCTCTACCACTTCCACCAGGAAGCCATTCCAAGAATTCATCACCCTTTCCATGAAGAAGTATTTCCTCAGATTACTTCTGAGTCTATCCCCTTTCACCTTCATCCTATGCCTCCTCATTCCAGAGCTCTCTTGCGATTGAAAGAGACTCGCCTCCTGTGCATTTATGCCGCGTAGGTATTTAAATCTCTCTGTCATATCTCCCCTCTGACTCTGCAGTATGAAAAGAAGTGGTGAACCTAAACTGTGGTCTATTCCCACAGAAATTGTGCCTGCATTTAGTTACACTGAGGGTATGCAATTTTCAGTCTCTTTATGGGATAAAACACTTTATACTTATTGCTGAGAAAACGTGACCTCAGTAAACTCAATACATTTTCTCTGTCCAAAACCAGATGCTGGTGGTGACATCTGGAGAGTAACTCAGTTTATCGAAAAGGGACCATCAATGTTATTTATATGATAATGAAGTATAATGTTTAATCAATTTGAGTTAAAGAGGTGAACAAGATAAAATAAAATAAAGACACAATGATATATTCAATAATAAGGAAGCAAATGAAAGAGTATAATTGCTAAAAGACATCACTAGCAGGACAAACAACACACAGTAGAGCTGAAAATCATCACCAAGTGAACAGTGCAGTGCCACAGGACAGACTCTACCACAGGGCAGTAACCACCAGTCGCAAGAAGGATCCTTAGGTGTGGATCTAGAGCGATAATACTAACCTTGGAAGACCTGAAGAGAGGGGGGCTGACCTTAAATTTCAGATAGGTTGTTTGATGGTACTGTCAGGTTATTTGTTCCAGATAGAGGTTGCTAAATATGAAAATAATGTCTAGCAAGCAATTTTGAACTGCAAGAAGTTGGAGCAGGTGTGGCGCAGTCTTTCAGACATTAAGGGAGACTATACAAAATGATTAACTGAGAAAGATACAAATGAGTCCCAGTAGAAAAAGCATGATGGGTTAACAAGAGTTTTATTGAAGTCTGAGGAAACTAGAGGCCAGTTGATAATGAGAGTCTAAGCTTGCCATCCTATGAGCCCATGTTGAGAGAGTTTATGTAGGTTTCTCAAACTACACATGGTCTGTAACTCATGGGGTGGGGTTCACAATAGAATTAAATACTTTTATTGTCCAACCTGGTCAATCTGATTTTTTTTTATATTACTCACACCCTTCCAGTAGAAGTTCAAGGTGACTTATATTCAGGTACACTGAGTATTTCCCTGTCCCTGGAGGGCTCACAATCTAAGTTTGTATCTGAGGCAATAGAGGGTTAAGTGACTTGCCCAAGATCACAAGGAGAAGCAGTGGGATTTGAACCAGCCACATCTGGAAGTCAAGACTGGTACTCTAACCACTAGGCCACTCCTCCACTCTACCCAAACCCTCCATGTGATCCTAATTAAGTCTCATAGAGGGACATCTAAGTCAGACTTTGGATGCTTTGTGCTAAATTGTACCAAATCTGAATAGCAAATATACTCACTTTCAAAAAAAGAAAAACATCTATCTTTTTTTTCAAAAAATACCATTTTGAACAAGTTTTTGTGCTTTGTGCGTTTATCTTTTTAGGCTATTTTTGAAAAAAAACACACACAAGTTAAAAATGCTCAAAATCAAGCCATTGGAATGTAGGGCAGGGCCAGCATTTTTAGCAGACTGGTACCCCAGACATCCCAGGAGAGCAATGGGGCACCCTAGGGGGCACTGCTGTGCACTTCATATAAATGCTCCCAGGTACATCTCTCACCATTGCTCCCTTATCTTGTCTGCTAAGCCATCCAAAACCCACCCAAAACCCACTACCCCAAACTGTACACCACTACAATAGCACTTATGTGTGAAGGGGGCATCTATATGTGGGTATTGTGAGTTTCTGGTGAGTTTTGGAAGGCTCACAGTTTCCACCACAAGTGTAACAGGTAAGAAGAGGTATGGGCCTGGGTCTACCTGTCTACAGTGCACTGCACCCACCAGTACACTACTCTGGGGACCTGCATGCTGCTCTACTGGACCTGGCTATAACATAGCTGTCATAAAGGCTGGTGAGTACTATTTTTATTCACATTTTGGGGGGGGGGGCGAGAACAGGTCAGTGGCCACTGGGGGCATCCCTCCTGTGGTCATCTGGTCATTTAGGGCATGTTTTTGTGTCTTATCCGTTACAAAAATAGGTTCCCACCTGTAACCTCCGCTCTCAGGACAAATCACTCCTATCTGTACCCTTCTCCACCACTGCTAACTCCAGACTCCGCCCCTTCTGCCTCCCATCACCTTATGCCTGGAACAGACTTTCCGAGCCCATACACCATGCGCCCTCCCTGCCCATTTTCAAGTCCTTACTCAAAGCCCATCTCTTCTCCCTTGCTTTTGGCGCCTAACCACCTTCCCCATTCATGATACCTACACTGACTACTTAGTTTGTTACCTTTAGATTGTAAGCTCTCTTGAGCAGGGACTGTCCTCCCCATGTTTAAACTTGTACAGCGCTGCGTAACCCTGGCAGCGCTATAGAAATGCTAAGTAGTAGTAGTAGTCTAGACCAAAACATTGAAGTTTTCGCCCTAGATATTTTGTTTTTGTTCCACTATGGCTTTAAAACGTCCAAATGTTAAGCACGCCATAATCTCGCCTTCGAAATGACCCTGGCACACCCCCTTGTGATTTAGAAGCACTGCAGGTAAAATACATAGATGTCTGCAAAGCAGGTTTTGAAAATACTGAATTGGGCGTTTTGAGGAGAACTCTGTCCAAATGGTGCTTTATGACACTTTTTGGATGTTTTTCTTTTTTGAAAATGAGCTCCTTAACCTGTCATTGCCTTAGGTACAAAACTTGGAATATATACAGCTCCTATTATACCTGTCATCAAGTCTCTCCTCATACGTCATGGTAAGGGATTTGCGTTACAAGACGTATGAGGAGAGACTTGATGACCTGAACACGTGTACCCTGGAGGAAAGGAGGAACAGGGGTGATATGATACAGACGTTCAAATATTTGAAAAGTATTAATCCGCAAACGAACCTTTTCCGGAGATGCGAAGGAGGTAGAACCAGAGGACATGAAATGAGATTGAAGGGGGGCAGACTCAAGAAAAATGTCAGGAAGTATTTTTTCACAGAGAGAGTAGTGGATGCTTGGAATGCCCTCCCACGGGAAGTGGTGGAAATGAAAATGGTAACAGAATTCAAACACGTGTGGAACAAACATAAAGGAATCCTGTTCAGAAGGAATGGATCCTAAGGAGCTTAGCCGAGATTGGGTGGCAGAGCCGGTGGCGGGAGGCGGGGATAGTGCTGGGCAGACTTACACGGTCTGTGCCCTGAAAAGGACAGGTACAAATCAAGGTAAGGTATACACAAAAAGTAGCACATATGAGTTTATCTTGTTGGGCAGACTGGATGGACCATGCAGGTCTTTTTCTGCCGTCATCTACTATGTTACCACGTTACTATGTTCATAGCTGACCCTGAGCTCAAATTGAGAAAGGTAAAGTATCCCATTTATAATCAAAAAATATACTAGATTTTATTTATTTTTAAATTTATTTTGTTAATATGACTGCAAGGAGATTTGTTCAAAATGTATTGTAATTTGATTCATGCAACAACAAACTTTGGCTTCTGATAGTTTGCCTAATGTCTGGGATCAATCATACATAGCAGATGTAGGTTTAAAATATCCTGTTTAGATTGGAACAGGCAATGCATTTCTAGTTTCAACAAACCACTTGGTAAATTCTCCAAATTCCAGTTAATGGCAACCTGTAATATATATTTTTGGGTAACAATTAAAGGAAAAAGGAGCTTTAAAATAAAAATAAATTGATATACCACTGACTAGGGCTCTTAAAACCAATCCCATATTTTCTAACCATGATATGAACATCAAAGACTAAACCAATTCATACACTGGCTTCATTCTGAATTTGTGGAAGTTATTCTGCAGCAGCTGGACTGGAAAAGGCAACCGCTTTAAAGAAAACCTTTTTTAGGTTGCAGCAAGAATACTGTAAAAATAGACTGTGGTAGACATGTGAGCTATGCAAGGACATCCCTATCACATTTTCTAAATAATGCTAGAATCTACAACTCATAGAAATGAAGAGTTTGTTCTATTCCATCTCATTATGTATTTTTTTCTCCCATTTAGTAACAAAGTCAGGGATGAACCTGATTTATTAAGGCTTTTTTCCCATTCTGTGTCTATGGGGGAATAAATCTCATAAATGAGACCCGATGGTAGCCAAACAACAAATAACCAATCCACTGTGCTCATTTATTCTGGTCCATATTGCTAAGGATGTATCCCAGATGCTAGCTGAGGAAGCTTGATCACTTGTATAAGTCGTTGGTGAGGCCCCACCTAGAGTATTATGTTCAGTTTTGGAGGCCGTACCTTGCGAAGGATGTAAAAAAGAATTGAAGCGGTGCAAAGAAAAGCTAGGAGAATGGTAAGGGATTTGCGTTACAAGACATATGAGGAGAGACTTGATGACCTGAACATGTATACTCTGGAAGAAAGGAGAAACAGGGGTGATATGATAAAAGACGTTCAAATATTGAAAAGTATTAATCCGCAAACGACCCTTTTCTGGAGATGCGAAGGAGGTAGAACGAGAGGACATGAAATGAGATTGAAGGGGGGCAGACTCAAGAAAAATGTCAGGAAGTATTTTTTCACGGAGAGAGTAGTGGATGCTTGGAATGCCTTCCCGCGGGAGGTGGTGGAAATTAAAACGGTAACAGAATTCAAGCACGCGTGGGATAAACATAAAGGAATCCTGTTCAGAAGGAATGGATCCTAAGGAGCTTAGCCAAGATTGGGTGGCAGAGCCGGTGGCGGGAGGCGGGGATAGTGCTGGGCAGACTTATACGGTCTGTGCCAGAACCGGTGGTGGGCAGCGGGGCTGGTGGTTGAGAGGCGGGGATAGTGCTGGTCAGACTTACACGGTCTGGGCCCTGAAAAGGACAGGTACAAATCAAGATAAGGTATACACAAAAAGTAGCACATATGAGTTTATCTTGTTGGGCAGACTGGATGGACCATGCAGATCTTTTTCTGCCGTCATCTACTATGTTACTATGACGTTGCTCCTTTTCGAGTCAATACAAGGCTGGCGGAACGTGGTAAGCAGGGTTTACATGGCAGGGAGTGCCAGAAACTGCCGATGCTTACTCGTTGCACTTGTGGTAGCTTGAAGTGATACTGCGTGGGTTAGCCTATGCACTGTATTACAGACACACTCTCACTCATGCTATCATTACACAGAGCGGAGCCACTGCATGCTGCCTGACACACTGCACAGGATACTGACACGGCAGAAGATAGCGCATGCTGCATGTCACCCATGCAGCACGTGCATAGTACTTTCTTCTGTAGCAGAACAGGAACAAAGCTATGAGACAAATATATAACACAGTGCAGGCTGAACGACCAATCATAGCCCTTTACCCTGTGCTGCACCATCCATGACCCTGAGATGCCCAGTGTGAGGTTAGGGGCAGAGCATAGTGACTGGGGGTGTAGTTTTGTTATTCTGCCTCAGCGCCAAATCATCTGAAAGCTATGGTAGCAATCTTACAGCCGGATGCTCAGAAGTCAGGTGATAGAAAGGAAGCAGCACGTGCTGCGATGTCAGACTCAGTCCAAAACTGGAAGGGATGCAGGCAGGCAGTTTTCAATAGCACGAGGATGGAAGAAGAACTTAAAACAAGACCTCGGCTGGGCTGGCGGGGGTTGGGGGTCCCCCGCTAGCTGAAGTAACATTTTTAAAGGCACCGGACCGGAGGAAGCGGACCTCGGCAGGGGTAGGTGATGGCGGTAGGCGGGGGAGGGTTGACGGCGGTAGGGGGGGTCCAGGGCGAAATCTGCGGGGGCCAGGCCCCTGTGGCCCCACGCAGATGCGCCCCTGGATGGATGCCCATTTTTTTCAAAAATACGGTTTGTCCCGCCCCTTCACGTACCCGTTCTCGGAGATAGACGCCCATGGAGATGGGCGTTCGCGTTCGATTATGCCCCTCTAAATGTACTAGGGAAAATTAGACAAAATGAAGGTACTCATGTAGTATAGGATATTGTTCTGATTTTTTGTCATGGGAACTTCTGTATTTTATGAATAATAAAAGCCAAGGACCTAGGCAACATGAGCAGTTATTTGTAGCTGTCTTGTTCTCGGAACATATCACCAGCTGTGAAGGTATGTAGCTTTTGAGGTCACATGAGGTATATTTTATGGCGACAAGGATACAGAAGATGGCTGGGTTATATAATGGCCAGTTTAATCTTGAATTGTCCATTCATACACTGTTCTCTTAATAGAGAGTCAGCTAGGGATGCTTGCATGCTGCTCCGTGGGTAGTTTTCTTTATTTATTTATTTATTTATTTATTTATTTATTGTAATGGCTGAGTTCCCCTTGCTGTCAGAATTTAGAAAAAAAAATATCAGTAGAAAATCTACGGAGTGCAGAATTTTGGAAACTGTCTCTAATTTTAAAATCCAAGTTGTGTGGAGCTTTCCAAGCAGAGAAAACTGCTTGAGCAAAAAGGCTCACATCTTTCTTTCTAACCAGTTCAACATTTAAGGCATGTCTGCCTACATTCCCAGTGCCTGTGACAATGGCAACACTTCCTTTCAGCCTAATGGTTCCTGAGCCCCATCTTTTGTCTGCTGATTAACGGCTCTATTCATTGACCAGACCACTAATTGCATGCTTCTTATAGTCACCCTACATTACTATAAGAATTAATGAGACACAATTACAGCTCCCAGAAATCTCAGGCCTAGCCAACTGCAAAGCACTCCAACTGAATAAGAGTGCCTTAAGAATAAAGAGAAAAACTCAGCCTATTGTTCAGAGGAAGCAGAATGTTTTTTGTTTAAAAAAATTGTATTTATTTGAAGCTGTTTCATAATTAGGCCCTGGGGGGCAGGGAGTTGGGGAGAGGAAAGAAGGAGGAGAGAACAGAAAAAAGACTTGGGAACCAGCATTCAGTGAGAAATCACAATGGGAGCACAGAGACACAAACAATTTGGTTATGAGAAGAACATGGGGCTCTGAAAAATGAAAAAAAAAAGTGTTAGCACCAGTCCATCAACACACAGGAAGTCAGTTGCTGAACTGCAACTTCAGTACAATCTGAAGTTCGCCTTCATACAATGTGTGGCAGATGTATCTGAAACTAGATTCACACTGCAAAGTGACTTGCTTTCAGCTGCTCTTGGAATGAGATTCAATGTGCCATGAAGCAATGCCAGTGCAGACTCTACTCCGTATACAATGTACCGTGCAACAAAGTGACTATGAGTTGGTATTCTGAACCAGTTATAGTCTGGGGCTGGGCTTATGTGTGTCCTCTCCACCTGCCAATGCTCTGAACTTCCTGCAGTACCTAGGTCTCATCCTACTCCAATACCTCTTAACAAAGTTTTTTATTTTTTCATTGCTACATTTTATTCCACTCTTATGTACTAATGCAATATCATAACGCTGATATCTGTGGTTGGTTGCAAACATGAAACATGATTAGTGATGTAAAGTACCGCTCAATCAGAAATGGCTCATTTTTTCCAGGGCTCACTACTTAGCAACCTATGAACCTGCAAGATCTCTTGCAGAAATCAGTCAGCAGGGCAGAAGATAGCTTGCTGTGCTAGTTAATTTGAATAATATGTAAATGGAATTCATGGCATTTAGCTTGTAGAAAGTGCATGGGAAATCCCAAATTTCTTCAGAAAAAGAACTTAACTAAACCTCCCTGAGGTGTAGCTGCCTTTTATGGAAAGCTGTGACTTTATGTAGTTTTCCACATATGATTTAGCTATGCATAAATCTCTAATAACCTTACTTGTATTATGTTTGAGCTCATTAGGAGATTTTGCATAAAATTTGTGAACAGGACTGCCTGCGGAAAATAACCACCTTTTGGTGTGGAGTTTTTGAGTGAAATACTGATCCTTTCATTTTCATATATTATTTATTTAATGGATGCCTGCATTGGTAGACTCATACACTGGAAGCTATGAACCAGCATCCCAGGAGATTACAACTGCTCTAACATTTACCCAGTAAAAGTTTGTTTCTTGGACCCCAAACATTCATGTGCTCTTCCATTCCTGGATTCCTCAGACACACTTACACCAACAGAGGGCGCTGCTTTACCATATGGGTGTTGCAACAGGAACCAGGAAACATGGTCATCACATCCATCACCAGTAAGCAATAGTTACAGCAGATTTGGATATTTACACTGGGGACATGCCTACGGCTCTAATAGATGGCTAAACCAATACAACAGTGGATTACAATACGACAGTGAAGGCGATAGGAATTGCTGAAAACAATGTAATCATAAATCTTCAAGCAACTTGACGCTGCTGTTTCGGCTACAAGGCCTGCATCAGGAGTCTGAGTTTGTCACAGGATAGATATAGTATTCAAAAAGAGCACCACCGAACTCACACTCAGATGGTACAATCGGTCTACTAATTCAAATAAATCCCCATGAATCAGAATGATACTGTAAACAATATATCCAAGAAATGCTCCTGCCAAAGCTATGGAGTAGTAAAACACAGTGCATGCTAATAGATGACTTCCTGGTTTCTCAGAGGAAATAAATCTACATGAGAGTAGTCAATAACCCCAAAGACATTTGGAAAGTGAAATCCATTATTACTTCCCTACTTTCCTATTCAGTAGACAGATACTAGATAGATTCAAGAATGCGAGTAAGCATGACCTCTGGAAAAGAACTGCCACATCTGGAAACAGAAGACTGATTGATGTCTGTCATGTCTATCATAGTCCTTTGCCACTAGTAAAAGGTAAGTCCATTCTGTTAACACAAAGAATTATTAAGCATTATATTAGTGTGAACAATTTGTATGTAATTTGGTGTGCAGTGATAGATTGATTTGATGCCTCCTCAACTCAAAAAATACTCCATCCCAGTTCCACTCATACCTGCTACAAATATTTTAGGAGTCATCATGGACACCTCACTCTCATTCTCCTCCCAGGTATCCACAGTTGTGAAACTTTCTTTTTTCAAAATATTTCTGATCTGCTCTGTTCAAAAACTGCTTAACCCCCCTGCCATTAACACCCTCATCCATTCCCTAGTCAACAATCAACTGGACTACTGCAATGCCCTCTACGAAGGTATCAAGCCAAAAGACCTTTACAGTCTTCAGATCCTACAACATACAGCGTTAAAAATTATTACTTGAAGCAGGAAATATGATCATGTAACTCCACTTCTTAAATCCTCACACTGGCTACCACTATTGCACCACAAAACTGCTCTTGGTCTTCAAAATTCGCAACTCCAGAGAACCCCTATTCCTCTCTTGCCATCAAACTCCCTATTGTCCCTCCAGATCGCTCAGATCATCGCAACAAAATCTACTTGTAATTCCCTCTTTCAGGACAGTCACCTATGACACTTATCTTTTCTGTATAAGGTCCAGAACTATGGAATAGACTACCTCATCAACTTAGACCAGGGGAGTCCAACCTCGGCCCTCGCCGGGTTAGGTTTTCAGGATTTCCGCAATGAATATGCATGAGATCTACTTTCATACAATGGAGGCAATTCATGCAAATAGATCACATGCATACTCACTAAGGAAATCCTGAAAATCCAACTGGATTGCAGCCCTCAAGGACCGAGGTTGGACATCCCTGCCTTAGATTATGTTCCTCCCTCCAGCAATTTAAGTCAGAGCTTAAGACTTTTGTTTTTTCTGAGTCTATGGCTAATACATGTTCTGTTAGGGGTATATCGAATGGCAAGTCTGACTTACAGATTGTCTCTCCTGATGTGTATTCCCCCCTGCTTTCCTATCAATTATTGTAGCTCCACCCCCCTATCTCCTCTCTGTCTGCCCCATCCCCCATTATTTGACGCCTCACCCCAGTTTCATTAGATTGTAATGTAAGCTGCCCAGATGATGTGTTTGATCGGCAGGGTAAAAGCCCTGAATAAATTTGGAAACTCGGCACAATTTTCTGAGCACACAGTACCCTATTTAGTCCTTATTTGTAGTGTTTTGAGATTAGAGCAAATTCATTCACCCAAACTTTAATATTTTCTACATAAAAAGACAGATCAGGCTCAAGTATGTGCATTTTGTACCATATACTAAGACTGTGAGTGCTGTGCATAGGAGCCAACTTTGTGGGTGCTGTGGGTGCTTGAGCAGCTCCAATATTGATAAAATTCCTTATATGTGTTCAAGGAAGGGTTATTTCCACTGGGCTTAGCACCCTTAATAATTTTCAAAAGTTGGCTCCTATGGTGCTGCATATCTCATTGGGGGAGGGGAAAGACATGTATGTAATGTCTGTGACTATGTTGAGATCATAATAATAAAAGTGCTTTTTGGACTACTTGTATTACTTGTATTTACTTAGGTTACAATTTTAATATGTAGTTGGTATAGATGGACAGAGTGGATCGGCCTTTATCTGCCATCATTTTCTATGTTACTCTGTTTTTTTCAAAACTTTACATAAGTACATAAGTACATAAGTAGTGCCATACTGGGAAAGACCAAAGGTCCATCTAGCCCAGCATCCTGTCACCGACAGTGGCCAATCCAGGTCAAGGGCACCTGGCACGCTCCCCAAACGTAAAAACATTCCAGACAAGTTATACCTAAAAATGCGGAATTTTTCCAAGTCCATTTAATAGCGGTCTATGGACTTGTCCTTTAGGAATCTATCTAACCCCTTTTTAAACTCCGTCAAGCTAACCGCCCGTACCACGTTCTCCGGCAACGAATTCCAGAGTCTAATTACACGTTGGGTGAAGAAAAATTTTCTCCGATTCGTTTTAAATTTACCACACTGTAGCTTCAACTCATGCCCTCTAGTCCTAGTATTTTTGGATAGCGTGAACAGTCGCTTCACATCCACCCGATCCATTCCACTCATTATTTATACACTTCTATCATATCTCCCCTCAGCCGTCTCTTCTCCAAGCTGAAAAGCCCTAGCCTTCTCAGCCTCTCTTCATAGGAAAGTCGTCCCATCCCCACTATCATTTTCGTCGCCCTTCGCTGTACCTTTTCCAATTCTACTATATCTTTTTGAGATACGGAGACCAGTACTGAACACAATACTCCAGGTGCGGTCGCACCATGGAGCGATACAACGGCATTATAACATCCGCACACCTGGACTCCATACCCTTCCTAATAACACCCAACATTCTATTCGCTTTCCTAGCCGCAGCAGCACACTGAGCAGAAGGTTTCAGAAGGTTTAACTCACCCTTAATTCCTCATTGATGCTCTTATCTTGTGTACCTTGCAGGTTTTTAAGGATTTTAATGTTCAGAACATGAAGTTGAAAGCTTTGCAATTTTAATGCTATATCATCAGAAAACTTAAGATAAAGATGAATCCTAATATGGGGGTCCTTTTACTAAGCCACATAAGCGCTTACACACACATCAATTCTGAGTTACCGCCCGGCTACCACATGGCCCGGGCAGTAATTTCATTTTTGGCACGCGTCCAATACATGAGTCAGAAAATATTTTTACTTTCTGGCGCACAGGCGGTAATTGGCATTTTGATGCTCGTCAACCGTTACTGCCTGGTTAACGTGTGAGACCTTACCGCTAAGTCAATGGCTGGTGGTTAGTTCTCAGACCCAAATGGAAGCACACCAATTTTCATTTTGCTGCACGTCCATTTTCGGGCCCCCCCCCCAAAAGGTATTTTTTACAGGTGCGCTGAAAAATGATCCTGCGCACAGCCAAAACCCGCGCCTACACTACCGCAGGCCATTTTTCAGCGCACCTTAGTAAAAGGACCCCAGGGGTAGCAACTCATGAGACTGAGAAGAAGCAAATTAGCACATAAGACATTTGAATCTGTCTGGAAATTATGGGGCCCTATTGTTAAAGTTTAGTACACACTAAATACTGTGCATTCAGTTTTATACATATGGGTCACATTGCACTTGGACTGCACTCATGGCCTTTAGCAAGCACTAAGCTTTAGTAAAAGGAGCCCCTATATCTGGTGGGGTGGGAGTCAGGGAGGAGCAAGGAAGGTGGGGTCAGTGAGGCATGGGTGTGGAGAAGGGATAGGGGTAATAGGGGGATGGATTCATAGACATGCTCTAGTTGATGGAGCTGGGGTTTTTTTGCAGATTATATGTCTAGGTGACTGTCTCATATTTTACATTTTCTTGTTAATGGTACAAATGGAAAAAATAAAGTTTAAAAAACAAATGTGAGAATAAATAAAATTTAAAAAACAAACAAACGTGAGACCATTGCTTACTATTTTTCTAATAAAGTTTTAATACTGCTAAACGTATAGGACAATGTTTCATTACTGAATGCTTCAAATGCCATATGTTCCGGAATGGGCTATTTATCCTCTAAGCCCCTTCTTTGTGTTGTTCAGACTGACAATTCCATACATTTTCTAGTTTAAATGCAGTGATTAACTCATGCATTAGACAGTAGAGTTTGTTTCGGTGTGTTGTTTACACATGCCAAATAGCAGTCATCAGGGACAGTTAAGCCTGAACATGCTGTGACAGTGTTCCCCTCAGGCCTGGAAAGGAAGGAAGAGAGACCACTGGCAGGTACTGACAGTCAATAAACAGCACTGAATGTGCAATAAAGGATGCAGGTTCCACACATCAGGCTAGCAAGGTTTCCAGAGCTGTCTGAGCATGCAGTATATGGAAAGGGAATGAAGATGAAGTGAGTACCGTATATACTGGAATATAAACCTATCCTGGCTTAAACCAAGATAAGTTTTCCTCCCAAATAAAGGGTGAAACTGTTGAGTATAAATCTGGGGGTTCATATTTGAGAGTTTCTCTCCTTCCCCTCCCTTGTGATATCCTGCATTTCTCCCTTTCCCAAAGGTGTGCAACATTTTTCCCCTTAGCTTCTTCCCATAGCTGACACTGTGGGAGGGAGGGGCACAGTCTATCACTCAATGGCTTCCCTGGATCCCCCCTCACCCATGATATCCAGTATTTTTGCCCTTACCTTCCTCCTGCAGCTGATGCTGTGGGAAGGAGGCACGGAGTCCCTCACTCAGTGGCGTCCCTGTATCATCATTCTGGGGTGGCACAGTAGCTTTCATGACTGACAGCATCATGGTTGGCCTTAGCAGAGGCTGAGCATCTACACATGCTTAAGGCCTGCCAGCTCCCCCCCCCCCCCCCCCCAAAACAAACCTGATGGCATCCAGCAATTTGGCCTTACCTTCTTCCTCGAACAGGACAAGAGCTGGCATGCCTTAAGCATGTGCAGATGTTCCAGGTCTCTGCATCAGCCTACCGCGATGCTTTCAACATCAGTCGGGAGAGTTACTGTGCCAGCCCGGACTGGTTATCCAGGGATGCTGCTGAGTGAAGGACTCTGCTCCTCCTTCCTACAGTGTAGCCACAGGAAGAAGGTAAGGCCAAATTGCTGAATGCCATCAGGTTTCAAATATAAGCCAAGAGGCAATTTTTGGCCTTTTTTGAGCAAAATTTCTCAGCTTATATTCAAATATATATGGTAGATATATTAGGAGACGCCCACTGGTTAAAGTAATGGGCTGAGAACCAGGGAAGCCAGCTTCAAATCTCACTGCCACCTCTTGTGATTTCTTAGGTAAGTTACTTAACCCTCCATTGCCTCAGGTCCAAATGTGAAAGGCAATTATACGCTTAGGCACCTGTGGTTACAAGCACCTTGAGTACCTAAATGCCCAGCAGGCTGGACTGTGAGCTGGTCTACATTGAGTTGTCTTTCTGATTGTGTGGAAGAACGAATGCAATCTTGATGAGTTTTGTATTAGGTCTGTCCTATCATTTTACTGAGTACATTAGATCTATTTTGTAAACCGCCTAGTATGTGCTATAGTGAGTAATTGCAAGCAGTGTACATTTATTTATTTATTTTAGTTACATTTGTACCCTGTGCTTTCCCACTCATGGCAGGCTCAATGTGGCTTACATGGGGCAATGGAGGGTTAAGTGACTTGCCCAGAGTCACAAGGAGCTGCCTGTGCCTGAAGTGGGAATTGAACTCAGTTCCTCAGTTCCCCAGGACCAAAGTCCACCACCCTAACCACTAGGCCACTCCTCCACATGTGGGCAGGGCATTGGCGGAGCTCACATTATGCGCATATCTTACAGAATTCTGCAGCTTATGGATTTGGAGGAGTGGCCTAGTGGTTAGAGCACCGGTCTTGCAATCCAGAGGTAGCCAGTTCAAATCCCACTGCTGCTCCTTGTGATCTTGGGCAAGTCACTTAACCCTCCATTGCCTCAGGTACAATGTGAGCCCTCCTGGGACAGAGAAATATCCAGTGTACCTGAATGTAACTCTCCTTGAGCTACTACTGAAAATGTGCGAGCAAAATATAAATAAATATGTATGCCTTTACATCATTTATATGCCAATAGTTACACTAGCTCTATGACTGGTGTAGCTGCTGGCCCGTAAATTGTAGGTGCACCGATGGTAGGTTACTCTAGGATAGTAGGCAAAACCCAGTGAAGGTGACAAGGATGATGCACAAAAAATGTCCAATAGACTCAAAGAGTTCACATCAGTAGCTTTAGTCAAAGTAAAATGGACTCAACACAAGTCATGTTTCAGCCCCTAAGGCCCGAGTCAGGAGTCCCTGTACAATGTATATATATGCCTTTTCAGCGCTCAGCAGATATTGGAGGCAAAAACCTAGTGAAACATTTGCGGGAGCGCCTACATTCAAGATCGCAGCGGGAATGCAACTCTTTGAGTCTATTGGACGTTTCTGTGCATCATCCTTGTCACCTTCATTGTGTTTTGCCTGCTGTAGTGACCCGTGTGAGGGTCTTTTGTTCTTCAGTGGAGGTTACTCTAGTATTCCATAACAGCACATTGGTACACAGATGTCATTATACAATTCATGATCAGCAAGAACCTTCGGGGGTGCCTAACGTGGTGACCAGTTACAGAATTGCCTAAGCTCCGGGGAACGGAAAAGGCTGATGTAGCTGAATGTAACTTGTCTTGAGCCACTAGTGAAAACAAATTCAAAATATACAATCATTTATTTCTTAGATACTCTTCCAACTAAAAAAGCTCAAGGTGAGTTACAGTGCAAAGTAGACAAGGTCACAGGGTAGTAATTAGATAAGGCACAGTAGGTAATGGTAAGAAGGTGTAGCATTGTAACAACTGGAAAGACAAAAGAGGCCTATTTAGGAAGCTGAGTTTATATGTTTTTGTGTAACAAAAAACATTAGTGCAAAGGGAAATAATATGTGGAATTTGCAATTTAACACAATATTTGGTGCATTATATCCCAGCTTTAAGCTTGGCACAACCCAAGTATTTTAATAAGCTGCTTTGGTTGCAAATTCACCTGAAGCAGCTCATTACTATTCCAATGGAATACTTCAGTCCATGGTAAATTTGTCGTGCCTCATGAAAAAATTAACTGTACCTCAAGAGTATTGGCCAGCTAATGTTACTTGGATAAATCTTTCGAGTATTAGCCCCATCCAAAATTTTTGTAGCTTATCGGAACCCCTCTGGGCTCTTTTCTCTTTCAGTGGCAATGATGCAGGTATTAGAGACGGGTACTTGTTTGCAAAAACAGGAAATGTCAATGACTATATGTCTTTGTATGTCGTTACCAAATGAAAAGGAGCAGAAACACCTTTCATGTTTTATAATTTCCCAATAATAGCGTGATCTTTTTGGAAAATAGTGCGCACTATGTGGAACCACCATGCAAGCACAAACTACTGAGCATGCACAACTTGTGCACACATGCACACCCTATCAAGAAAAGAGTGCATCCTCTTTCTACGTAGACTGGGGAATTATATAAATGGCGACAAAATTTGGGTGATAAAAATATTCAGCGCTAAGCATTATTTTATAAAGGGTGTGTAAATACCAGTGCTCAAGCTAGGCGCAGTAAGGCAGTATTCTGTAATTCCACACGCAACTTTTCTGAACGTTACTGACACGCCCCTGGCCATGCGCCCTTTTCAGATATGTGCTATGATAAGCACCAAGCCTAGTAGAATAACGTACAGCTAGTTGTGCATGCAAATCCTAATTGATGCCAATTAACTGCAGTAATTGGCTGTTAGCACCCAATTATTGCTAGTTAAGGGCTTGTGGAGTGGAGGAGTAGCCTAGTGGTTAGTGCAGTGGACTTTGATCCTGGGGAACTGAGTTCGATTCCCACTGCAGCTCCTTGTGACTCTGGGCAAGTCACTTAACCCTCCATTGCCCCTGGTACAAAATAAGTACCAGAATATATGTAAACCGCTTTGAATGTAGTTGCAAAAACCTCAGAAAGGCGGTATATCAAGTCCCATTTCCTTTGTTAATAAATTAAGTTGCTCGTGAACCTGGGCACATGCCCAAATTTTGCGTGCAACTCTGGGCGCCATATATATAATCCGGGGGAAAGTGCACTGTTTCCAAAGAGTGCATCTTATTATTGGCAACTAACAAAATGACTAAATGGCTAAATGAAAACAAATAAAATGAAAATTCCCATACATGTCATGGGAAATGGCTTACTCATCTTCAGCAGGAGCTTCCTTTCTACTTCAAGGTGTGGCAGGCCAGAGGCCCTCCTCATCTGTCACTTCTTACTGCTTCAAATAACCACAAAGAATCCAGCACCTCAGTGGTGTACCTAGCTTGCTTGCCACCTGGGGCAGGTTGACCCCCCACTGAGATGTATCACCCCCACCACCCTTTCTCCTAGCAAGAGGGTGCATAGAGCAGTCTCAGGGCTGTCAGCTCAGCCGGTCCCCTGCCCCAGAACAGGAAGTAACATCAGAGGAGGCAGGGGACCGGCAGAGCAGACAGCTGTATGACTACTTCAGCAACGTGGCCCATGTTTCGGCATGCTGCATCAGGGTTTGGTCCTATAAATAAACAAATCATTAGTATGATTAAACATTAACATTTACTCTCATTATCAGTAGAACCATGTATGAATAGCTTACTTAGCGTTGGCCTCAGCTTCTTCTTAGTCATGAAAGTTCAAAATGACGTCTGAAAAACGCTGACATTTAAAAGAATCACATAACTGAATCACCAATCAGAATCCCTGTTTCAGATTAGACTTCTAATCGATTTCTAAATTCTACCCACCCTGATGTACTGAGTTTAAATAATAAATCCATCATTGTTTTTTCCCATCAATAAAACATTGATGCTTTCACCAATGATTTCTTTATATACTACTACTACTACTTAACATTTCTAGAGCGCTACTAGGGTTACGCAGCGCTGTACAGTTTATCTGTTTGGTTGGACTTGTTCAAAAGAAACAATAGATTCCACCACAGATTTCTGAGGTCTTTTCCTCCGAATCTTTGTATATTCTTACATTTTTACATTTCATCCCCCCATCACATGAAGTGAAACACTCCATATATTTTACATTCATTGTGCATGTGTTGTACTGGTTACCTGTATTTTAGTGAATGTGATCCAGATCGGGTGTTTAAATTGTAATTTAACACAACAGCCTGCAACAACAGCACTGCAGTCAGACATCCTCCTCCCCCCCCCCCCCCCCAAACAACAGTGTAATTCCACAAACCTGATCAGACCCTACTGCACAGATTAGCTATAATAGTCGGTCTGTACCCCTCCTCCTCCTTCTTTTCCTTTCACTCACATTCTCTTCCTTTGCTACCCTCTCCTCCCTCAATTACCAGAATAAGTAGAGATTTCAGCTGTAAATTATTAAACTGTACATTGTGGCTATCTTATCTGTAGCTGGATATGAAGAAATCTATCTGTGACTTTATCACCTGGGAAATGAAAACTTCCCCTGTTTCTTTAACATGCCCAAAAGATACAGGCATCAGTACATAGTGCTGGGAAATATGAGATTAATGACAGCTTCAAGCTTCTGAGGCCAGTAATGGGTATGCCCTAAAATGAGTACTGAAATAAAAAAAAAAATGTCATCATGCCAGAGAACTAGCTCATGAGATATATGTTATGATTCAATGGAACCTGCACATCCCCGTCTGGCTTCCTGAGCTGCAGTTTCCCAGGTACTGCAAGCTTAGGGACCCTTTTATCAAGCTGTGGTAAAGCGACCCTCTGCTAGGGGCAGCATGTGTTTTGCTGTGCGTTGAGGCCGCTTTTACTGCAGAGAGTAAGAAGGCCAAAAAAAAAGAAATGGCCATGTGGTAAGTTTGCACTTGCCGCAAGGCCATTTTGGGGGAGCAATTACCTCCATCCACCCATTGAGGTGGCGGTAAGGGCTCCCGCGCTAACCTGGCAGCTTGCAACGCTGCCTGATTACAGAAATAAATTTCCATGGTGCCGGAAATGGCTCATGCTGGGGGTGGAATTACCACCAGGCTGTGTGGAAGCCTGGCAGTAGTTCTGGATTGACACGTGGCAAGTCTATTGCCACACGTCAACCCTTTACTAAAAGGGCCCCCCTAGAATGTGGAGGGTGATTTTCCAAAATAAACGATACCAGCTACCAACGCCAACAAATATCAAAGTGCTACGAAGGAGAAAATGCACCCTACAATCATATTAGACCAATTAATTGCAATGATTTAAAATCATCTCACTACTGAATTTTACATACATTTGAATCAGAAATGGCCAGCTCACTATGGTCAGTTCTCATATTTAATAACTGGGAAGCCAATACATTACACTTGTGTTAAGGATGTGCACTGACAGCATAACACACAGCTTGCTAACACATTCATAATATCAAATTTTTGCTTGCAGATGCAGTAACCAAATTGTATGCAGCTAGGCCCTGCGCAAAACTTGTGCACTAGCCTGGGACAGCACACCAGATGCATTACACACATGGTTCTGCACTAAGGGTAACTAGAGCTACACATGTGTCTGAGCAGAAAAACAGTTATCGCCACACATTTGCACATGAGCTAGAATGCTATTTTCTGCATAACATTTCTGCAGTGCTAGAAGTGTGCAGAATAACATTCCAGGCCATGAGCAGATATGTGCCAATTCAAACCACTGCACACCTTCAGGGCTGCCAAGTGAGGGGGGGGGGGGGCAAGGAGGGCAAGATTCCCCGGGCCCGGCCTCCAAGGAGGACCCAATGCAGGAGATCAAAAGAGACTGTTCTACTGGCCATGGGTCCTTCTTCTTGTCGTGCCTATGTGAAAACAGGAAGTTACTTCATAGGAGGCGGGACACGACAGGAAGAAGGGCCCATGGCTGTGGAGGTGGCAGCGGCAGGGGTGGGGGAGGGCAGGGCCCAGAAGATTGTTTGCCCCAGGTCTAGCTTTGTCTCTTGGCAGCCCTGAACACCTCTAGTTGCCTATATAGCACAGACTGGGTGCTATCATCAGTCCAGCTCTTGCAGCACAGCATCCCCTCAGTTCTGTCCTTTTTTATTAACCTATGCTCTTCATGGTTGCCAGAAAATAAGAGTTGTGGGTCCTGTATGCTTGTAACAAAAAGAAGAAATAGGCATTACATTTTCACAAATGCTAGTAGCAGAAGGACAAACTAACCTGGCTTCACCTTCTCAGACTTGGTGTTAAAGGCCTGGTAGTGTGCCCAGCCTTGCACACTATATCTAATAGCCTCATTACCATAGTTTTATCAAAGGCAAGACCTGTGCAACCAGAAAATCATACACTAAAGCCACACTAACCCAGGAGTAGCTTAGTGGTTAGTGTAGTGGACTTTGATCCTGGGGAACTGGGTTCAATTCCAACTACATATCATTGTGACTGTGGGCAAGTCACTTAACCTTCCATTGCCCCAGGTACAAAATAAGTACCTGAATATATGTAAACCACTTGGAATGTAGTTGCAAAATACCACAGAAAGGCAGTATATCAAGTTCCATTTCTCTTCCCCTTCACTTAAAGCCTTGTATACTTTATTGCATTGCCCTTAGGTTTGCAGTCCAACGTACTTGGCCTTCTTTTAATAGAAATATTTAAATAAAAGACATTTTTATCACCATGTCTGCTCCAGTCTGCTATATGTTCTGTTGTAATCCAGAGCAAAAGCTCCCTTCTTGTTTGTATTGTTTTACTGGTCAACTTGCAGTCAGTAGTTAAGCACATTAAAACACTGAAGCAGATGCAAGAGGTAAAAGCAATTTTTAATCGTAGGCAGCCGTCCCTAGGGCATAATGAGGGAGCAGGTATTGATGTGCATATTACAGTCAAAATCAGGATTGTCAATATCCTTTAACTGCCCAAGATGATCAAAATAGATGGCCAGAAAAAGTATGGCTAAGGTGGTTTGATGGTAAACCTCAGATCTACCGTGTTTCCCCAAAAATAAGACAGTGTCTTATATTAATTTTTGCTCCCAAAGATGCACTAGGTCTTATTTTCGGCGAAACACGGTATAAGCCATACCCAAATGCACCACACTAGAGAACCAAACGATTACACTTACAAAAAAAAATCCCAACGATGGCCCCTGATAGAGGAAGAACGAGGAAAAGAATGCGTTGCTTTGTGTTATAGATGTCCGGCTCTCACAAGGACACAAAAAAACAAACAACCTCCCCTAATAAACCACAACACAGTGCCATATCGCCATCACTACCTCCACACTAACGGGAACTGGGCTGGGTGGCTAGTTGCCAAATAGTGAGCTTCTGGTGGGAGAGAGTGGGCACCCATCGGGGCCAAACAAAAACTTTGCTAGGTCTTACTTTCGGGGGAGGCCTTATATTTAGCAATTCAGCAAAACCTCTACTAGGTCTTATTTTCGGGGAAACAGGGTAGGTCTAATTTTGGGGAGGTTTTAATCTGGCAAGTTGTGGAGCCCAAGAGAGGCTCCAAACCACGAGCAGTATCAATTTTCCACTGCTGCCAGTAGTTGTGGCAGCACATCACTTTCCCCTATTACCCCTCCATCTTCAGATGGCTTGTTCAGAGGCTTTGGAAACCTTGGTCAGCTTGAAAGTTGTCAGGACACTTTTTATGATTTTGTCTTTTGCCAGACCCTTGATGCAGGCGCATGGTCGTCGAAAACACGGCGCATGTCAGGTCCTTTCAATAAATCATCCCCTTTGTCCTGTTCCTGGAGATCTACTTGTGCTTTTTGTTTTGCAGGATTTGACCCTGACAAATACTCTTGCAAAACAATTTTCACATATCAGGAACCTCTAAGAGTCAATGATTAAGTGTGATTGGTCACATGGGCATAATTTCATAACAGGTCATCTACCTGGAGCAGAGGCATAGCCAGACCTCAATTTGGGAGGGACGTGAGCACAAAGTGGTGGGAGGGGCACATTTTGCCCCACCTCCCCGCCACTCTCGACCCCTTCCGTAACCCCCACATACCTGGGCTGGCAGGAGTCCCAAAGCCCCGCCAGCAGGAGCTTTCCTGCAGTGATATTCACCGCCACACTGCCTGCCGGCCCTGCTTTCCCACCCAGGCGCACATGCTTGTTTTTAGTGAAATTGAGCATGCACACGGGGGAAGGGGAAAGCAGGGCAGGCAGCATAGTGGCAAATATCGCCACAGGAAAGTTCTACTGGCGGAACTTGGGGACCCCTGCCTGCCAAACTAGCAGACCTTGGAGGGCCACAAATCCAAATTGGGGTGGCCCAGGCCCCAAATGACCCCCGTGGCTACACCATTGACCTGAAGTGTCCAAGAAGGTGCTTATTTTGTCTATTTTATTAAGTCAACATAGACGCTTATGTGCC